>NC_135579.1:90858522-91165253 GCF_965152235.1 Eretmochelys imbricata | reverse complement strand
TGACACATCAGAAATGTCCTTTTGACAGGAAAGTTTATACGGGAATGAAAACTGAAGCAAAAGAAAGAAAAACCAAAGAAAGATGAAAGCGTAATTTATATTCCTGGATTTGTAATAGTAGTCTTGTCTTAAAGGCAGGATATATGTCACCTCTTTAGGAACAGGGAGATGCAAGCTTTCATGAGCCTCAGGGCTCGAATAGGCCTGATCAGGTGCATGGAGCCTTGCTCATTTCACAACTCAGTGGGGCCTCCAGACACAGAGTCGCTGTCACTCTGGACACTGATACAGGATGAGTCCCCACATATTGTATCAAGCAAGTCTGTAAACTTAAAGAGACTGTAGGCTTTTTGTGTTTGTTCACTGCAAATACAGGGGTTAATCAATAACCCAGTTTATGCTTAATCTTTTCAAATTTAATGTTTGACACCTCTTAGTTTTGAATGCATTTCAAATTCAAATTTAGAAGCTGGTAAGAACAGAAGAACTCTTTGAATAAAGGCTCACAACTTGAAAATAAATCCAATTTGCTGGGAGGTTTTTTGCCTCCACGGAATCTTTGCAAAACCACAAAAATAAAAACATAAAACATCCTGGAACAAAAGCTCAAATGTAAATGCTATCATTGTAGGTAATTATAACCCAGACTGGGTGTGAAAGTGTGCTCAGTTGTCTTGGCGTAGATAAATGCATGTTTGTGCAATAACTGTATCTGTCAAAATTTCTTTACGCTCTAAGCTGGCTTTTCATTAAAGAAGGAAGTATTAATTTAAATTAAGCATGGTGAGATCTTTATCACCAAAGTAATCAGCTGCAAATAAGTCAGTTAATCAGTTTATATATATAAATATATATCTTTCACAATCAATGTTTTCCATTGAAACAATTTCCAAGAGGTTAAAATGAGACAGAAGGAAAACTTGAATGAAATACTCCACATTACATTTCCTGTGCTGTTGTTTGGTTGAGCTCTGCTGGAGTCTAGTTTGCAGTCATTGATGCATCTACTATGACTGTATAAAATGTGTTTAATTGGCATGAAAAGGCACTAACAGAGTGCTTGTGGGGCTTCCATTATCTGAGTGGACATCTTATTTACTTTAGTAGATATGGAGAACAAGATGAAAGTGGTAGGAAACTGATGTTTTTTTGTGTGGCTGAAAATTATGCAGGCTATAAAAACTACATTTATAACGCCACTAACCTCAAAATCCCCAAGAGAATGGTTTGCAAAATGTTTTCCTAATTATAATTTTGTAGATTTATGTTTAGCACAGTTTGCCAGTTGTGAAATTGGCAATGGTGATAATACAATTTGATGGGTATTTCATATTCAAAAATATGCATTTTTACAACATACTTTCCCACAGTGTCATCAAAAACCTGATCTGAAAGGAATGTTGAATTCACTACCCTACAACATACAAATAGCCACCTACATGTATACATTACACATATGCTTTAGTAATAATTCATATAGGGAACCAGTCTGCATTAAGAATTGATGTGGTACTGTATATGTTATATTACAGTCACTCTAGTGAACTATGAGATACCAGCTCCCTGCTGAGTGCATACTTGTGTCAATATTTCTGTTAATTGTTGCATTACAAATTGTTAGAGATCCCAGTGGTGGGAGTTCACATTTATTCCTGCAGTGGAGTTGCCGACACCTACACACAATCCTATGAGGTTTCTATATACTGTGGGATTTGCCTTTTGAAAACGTTATCATAGTTTATCAGTCCAATGTCATTCCACTTAGCACTAATAGAACAGAATCCAGAATTATGCAATGATGCAAGGGATTCCCCCACTCTCCTCAAGCACTGTGTAAACACTTTGTGGTTAGACTATCAGCATGAAATAGCTAAAACAAATTAAGTCAATGAAGTTAGTGCTCTTCTACTTTGTGGCATTAGTACACTACTTTGATCATATTAACTAGCATCCTGTTTATACTGTCAATGCAATTTGATAATGGTGGCATACCTGTTATAAAGATGGAGGAAAAGGTCAGATTTATTAAAAGAGATATTCTGTTTGAGTTTCAAGAGTTTATTGGATAGAACCCAAAAGTCTCATTGACTTCAATGGGAGGAGGATTAGCCCATGGTGATCATTGTGAAATAGCATGACCAGATGTCCTGATTTTATAGGGACAGTCCCAATATTTGGGGCTTTGCCCCTATTATCCCCGACCCCTGTCCCAAATTTTCACACTTGCTGTCTGGTCACCCTATTATGAAATGTCTACATATGAGTGCCTGCAAACAAATCAGAAGGTTATCGAGGGAAAAGCCTTATGGGTAAATTCCCCTGGCCAATGCAAGGTTGTTCACTAAAGTTTACTTTCTAGTGCTTTGTAGCTAGTGGCCACACTCCGATGAAGTGAGCTGTAGCTCACGAAAGCTCATGCTCAAATAAATTGGTTAGTCTCTAAGGTGCCACAAGTCCTCCTTTTCTTTTTACTGTGTAGTATGTGGATGATAGCATGTTTCTATATTTAGACATTGGGTAACTATTATTACAGCAATATCGAGAGTAACTATTTTAAAATTTGAATGGAGATGAACATCACTTGTTAGAGCTCATTAGGGCAAAGAATAATCGCTCCCAGTCATGGTGATGACAAATCTGGCTCACAGGCAAACTTGCTGTCCCCAAACTGTGCTGACAATGAATTTTCAAACTGGGGGGTGAGATGAAGGAAGGATTGTTACCTCCCGTTAAAAAAAATCCTGAGTGGGAGCCATGAGCATGACACTGAATTTTCCGTGACTTCATTTACCAGCGTGGTGAGGTTTTCTGCTCCCAACCTCTGCGCACCCCAGAGATCAGTTTAGGGCTCCAGGGATCTGCTGGAGCTTCAAGGCCATCTAAGGGAAAGCCCAGTTCCACCACTTTGCCATCAAGCCCTCTTGTCTCCATTCCAGTTCCCTTGCACTGTGGCTTTGCAGGGAGGGGGGAGGGATTCATTGCTCCTGAAAACCCTCATAAATGAAGATTCCACAGCAACAAGGGGATTGTGCAAAGGGCTAATTACAGCCTGGGGCTGCATTAACCTTTTGTGTGATTCCCCACTGGGATCTGTGTGTGTGTGTGTGTGTAAAGCACCCATCCCCCATCCTTGCTTTGTCCTTTCTCTCCCCACAGGCAGATTTTAGAAACATGGAGGGCCTTCTTCAGAATCCCGGGCTGGGTGGGTGTGAAATGGTGCCACAGAGACATCTAAGTGCCCCACCGTACCTCAGGAACAGTTGTGAACTGTGCAGGGGTCCCTTCCATGGTCAGAAGCTGCAGGGCAAATCCCTCTGAAAGATTGAGAGTTGGGTTGCTTATTGTAGAGGGCAAATGCATGAGGAGGGGGTCTGGAGTAGAAAGGACTTAAATGCTTTGTCAGAAGTGCAGCAGAAATCAGGAGGAGCAGCAGTAAATAATATAATAATATAATATAATTTATGCGCACTTACATGGGATTTTTCATCTGATTATTCAAAAGTGTCATTAAAAAGTAGGTGGTTATCATTAGCCATATTTCAAAAATGGAGCACAGAGAAGTAAAGGGACTTGCTCAAGGCCATAAAGTGAGTCAGTGGCAAAACTGGGACCAGAAACAGTCGTACTTTAGAGTAGTATTTGCCAGTCCACAGTCAAGAAGGCGTGCTTAGTAATGGAACTCAGAATTACTCCCACAGGCTTGCTGCTACAGTGGCTACGCAGGCCAAATGCACACAAAAGTAAATAATGATTTTTGCCTGAGTTTGACCTGAAGGCTTGGGCCCTATGGGATTCAACTAACAAATCCCCGACCTCCATCCATTCACAGGGAGTAAGGCCCCGGTGGAATCATTAAAATGATACTTATTTAATTCAGGGGAAATCATGTTTTCTAGCTCTTCCACATGGAACTTTGCACTGTGATAGGCAGTCAGGCTGCCCTGAGCAGTTTGCATTGCATTGCCTTCTGTCACACACAGTCACAGAACTGCCATATCCCAGCCCTAGATCTGGCAACATTACATATCGCATCTGAAAAGTATCTGGGTATTATAGTGACAATAGTCACATCAGAACAGCCACACTGGGTCAGACCAAAGGTCCACCTAGCCCAGTTTTCCGACAATGGCCAATGCCAGCTCCTTCAGAGGGACACCACCAAAGCAGCCCCTTCTATAGCAACACCTTCCATAATAACACCCTGATATTTACTAACTCTCTCCAGGGTAAGGTAGCCCTTTAATAGGGACTTCTTTCCCAGCCTTCTTTTCCGGGCCTGGTCCTTTAAATTTGGCAGAACCAAGCAGATGCAGCCCTAAAGTAGCCATTTTGTTACTGGCAGTTGCTTGGCTGTACCTTTGCTTCTTTCCGGTGAGTGAATGTCTGTTATATAGCACCTTCTTACTCTGAGAAAGGAGAGATTGGAGAACAAAATAATTGCTGGAAGTAAGGCAGCAGGAGACTTGGAGTCTGGAGCTCTGTCTTTTCTTCCCAGCTCTGCCACACACTTGCGGTGTCACCTTAGCCTAGTCTCTTAACTTTTCTGCATGGAGTTTCCCTGTCTGTAATATGGGGATGATAATATTTACCCACTCTGGGAAATGCTTTGAGTTGCTTTCATGAAAGCTGTTATATGCTATTGTTATTCTTCTTAAATACACAAGTATCCCTATTATCCATAGCAGACCACTACTATAGAACAATGTATGCTTTTTCTTTTCAAGGAGAGAAATAAGTACTGATAATCCAGTATAAAACGATAAGATCCTTGGAGAGTGATGGGATTCACTTGGAAAAAGCAGGTAGCATAGAAGTAATGTGCAAATGCATTAGTATTATACTAGAGGGTCATTTACTACTAGGAAGTGTGGATGCTCTTATGGTTAAAATATGGGTCTGGGAATTGGGACACCTGGGTTCTATTTCTTCAGTACTGCAGATGTCCTGTGGGGCTTTGGGCAAGGCTGTGTGCTTCAATTTTTCCTGTCTGCGAAATGGACACAATAATTACCTACCCCACCTGGGTGTTGGCAGGTTTAATTCACGGAAGACTGATCCTGTAAGACTTGATTTCAGTGAGGGCTGAGGCACGCAGAACTACTTCAGATCAGCCCTGGGCTGTAATGGGCTTCGAGATCCTCTGAGGGAAGCCGCTATACAAATATGATGTATAATGGAAGCTGATTCCTTCAGGTCAGTTGAGCGGCATGCTGAAGGGAAAACACAGCGTGTGCTCCCACTATAGCTCTTTTTTGGAAATGAAGAGAACATCTGAAGCAAATTCCTCAGCTTTAAGAAATAGTGATCTAAAGATTCGGACATTTTCTATTAAAGTTTTAAAAACATAGTCATATATGACACAGAACACTTTCATATCTCATCTGATTCAGTAGGTTTTAAACCCCACAGAGGTCACATTTTGAAACACTACTCACTTTTTACAGCATCTCCAAACATTAAATAAAAATAAAAATTATCAGGAGGAATAGAGTCATCCGCAGAGGCTAATAATGTGTCACTTTGATATTATTAACAATACTATTATTTCTGGTTCATATTAAGCAGCTCACAATTGCTAATAGCTATACACTAGACAAAGTAGCCTTTAATTTTGATCCATCTATGTTACAACTATATTGGAGTCAGGGGACCCAGTTACAAGCCAATTGTCCCTGGACCCATAACATGAATAGCGTCCCAGCATCTAAACTAAGGTCTGGAACTGTCCAGCTCAGTTATGTGACCTGATTATAGTAGGGTTAAGATGCAGCCCCACTTAAGTGTTTTGTAACCAGTTCAGATCAACCTTGTTGCGATCAGGATCCTTGATCGGACAGTTTAGATGTAATGTAAATTGGGCCTATGTTCTTATTATGATTGGTGATGGGCAGGAAACAAACCCCCATCACTTAGCTTTATAAATGGCTGAAATAACAGATTGGATCTGAACACCACCCACACTTGGGAGTGCCCCAGATCAGAATGCCCGTGTTTGTTCTGACTTGAGTCCAATTCTCGTTCTGTTTCATTCAGAAGAAAAACTCTAATTCTACTAATTACAAAGACAAACCTTGTTGAGTTACAAATGCACTGGGATCTTCTGTCAAATACAAATTCAGGCAAGTAATATGCAGGCTGCTCATTTTGAAATATTAACATGTAGTTAATTAATTAATTAAACCAGCAAGCTGTTTAACTGGTCAGGTTTTCTAATCTCTAATGCTGAGTAACTGTAGGCAGCTCTGACTTTTTTCTCCATTGCAGTTTCAGGTCATATTTAGTGTTGATGATTTGTAATTTATCCAACAGGTATAGGCATTTCCCTCAGGTAACATTTGTAAACAGAAAATAAAGCTGGTGGTTTATTGTTTGCCTCAGAAACTCTGAAAACTCTGTGTCATAGAGTAGGTAGTGATGTGTAACCATGACCAGTCATAAAAAGAAACCACAATTGTTTTTTTTTAAGGTACAGCTCTAAAAGCATACTATGTGGATTTCCATGGTGTAGCAGCTGGGCCAGAAATGGCTTTTTCCCCCCGCTAAGAACTAGTTATCTGATTCTCTTTTGTCCCTTATTCCAATCTTCAGTTGCATTTTAGCGTTCAGAGCTATAAGGATGCATTGAAACTTATGAAGCCTGTCATTTTAACTATCTCATCTTAGCATGATTCATCTCAATTTACTTTCTTCAGAAATGTAGTCTAGAAGAATGTGAACCATCTCTTTGGGCTCGCTAGAAGGCTGTATTACAGGAAGACAATGCCAGCCAACTTGTAAGAAAGGTTACTTGTCATGGGGCCGATTCTGCAAAGTAATTAGTGCTTCCTGAGAGTTGCCGAGTAGCCTCAACTCTGGTAGAGGTCTATGGGATGGTCATCAGACCCGAGCTCCTCCTTATTGTGCTTCTAGTTAGATAATAAACACTAGCAAAAGAACACATAACAAGTTAGTAATGTCAAACGTTCAGTAATGTGAAGGTTAAAAGAACCTCAGGTAAATGTGGTGGGTTTGTAAGAGCCAGTAAGATCATTAGCCCAGGATCGCACTAGCTTCTGTTCAGAAAACAGATGATTTTTGCACTATGGCCTCCAACCCACAAGCACGCAAGGGCAGATCCTCTGACTTCAGTTTATAACGTGTTCCCTGACTTTAAATAGAGCTATGATAATTTATGCCAGCTGAAGATCTTTCCCTTTGTGCACAGCTCCTGTGATAGCCAAAGGGAGTATCACATACTGACCCCTGGCAGACTGGACCCTTTATGATGTGTTAGTCATGATGCAAAATGCTCTAGCTCTAGCAATCTGAACTAAGGCACAATAAATTGTTACAGGAACACATTTTACTGTTTTGATTTGATTTCAGTAGAATTCAGATTCACCCAAACTTTAACAGCTGGGTAATGAACACAAACTTCAAATATAATTCACCATGGGTCCTTCTGCCCTATTAGCATAATGAAGAGTCAAAACACAAGCAAATATCATTAAAGTGTTGCATTATATGAATGGGAAGCTATTAATGTGTTCAGAAGACATAGAACTTTCTCCTTCAAGAGTTCAGTGGCACTTAGTCTGTCCTGTTCTCCCTCTGCACTTATAGTCACTGATACAGTGAAACAATAATATATCACAAGACCTGACCCTTTGGCCTTTATGAATTATCTGTTTTAGAAAGATGTGAAAACTACCTTTTATATCCAACATAATAGATATTTAGACATTGTGGATCAATAGTGAACAAGTTTGCTGGTTATAGTTAATGGGTGCCAAAGGGGCATTCTGACATTGACCTCTGACACCCTTCTTGACAAGAAATCTATAGAGGAAAAAAATAGGAAAGACTGCCAGTTTGTAAAGTTATGAACATAGATCTACAGCAAATAATGGTAATTTTCATGGAGCAGAAATTTTTCACACTTTCTGTTTCAGATGAATTTCTCCAAAATCCTTAATTCTGACCAATGTAAAATTAATAACTGGCCCTTGGTGAACATCTGAAAACAACTGCTTTGCTATATGACACATTTTCCCATTTGTCACCCATATGATATTGTTCCTGCTGTCAAAGAAGACTTTTCCCTTTATAAAATGGGTTGTCATTTATAATTCCAAATGGGCACCATTTTTTAAATAGCCAGATCATAATGGATCTGTATCAGAAGAAATACAAGCTCCTGGCCCTTGAAAAGAAACTCATCTAAACAGATTTTTAAAAGAAATTAAGCTTCTAAAAATCGAATGTTTAGGATTTTCTACAAAACTTGTTGTTAAGACTATAGCTTGCCAGTGAAGTATTCAACTAAATATTTTATCTAGTCTATTGAATACACTAGTCAGCTTCTCATGTATTTAACTGATGTACTGTAATGAAAGACTATTAATAAAGATGGCAATGGCTGTTGATATAAAAGTATACTGCTGTATCATATACTTCATGGTACATGGTAAAGAAGGTTAGATTCACCAGTCACTGTTTAACTGAATCAAATACATAGCGCTAATTTCTAACAATCTGTCCTAGATGGTAGCACAATTCAGTATTCATCCTGGTAATGAAATTAGCTTTGTCATGTCGAGCCAAAATGAAATCTCTGTGAAAGGGTGGGTGAAATTTCTTTCAAAGAATATACCCAACAATGTACATACTGTATTATTATGTCACACTTCAGTAGCACTGAACTGAAGTCTTAGTGGTCTTCCTGCTGCTAAGCACCATTGAAAACACATTTGTCCTGACAGTTCTTTTCTTTTAACCCCCCTCTCATCTTGTGCAAGATGAATCACTGCTGGATCCAGACTGACTCTGAGGGCAACGCCAGGTCTTGAGGAGGTAACCTGCCTCCTATGGCTTAAACATTTTAATTAATTTTAACACTAATGCACAAATGAGAGTTAATCACTCTGCTGCCGTGCTTTCTAATTTACCAAGTTTATTCATTAAAACTTTCCTCACTGAACTCTGATTGAATGTCATGCTTTCTTAGAAGGCCTCTCAAACAGCCCTAAGGCTTTTTAAACAGATATCTCAGGCAACTGCTAAACGTCTCTTTAGAATTTGCTTTGCAGGCAAGAATGTGAATGTTTGGTAGGTGAGGAATACTGAGAAAAAACAAACCAGAAACCAACGTTCTTGAAAGCAATAAGGCAATACAGGCCCCTAAAAAACACTATAGTAAAAGTAGAAGCTACTAAAACTTTCTGATAGAGGAAATTACTTCACTTTTACAAATTCTTGACCGAAACAAATTCAGAAGCAGTACATTTGATATATATATAAATACACACTCATATGATCATGCTTTTTTAGTTAGTACCCTGCTTATTTTAGTTAGTACAGCAATATGAAATGTAATAAATACTACTAATAATTTTACTAGGGTATTTTAATACTATAAATGCTATATTGTTATATTATATTGCTGTTCTATCTAATGAAAAAGCAAGGTGATAATACTATTTGTATTAGGTAATATATTCACAGTGTGTTTGCTAATCTAATTATTTTAGCATCAATATAATAAAACCTTAGGTACACAGTTTGGTCTATTAATTGCCATAACAAAAATCAGAAATGTATTGTTTAATGTATGGGGTTTTTTTATTTCAAATTAACTCAACCAAAATGTAATCTTTACCTTTTAATTAACTATATTCAATATTAGCTCACAAAATACCTCATATTTCAGTTTCTTAATGAAGGCTGCAGTCAGAAAGGTTGACATTCATTCATACATTTAATTGGCTGGTTTTTTTAGTCATTTATATTACCTGGATCTACCAGTACACTCAAGCTAAGAAATAAAAGGGTCCATGCACACAGTTTTGGGGAAAATTGACTAAATTATTACATCCATAATGGAGACGGACAAATACTTCCAACAGTTGTATAAAGGTAAAACTTTATACCTGGCACTTCTGTATGGCTAAATGTTATACACATTTATTCCTTTCCTCCACTTCTCCATAGGCACTCCAGGCTCTAATCACTGTGTGGGCTGCATTGGATGATTCTCCATGACCCTTTTTGTATGGCAATATAGAATTTACTCTGTCCACACTACGAGTTTGCACTCAACTGTGCCAGTACCCAACCAAGCCTATAGCTGCTGGCATCTGCTGAAATGGCTACAGACTTCACAGAGCCGATATTGAGGAACCGGTCAATAGAGCCCCAAACCAGGCTCCTGTGCTTTATCCCAGATTGAAAAAGATCATAAAAATCTTAGTCTTTTAAAACAGATTAGGTTGGAATTATCGCAAGAATTTTGTCATACAGAAATTGCATCAGTTCCAATGCATTGTTAGATGCTGGCATTTCAGCTCTAGCTTTGACTCTTCTGGATCTGCCCTACACTCACATACCCTGAGAAGTGAGGCTGACTTTGTCATAACACACATTTATATTTAGTTGAGTCCAGCAGCCCTATTTCCTTTCAGAACTTGTTTTAACTGTACATTATGTTCTTTCTCTGACCTCTCATAAATTAGAACGTCATCCATAAAAACTTCCATTCCTGCCAAGAATTGAGCAATCTGCTTCATATTCCTTTGAAAAAAGAATTGGGATGCTTGTGATACCAAGGCAATATCTTCCAATTAGCATTGGAAACATTGTCAGCTTGGCTTCATCAGGATGGACTGGAACTTGCTACCAACCACTAACTGCATCTATTGACGAGGATATTGTTGCATCAGTTAACTTGGAGATTATATCTTCCATATTGGAGAGGCTATCCCTTTTCCTCCCTTTTCCTCCTTACAGATGTGTCCTTTCCCCCCCATAATAGACATTATGGTGTGTACAACTCTGTCCATCCACTAATATGTTCTATTACACTTTTCCTCTCCACTCTTCCCTGATTTTGGGAAGCAGCTGGATTGGAATTTCTGGGCTCAGCTACATTGGGTGTGTAGGATATGGTCCCTTCTTTCATTACAATCTGAGCTGTTTCTCCTTTAAGCAGACCATTTTCACTGAACGCTGTCCCAACTTCCTCTCTGCATTCTATAAGACCCATATTAATGGCTGTGGGTAAGTCAAGGAAGCTATTTATGATGGCTTCATTAATGACAAAGGTGACACAAGTGATACTCCTTGCCTTTGTAGCTAGTATGGGCTTTGGAATTACTCAGGTAATGAAAGTGTCTAAACTAAGGCAATGGCTAAACCCCTTAAAATTCTCATTACAAATCAGCAACCTCTGTCCTGGAATCAGTTTTAAATTGAGCAACATTGCAAATCTTAAGCTTGATAGTCCAACCTTATTCATGAATTCTGGCTTTAAGATACAAATCCCAGGAAACAGGCATCACTCATATTTGACCAGTGTTGTCTCATTGCGTCCTAGTACTCCCTCATCTGTCTGTAACCATCTGTTGTCTTTTGTCTTATATTTAGGTTGCAAGCTCTTTTTGTTCTGTGTTTCTACAGCACCTAGCATATTGACGTCTTGGTCCATGACTAGGACTCATTGGCGCGATGGTAATAAATAATAAATAATAATAATAATACTAAACCTCCCAATTCCTTTGCTTCAGCAGACATGTTTCCAAATACCACATTCTTAAATTCCTTGCACAACTTCCACTGACTGACCAGACTTTGTTCTGTGTTCCTCCCTGCCACACCTACATTTCTGCCCAATGAATTCAGTGCTCTTAAGCGTCACTTTTCATGGAGTTTCTCTTGCACATATGAATTTTTTTTTTTTATGCTTCCACTACTTTCTTACTAGGTGACTTGAATTCTCACTAGCCTAGAATGCCTTGCCAGTTGCACTGCCTGTTCCAGAGTTACCTCAGACATTAACTGTGATTTTACTGGAAGTTCCTTGTTTAAAATTCTAACTGCTAAATGATCTCTTGTGTCCTTCCTTAATGACACTGAAGTCATACTGCTCTGCTTATTCATATGGTGCCCTTTTAAAAGCTTTCTGGGCCTCTGCTCCCTTTTGTAAAAGCACATTTATCTATACTTTCCTTTTGGAATGAAATGTCCATCAAACATTTTAAGAATGATCACATAGTGAATCTAATCACCTTTGTGGGAAATTTTTTTATCAATATTTTCAGCTTCGCTCCCCATGGCGTAGATTAATGGGTTGACCCACATGTCACTGTGTTGTATTTTGAATTCTGGTGAAGAGATGGTCCGGCTCAGGACCAGTCCAGTCTTGCGGAGGGTTGAATTTTTACATATTATTTTTCCTCTTAGGTTTGGTGTGTCCAGATGAGTCAACTTCTGGCTCTATGACACAGGACAATGGTAAGAATCATCTGAAGAGTTGTTTTCTTCTAACACTGAACAAGGAACTTAATTAGAATAAGGAATACAATGGTATCCCTTGAGCTACTCTGTCTCTCTCAGCTTCTCTGTTAGCTTCTACCTACACCCTTTCCCGGAGTCTCTCACATTGCCTTCCTGTTACAGATTTAAAGAAGTACATAGAGCCTCACAGTAACTAGTAATGAATCGTTAAAGGTATAGTCAAAGTGAATAGTTAGTGGATTACTTTTAGGCTCAAATATGTCTTCATGGACTGTCCCTGAATTAATCTGAAATGTCAAACATTTGTAAAAAATCAGTCTGTTGTCAGAGAATTCCCCAAAAAACTCCATAAGGATTCCATTCTTCAAATACATTATTAGTTATGAATAGTTCACCCAGCTCTAGTCATTACCTAGCGATGAAAAATTGACACTAGTTATTAGGATAACACACTTAATTTAATTAATAAAAATATTAAGATTCACCATTAACCTGCATTTGCTCAGCATGCCAGAGGGGTGATTAGTCAGAATGGCACAAAAGGTTTTACAGTACTTGCTGCTCCTATAAGAACTACCTTTAACCAGTTACGATTTTCCAGAATATCAAGAATTAAGGCAATCTTTAATATATACATATACCCGAGCAGTGGTTCTTAAACTGTGGTCTATGGGGCATTTCCAGTTGGTCACACAGGTGAAACATTTGTCACTCTTCAAGCACAGATGATTTCTGCTCCTTGTAGCGACTGTGCAGATCTCTTTTAGGGATGTTCAGAGATAATTTTGACCAGCTCTGGCTGCTTCACATCTTTCTCTGTCAGGGATTGCTTTCTTGTAAATTCAACCATGATCAAATGTCCAAATGGCAACAAAATCATAGAGGTAGAAAATACCCAGGAGGACAGCAACAAACTGCAAACTGCCCTCTAGAGGCTAGAGCAGTGAGAGGATATTCATTATTAACTTATGTAAAATCCTGCACACAGGGAAAGGAAATAAACAGCACAGATACCAAAATCTGTTGATGTACTAAACAGTCCTCCCCAGTGTACTAAAGTGAATTTATTTCAGTTTTGTTGCTGTAATATTGTCCTGTTCCACATAATTGAGAACTCCAGTTGCCACAGTGGAATTGGAATTGGGAAGTTAGGATAGGAAGTCTTACAAAGTGGTCCACAGACTCAACCAGTGTGAGAACTATTGTAGCAACAAACCAAAAGGATGCATTTAGATTTGGGAATGAATAAATATTTCATTTTAATTGTAGAAAATGTCTTGACATTTCCAAATCATATTTTTTCACAACTTTCTATCACACTAAAGGGTTTGTTGGGTTTTTTGCCCTGATTCAGTATGGAAATAAATATCAAAATATCAGAATTTCCCATGGGATTAAAATTCCATTTTTGATCAACTCTACCTAAGAGTCTAGGTCTAGCGGTCTGAGCACAGACCTGGGTCCCAGGAACTTCTGAATTCTATTCCTGGCTCTAATATTGACGTAGTGGCATTGGACAAGACAGCTCTATGCCTTGCTCTCTGGCTTCCTGTTGTTGAAGTTTCTGTGAAGACAAATTAACAGGTTTGTAAAAAAATCTATAAGGGATAAGTGTTATATAGATACTAATGTGGAATGAAACAGATCACTTGGGGCCAAATGCAATGATATATCTGACTTCAACAACCTAGATGCCCCAACAAAAGCTTATATTGTATTGCTTCATTGCTGCAGAAGTTGCCTGTATTTTTTCCCCCCTGAGGCAAACCTCGAGGTATGAGAACCAAAGTGACAATATACCACCAACACATGAAATGATGTTGAATTGTTTCTTTGTCAGATTTTTGCTAATATTTAATTAGAAGGGGATGGATCTGAACCGAAACTCTAGATTCTAACTTTTAATCCCCTTCTTTCAAAACCCAACCCCAGATCTGGATCTAAATTTTACAGCTTGAGCCCACCTCTAGAAACTAGTGCTAAAAGATGATGAAATGAATGGAAGCCTGTTTGGATCCCCATCTCACTCTCATGCTCCGGCCCCCCAACACCACATACATTCCACACACTCCTGAAGGGCCGAGAAATTGACAAGAAAGCAACCTGAGAACAAACAAAAAATGATTTTTTTCCTTAAGGATAAACTGCACACAGGAGCCTATATTGCAGTAAGTTATAGTGCTGATTTTCTTCCATAAAGTAATGTGTGGTTTCTCCTCTGCTGACTTTGTTTTTTGGATTGCCTTTCTTTAGAATAAGAGTCATATATACGCAGAGGAAAAACAATTAAAGGCTACACACATACACTTTCTCTCTCTCTCTCACCAAGAGAAATGCAGTTTCTCTGCACACATGTACCAGCAGAGGCTGCTACACACCTCACTGAAAATATATACCAACTAATAATTTAATTGATTGGGAGAAGTCAAAGGGGAAGCTAAATTCTGGGCATTCCCGAGAGGCGAGGAATCTGCCAGTTGATGTAGGCTAGAGCATGTTTTTAAACTCACTTCTACCACAAGCCCCTTTCTAGAGAACACTGTAAACCCAACAGGGTTGGAAGAGCTGGACAAGACAGCAGTCCCCTCTCACAGTTCAGTCATGTCTTCTCTGCAAGGTGGAGCTATTTTTTAATTGCAGTGGAAAACTATTGGTTTTGTAAGCAGATGGTTGATTGTGTAGTGTCAATTGGAGCCCATCCAAAGCTTCATCCAGAGGTTTGCAAATCTTTCAAGAAAACCTGCGCCCAGTTCCAAGCCTACTTTCAAGTATCCTGTGATAGGGTGTCACCCTGCTCCCATCTCTTTTCTAGCCACAAACTGCACAGCCACCTTCTTCTGGTCAAACATCTTGTGCAATTTATTTACAGTGATCTGTCCCACCACCTTTACAAACTTGTGCAGCCCTGCATTTACAACAGCAATGTAATTGGTGAATCAATGATCAGAGTGCTGGGGTACAGCTGCTGTTGGCCACACTGTCGCATGTCCCTAGGTGAATTAGCAGGTTGGAACGCAGTGGCTTTGACAGAGTTTCGCTCTGAGCTATTTTTAGATTCATTCAAAAAAAACAAATTCAGGGATCCAAACCCATCCGAATGGAAACACAACTAGAACTGCCAAAGTTTATAGAACTCAAAGGAAGAGGGAAACATCCCATCTAGGGAGACACCCAAGTTCCAACATTTGGATCAACATCTTGATTTTGCCACCTGCAATTGGGGGTGTTTGAATCAGGATTATGGTTTGGACCTATCTCTACTCCATACACAAGGAACAGGGAGGATATGGTCCTACTCGTCTCCTTGAATGTACCTTGAGAGGATTTCACTGTTTACAAGCAGCTTTGTTTCCAAAAATTCTTCCTTTTTCACTGTTGTTTATCAGAAACCATGTCTTTTCATCTGGTCATGTCTCAAGGCTGACACATCAGGTTGTGATGAGAGACACCTGCTTATATAATTTGTATTTCATTAGACCAATCAACATGTCACCAAGTGGCTGCATCAAATGGGCAAAAAATATTATGGCTAGACACATTCAGCTAGGAAAAAAGGGAAGAGATGCAGCTAGTTCACTCATAACTGGACCGGATGGAAGGAAAGGCCTGATTTTACTTTTTCTCTTAAAACACACTTGGACAGAAAGAAAGGTTGCCTAAGGGACTGAAAAGCTGAAACCTGTGTCTTCAATAGGAAAAAAGGTGTGTTCTTAACTCAAGTTAGCTAACTTGAGATAACTAACTCGAGGTTAAAGTCTGCTGAGATCAAAGCAGTTTGTAATTTTCAAACAAGTTAAGATGGCAAGCTAAAGACTATATTCTCCAATAGTCTTTAAATCGACCTAATTTGTGTGAAAACTACAAACTGCCTTGTTTTCACTAGGATTTTACCTCAGGTTAGCTAACTTGAGTTAAGAACACATATTTTTTCCCCTACTGAAGGCATGGGCAGAGAGAAAGAGAGATGTTGCATAGTGGTATGAATACAGGACTGGAAAGCAGGAAGCCCTAATCTCCTAACACTAATCCTGTATCTGACACAGAATCCCTCTGTTGCCCTTGGGACAAACATTTCCAACATGGGTGCTCAACACCTCTGAAAATCAAGCCACTGGTATCAGTGACTAAATATGGACGGTGAGATTTTTCAAGAGTCCAAAGGATTAAAAATTAATGCATTAAAATGCATAGGATATATGTGTTTAAATCTTACAGATTGCTTTGAAAAATCTCTACCGAGGGGCCTCTCTGTAGCTACTAAATTTGAAAGAGCTGGCCTTAACCTCAGTTTTGCCATCTGTGAAATGGAGATAACACTTTCCTCAGAGGGAAACTGCAAACAGTGGTGCTGGAACTAGGGGTGCTGCTGCACGCCGTGGCTTGAAATAGTAATAATAAACACCAAATACATGGCTTCCGCCATCAGCATTCCCACTATAAAAATTGTTCCAGAACTTCTGACTGCAAACATTATTTAAGATTTAATGTTTGCATAGCACCTGGAAGATGAAAAGTGCTAAGTATATTATTAACTTTACAAATACTTTAAAACTTTGTTTCATTTTTTAAAAAATTGACAGATCATGAAAAATTTAAAAAAGACTGTTAATTCCCCCAAATGTCTTGGGTAATTGATTAGAATTTCCAGCAAGTGCCAGGTATTTAGGATAAAAAAATGTCTCCTGACTTCAGCATTATCATCCAAAAATTCTCATTAGTTTCTCCAATTTATTCAAATATAATTTCCACCCCGAAGTTTTTAGGTGATGAGAGAGATTAAAAATGAAACCATAACAGTCTGCACAGTATTTTACATTCACTGACCTTTTGTGTAATTTGATATGTTCCTTTGGATGTCTATTCTGAGTGTGTTGGGGGAGAGTTTGATTTATAAACAGTGTATGCACACAGGATTTTTATGTACTTTGTTCACACCATCAGTTTTTTTCTTTAGACACTTATAGGCTATTTGCAATTCATTAAAGTACTTTTCTTTGTCATGTAAATTGCCATTTATTTTTTTAACTTTCCAAACTGAGGCAGATTTCTTAAAATGGAAGATTCCCAAAATGTTGGGTTTATTTTCTCTGTTATTGGGTTCTTTACTTGTGCAACATATTATGGAACCTATAACTCTACCATCAGACAGGTAGATTTGGGAGGGAGGGATTTTCAAAAGTACTCAGCATTGGCCTAATTCTGTTCCCACTGATGATTGAAAAACTGAACTTGAACCTTCTGTAGTACCTTTCAGCTGAGGATTTTAAAGGATGTTATAAATGATAATTAAATAAGCATCACAATACACCTTTAGGAAGCTAGATAAATATTGTTTTACTACAGGGGCAAACTAAAGCACAGATCAGTTATGTGACTTGCCAGAGGTTATACACTGAGTCAGTGGCAGAGCTTTTATTAACTCCCAGCTCACCGCTGTCTCCCCATTGTCTCCAGAGTTGAGTTGACTGCTTCCTCAGAACCTCCTGCCCCAGCTGGAAGGGGTACTGTTGGGGTACTATTCAATTTTTAACTCTCCTCATGATAAAAGGGAGTTTCTTGTTTGAGAAGAGAGCAAGCCTGAGATACTGGGCAGAGTATAGGACTCAGAATTATTTGGGAGACCTGGGATTCAGCGGGGGTTCTGTATGGCCCCCGGCAAGTACATTTTCAGAAGTGTCCAGTAATACTGGGTGCCTTCATGTTTGGATGCCCAGCTTGGCATCCCAATGGGCAGCCCAATATTAACCGGCACATCCAAAAATATAGGCTGAAGAGGTCGAATTTTTGTTTCTCTCTTCCGTTCCCGAGATAGTATCGCCAGTGGCAAACACCGCACTTGGGCTCTGGTTCAGCACTCACTGAGACCAAAGAGTACCAGCCTCTGACTCACTCGCACTACTTCCGGGGGCATTTTGAAGTTTGGTTTTCAAAAGAACATTTAGTAGCTAACACTCAAAACTATAAGCTGGAACCTCCTTCCCCTCTTCCTGTCCCAGAATCCACACCCACACAATAGACCCCAGGGTACCCTCTTTTCTGTTGGTGGCCTTTAAACTTCTCTCCCTACCTGCCATTTAGGGTGTACCCAGCTAACTCCCTTCCTCTGTCTTCAGGAGACGGCTGGCTTGTCCCCTGCCATAGATGGTCTGCAGTGGTCAAGCAATGGATGCACTCTTCCCACTCCCCCATCCACAGAAAGCTTTTTCAAAAGAACAGGCTACTTGTCCATCCCTGCCCCCCACCCCCACATGTCTGGCAGCAACAGGACCCTGGACCTAAGAGAGACTCCCAAATGCATTGTCCCAATAAGGAATCACTCCTTGTCCGAGCAGTGCATCCTTCTCTGGCCAGGCACAGTGGATCAGACTCAAGGCACAATCTGTGCTGTGGAAACATTTCATTGGTTTAGTTTTGTATCCCGGCCCCTAACAGGAGCACCTGCAACTTGAGTAGGGCCCTATCAAATTCTCGGCCATGTCACAGACCATGAAATCTGGTCTCCCATTGTGAAATCTGGTCTTGTGTGTGCTTTTACCGTATACTATACAGATTTCATGGGGGAGACCAGGGTTTCTCAAACGGGGGGTCCTGACCCAAAAGGGAGTTCGGGGGGGGGGTCTCAAGGTTATTTTGGGGGGGGCAGTATTGTAACCCTTACTTCTGTGCTGCCTTCAGAGCTGGCTGGCCGGAGAGTGGCAGCTGTTGTCCGGGCACCCAGCTCTGAAGGCAGTGCTGCAGCCAGCAGCAGTGCAGAAGTAAGGGTGGCCATACCATAGCATGCCACCCTCACTTCTGCACTGCTGCTGGCAGCGGCTCTGCCTTCAGAGCTGGGCTCCTGGCCAGCAGCTGCCACTCTCTAGCTGCCCAACTCTCAAGGCAGCATCACTGTCAGCAGCAGTGCGGAAGTAAGTACCACAACCCCACCTACAATAACCTTGTGACCTCCCCCCACTCACACACACAACTCCTTTTTGGGTCAGGACCCCTACAATTACAATACTGTGAAATTTCAGATTTAAATAGCTGAAATCATGAAATTTACGATTTTTAAAATCCCATGACTGTGAAATTGACCAAATGGACCATGAATTTGGTAGGGTCCCTAAACATGGGGATGAGAGGCTACTGAGCTCCCTCAGTGGTTTTCCTCCAAGAATGGTTTCATTTGCCCCTTCCCCTCACCCTGAGCATTTTGCCCTGGGGAAAGGGGACTTTCAGGGAATGCTTTGTACTGGGGCAGAGAATTTTACTCATGACTGTGCAATGCCTCTCATAGGGGTAAGACTACGGTGCACTTCAGTCAGGAGGAGGCTGCCCTAGTGGGAAAAGATGTGCTACTGTTTCCTTGTCAGCCTTGCACAAAAGCTGTCTCCTGCCAAACAACTGCAGGTGGAAAGGTGAGAAATCTCCCCCCCCCCCGCCCTCGGTCCCATTTACACCAATATGGTGTGAACTTTGAAACCTATCTTGGACCGTTCAAATGCTACTGTTATTAAAACTTAAAAAACAAGGATATTAAAACCAAAATGCTATATTAATGCAAAAAAGTTTGCACAGTTAGAGTTACATTAGAGAGGGCATGGACAAATCCTGGTCCGAACAGCAACAGTGGCTCAACTGCGTTGCAAATACATAGTGTTTTCTAGTCCTGTTTTTTGATTGTAGCCGCGTAATGGAGAAGGTGGGTGCAGGCGTTTCAACCATCGTATCCTCTGTGGAGGGGCCAACAACAGTTTCATTCCCAGAAGCATTACCCACCTGTTGGAGCTCTTACTGGGGTGGGGATTTAGAGAGGCACACAAGTGAGCTCTAAATGAATAGCTGAGTCTTATATGTGTAGCTTTGCCTATTGCTTCTCAGGCTGGAAAATGTCTGCCATAGAACATACAGGGCGTGCAAAGGGGTGGCGCTTCAGGGGTCAGTCTTGGCTTAGGAAGTGCTAAGTAATCTGTGACTTGCCTACTTGAAAGTCTGCTCCTCTCCCCAGGCCATACATCCACAGCTGCGGTCAAGGGAGGTGTGTGAGCTGGAGCCCCCTTTTCCATATAAAATAGAGAGGCTACTGGCAGGAAGGTGTCCAGGAGGCCTGCACCCCTCTTGAGTCTCAAATCGCCCACAATTGTTGATCTTCAGGGCACACTGCAAACCCGACCTATGTACCCAGGCTTTTGGGTAGAGCTGTTGTTTCTGTGAAGGAGGGGCATAATGTTGGACTTCCATTTTACAGTTTTCAGAGTAACAGCCGTGTTAGTCTGTATTCGCAAAAAGAAAAGGAGTACTTGTGGCACCTTAGAGACTAACCAATTTATTTGAGCATGAGCTTTCGTGAGCTACAGCTCACTTACAGTGGTTCCGTTAGTTTCGGCTTGTGAGTACAGAGTAACTGCTGGCGTCACTTTTAATTTGATTGCATTATTAATTTTGGCAAAGGTGCCTAGAATGGAGGATTTTCCTGTATACTGTCTGTTATAAATCTAACATGGCTGTTGGAATTTGCATTACCTACTTTTGGTGTTGTGGATAGTTTCTTACTTTGAATCCATATAAAAAAAATCTAATTCCCTTTCTTTGTCAACGACAAATAACTTTGATCTCCATAGCTATTTGAGCTCTGTCACAAAGAGAAAGAAAGTAAGTTAATAAACAGAAGCCATACAGGCAATTCTTCCTCCTCTAGCACATGTCCCCAGTTCAGCACCAGTCTCCAGAATATCTTCGTATGATATATGAGAATTCTAGGAACATTTTGGCCTCGTCCAAATTATAAACTGGAAACTTTGTCCTTTTCAAGATCTCCCTCAACTATGCGGAGCAAAGAACAGCAGTGTTTTGTCCTTTGTACCATATTGACATGGCTATCTTCTTTCCCGGCTGACTTGTCTTTGTCCACATTTGGTGTGATAACAGAACATTTAGTCCCTGACACTCAGTACCGCAGCTTGTCTAGTTATCCCTGTGCTGCATATGTCCAGATCATTCGGCAATCTGCAGTATGCTATTGCATTCATGGTGGTTAAAATACAAACTAAAAAGATATGGCAGTTTTAAGCATTCATATTTTTAATAGTCTTTTAAAAACAGAAACATCTTTATTGGTACCACTCACGTTTGGAACAAAGAAAATCTCTTGTCTTTTAAGCGACATATTTCCATTTTTTATTCTAGCCGCATCCAAGGCATTTCCCTCTGTCTTCACAGATCTTAAATATATCCCTTCTCCCATGTGTGCCTAATTACATTTGGTGAGGAAGGTGATGGTACAGAAGACTTGCTCAGACCTGCTACAGGTGTACAGGATGGAGTAATAAAGTAGGCCTGGTCACTAACAGCCAGGGACCTGGGGTATGTCTCCACTGCAGATAACCTAGGGGACAATTTCCTGGTGCAAGTGCTGGAGGAGCCAACTGGGGGGAGCTTTTCTTGACCTGCTGCTCACAAACCGGGAAGAATTAGTGGGGGAAGCAAAAGTGGATGGGAATCTGGGAGGCAGTGACCATGAGTTGGTTGAGTTCAGGATCCTGACACAGGCAAGAAAGATAAGCAGCAGGATACGGACCCTGGACTTCAGGAAAGCAGACTTCGACTCCCTCAGGGAACGGATGGGTAGGATCCTCTGGGGGACTAACATGAAGGGGAAAGGAGTCCAGGAGAGCTGGCTGTATTTCAAGGAATCCCTGTTGAGTTACAGGGACAAACCATCCCGATGTGTCGAAAGAATAGTAAATATGGCAGGCGACCAGCTTGGCTTAACGGTGAAATCCTTGCGGATCTTAAACATAAAAAAGAAGCTTACAAGAAGGTGAAGGTTGGACATATGACCAGGGAAGAGTATAAAAATATTGCTCGGGCATGTAGGAATGAAATCAGGAGGGCCAAATCGCACCTGGAGCTGCAGCTAGCAAGAGATGTCAAGAGTAACAAGAAGGGTTTCTTCAGGTATGTTGGCAACAAGAAGAAAGCCAAGGAAAGCGTGGGCCCCTTAATGAATGAGGGAGGCAACCTAGTGACAGAGGATGTGGAAAAAGCTAATGTACTCAATGCTTTTTTTGCCTCTGTCTTCACGAACAAGGTCAGCTCCCAGACTGCTGCGCTTGGCATCACAACATGGGGAATAGACGGCCAGCCCTCTGTGGAGAAAGAGGTGGTTAGGGATTATTTAGAAAAGCTGGACGTGCACAAGTCCATGGGGCCGGATGAGTTGCAACCGAGAGTGCTAAAGGAATTGGCGGCTGTGATTGCAGAGCCATTGGCCATTATCTTTGAAAACTCGTGGCAAACGGGGGAAGTCCCAGATGACTGGAAAAAGGCTAATGTAGTGCAAATCTTTAAAAAAGGGAAGAAGGAGGATCCTGGGAACCACAGGCCAGTCAGCCTCACCTCAGTCCCCGGAAAAATCATGGAGCAGGTCCTCAAAGAATCAATCCTGAAGCACTTACATGAGAGGAACGTGATCAGGAACAGTCAGCATAGATTCACCAAGGGAAGGTCATGCCTGACTAATCTAATCGCCTTTTATGATGAGATTACTGGTTCTGTGGATGAAGGGAAAGCAGTGGATGTATTGTTTCTTGACTTTAGCAAAGCTTTTGACACGGTCTCCCACAGTATTCTTGTCAGCAAGTTAAAGAAGTATGGGCTGGATGAATGCACTATAAGGTGGGTAGAAAGTTGGCTAGACTGTCGGACTCAACGGGTAGTGATCAATGGCTCCATGTCTAGTTGGCAGCTGGTGTCAAGTGGAATGCCCCAGGGGTCGGTCCTGGGGCCGGTTTTGTTCAATATCTTCATAAATGATCTGGAGGATGGTGTGGATTGCACTCTCAGCAAATTTGCGGATGATACTAAACTGGGAGGAGTGGTAGATACGCTGGAGGGCAGGGATAGGATACAGAGGGACCTAGACAAATTGGAGGATTGGGCCAAAAGAAATCTGATGAGGTTCAATAAGGATAAGTGTAGGGTCCTGCACTTAGGACGGAAGAACCCAATGCACAGCTACAGACTAGGGACCGAATGGCTAGGCAGCAGTTCTGCAGAAAAGGACCTAGGGGTGACAGTGGACGAGAAGCTGGATATGAGTCAGCAGTGTGCCCTTGTTGCCAAGAAGGCCAATGGCATTTTGGGATGTATAAGTAGGGGCATAGCGAGCAGATCGAGGGACGTGATCGTTCCCCTCTATTCGACATTGGTGAGGCCTCATGTGGAGTACTGTGTCCAGTTTTGGGCCCCACACTACAAGAAGGATGTGGATAAATTGGAGAGAGTCCAGCGAAGGGCAACAGAAATGATTAGGGGTCTGGAACACATGACTTATGAGGAGAGGCTGAGGGAACTGGGATTGTTTAGTCTGCAGAAGAGAAGAATGAGGGGGGATTTGATAGCTGCTTTTAACTACCTGAGAGGTGGTTCCAGAGAGGATGGTTCTAGACTATTCTCAGTGGTAGAAGAGGACAGGACAAGGAGTAATGGTCTCAAGTTGCAGTGGGGGAGGTTTAAGTTGGATATTAGGAAAAACGTTTTCACTAGGAGGGTGGTGAAACACTGGAATGCGGTACCTAGGGAGGTGATAGAATCTCCTTCCTTAGAAGTTTTTAAGGTCAGGCTTGACAAAGCCCTGGCTGGGATGATTTAATTGGGGATTGGTCCTGCTTTGAGCAGGGGGTTGGACTAGATGACCTCCTGAGGTCTCTTCCAACCCTGATATTCTATGATTCTATGATTCTATGAACCTGGGTGATTGGCACCTGTGCCTGAACACCTGGGTTAGCCAAGCCCAGGTGCAAGCATCCCCATAGCATAGCCCTATCTGCATTACGGTATCCTCACTTCTACACTTGCCTGAGTATGTCCAGGTGATATCTCATGGTTCATGTGCTGAGACACTGTAGGATTCTTTCCCAGTCAAGTGTGTCAATTGCAGGAGAACTTGTCTGTCTTTCAGGGGGAATTGCGGACAGCGCATTGGAAGACTATCAGCACTTGAGTGATTTTGCCTGCATCCTCGCTGCCAGGTGGCCAGATTCTAGCCTGATTTTAAGCGGCACTCAGGTTCTAACTTCCCCCTTCCCACAGCTGAGTAGGTTAGCCTGAGCTTTAGGGCACCTCCAAACCTGGGTCAGAGATTTTTCTGTGTGGATGATAGGCGGTATTCGGATGAAAGCCTGAGGCCAGGCCTACACTACAGAATTTTGTTGACATAACTGTGTAGGTCAGGGGTGTGAAAAAACCCACACTCTCTAGCTGACATCGCTATGCCCGCAAAACCCACAACGTAGATGCAGCTATGTTAAAGACAAGTGCTTGTGTTGACATCGCTAATATCATTTGGGGAGGTGGTGTTGCTATGCTGACAGAAAAACTCCTGTCGGCATAGGCTGGGTCCACGTTAGGGAGCTCTGCTGATATACCTATACCAGAATTGCTATGCTGGCAAAACACTTGTAGCCTCAGGCTTGGTCCACACTACCATGTTAGGTTGCCACTAAGTTGCCTTGTGTCAACTTGCATGGGTCTACACTCAAATTTGTGTCTTGCTGATGTAAACACCCCATTACAGCGACGCAGTAACCCCCCTCCCCAAACAGTGTTGAACCATGGCTGGCGTCCTGATGTCGATGCAATGCGAGTGCAGACACTGCATGATGTATGCCAACCCTAAAAGTCCTCTAGCAGCTGTCTCTCAAGGCCTGACAGTGACTCACTCTGGAGACAATTATGAACTTCTCTGCCCAGGGTCCCAGAGACCAGAAGTGACCTCCTCCCTTTAAAATGCTCAATTATTTTTTGAAATCCTTTTTCCTGATTGCCCAGCTTGACAAGCACAGCTAGTAGCTCTGCCTTCTAGTACACAACTGTCCAACCAGCCATGCTGGCTTCATGCGCTAGACACTTTCCTGCCTGAAGTAGACAGGAAGTATTGGATCTCTTGGGCTTGTGGAGAGAAGATGCTATAGATCAGGCAAAGGGGATGCAGGCAAAGGGACCAGCAGCAATGCCCGTGGAAGTGAAAGAACTGCTGCAGGCATATCAGAAGGCCAGGGAGCCCAACAGTCAATCTGATGCCAAGCTGCAGACCTGATGCTTTTACAACAAGCTGCATGCCATACTTGGTGGAGACCCCACCAGCACCATGCAAACCACCCTGGATACCTCAGTGTAGTTTGAGACAGGGACCCTTGCCATAAACGCTGAGGAGGAGAAAGAGGAGAAGGAAGGACACTCGCCTGAGGGGGGCAGAGTTTCCAGTTATACTGTGAACCAGGCTCTGTTCAAGGCTCCACCGCAGCCTAGCCAATCCCGCCAGCCAAACACAGGTGAGTCAGATCCAGTAGAAGGAACCATGTGTGCATGTGCATGCATCCTTCCTTAAAATGCTCAAATGTGAAGATGGCCCCCAGTCCGACTCCAAAGTAGCAGGACACAGCTATCTCCTTTTCATTGCTTTACTCACATGAGAAGAGGTAGCATTTCAATACACAGAGGAAGAGTTGTTCTCTGCTTTTCAATCCCCGTAGGGTTAGGCAGGGGAAGCATTTGTTCATGTACACAGGGATGTCCCGTATACCCTCATGAGAGAGCTCAATGAAACTTCCATGGAGGTACTCTGCAAGCCTCTCTGGAAGGTTTCTAGGGATGGCTGCCTTATTTCTTCCTTCATGGTAGGATGTTTTCCCCACGCCACTCTGCGACGATTTCGTCAGGCACCGTTGCAGTACACAGGCTAGCAGCCTGTGGGCCTGGGTGGCTTTGGGCACCAGCAGCAGCTGTGCTCTCTGTGTCTTTGTGACCCACAGGAGTGAGATGTCAGCTAAAATCACCACCCCCTGTGAAAAAATAGCGCACTACTCAGTGCCGTTGCCTTGTACTCATACCCATAGATACCAACGAGGGGGCGGGGGGGCGCGGAACTGTATTACTTTATGCAACCCAACACTTCCCTCCTCATTGCGCCACACCTCCTTGCCTCTGGCAGGCCATAGTGCCTATGGCTGTGGCTGGAAGGCTGTGCTATGCTGAAGCACTCCAAAGCTGAAGTGTCGAAAAGCATGGCTGATTTAAAACTCTTATGGGAATAAGGAGAGGGCATTCTGAAACTTATCTTTCACTGTCCAGTGTGACTGTAAATACAAAGATACATCTGTCTATCTATAGCTGCTGCCATTGCAGCCTTGAGGGGTGCCCCTTCCACACCTGCTGAATGCTTGACCCTACTGAGGAGGAGAAAGAAGAGGGCCTGAAAGGACATGTTCACTGAGATCTTGCAAGCCAGTGATTCATGGAGGAGGCACAGAGTGCCTGGAGAGTGAATATAGCAGCAAGATGGAGAAGGAAAGAGTGGACAGGAGAAAGTCCCAGCAGGAAAAGGAGGGAGAGATGTACCAGGACATAATGGGGTTTCTCTGGCAGCAAACACAAATGCTGCAGACTGTTGTTGACCTACAAGCCTAATAGTCATGGGCTTGCCTCCCCTCTCAGTCAATGGAGAACTCCATGGCAACAGCTCCCTACAGACCCCAACATTTCATGTGGCTTCATGGGCCACATCCCTACCATTACCATTCCATGCTGGGACAGGAAAGAGAATCACAGCTTCACATACGCGGACCTGTGAAAACCATGGCGGGTGTACCTTTGAAAGAAATGGACTGAAATGGACCCAGATGGTTTCTACTGTTCTAATTTTAAAGTTCTGTTCCATTATGAATATGATATGACTCATAAATATGAATCAACAGTGTAATGCTGTTGCAGAGAAAGCGAACATCATTCTGGGATGTATTAGCAGGAGTGCTGTAAGCAAGACACAAGAAGTAATTCTTCCGCTCTACTCCACGCTAATTAGGCCTCAAATGGAGTATTGTGTCCCATTCTGGGCACCACATTTCAGGAAGAATATGGACAAATTGGAGAGAATCCAGAAAAGAACGACAAAAATGACCTAGAAAACATGACCTATGAGGGAATATTGAAAAAATTGGTTTTTTTTAGTCTGAAAAAGAGAAGACTGAGGGGGGACATGATTACAGTTTTCAAGTATGTAAAAGGTTGTTACAAGGAGGAGGGAGAAAAATTATACCCGTTGGCTGCACCGTCGCAAGCAGCCAAGTATGCACATGAGTGATATATTAACTGCAGCGTCTTTACCCCAATGTAACTTGACCAAAGTTTGTAGTCTAGACATGGCTTGAGTGAAAGCCTGGGTTAATTGTGCAGTAAAGACATACTCCCAGAGGAAAGTCAGCAAATGCCACTTTGTTAGTGTTCTAGGGATCCAAGGGGAAAAAAGCCTTCGAAGAGACAGAGCACTACGGTGGGCTGGGTTGTATTCTGTACTTCTGCTTACATTTCTGTTTCTATAAAGCCCATTTGTTTCATTGCTTATAAACTGTGCACCTTAGACCTTGAGAGGAAAGCCTCATGTGGAAAAGTTTGCTGTCTGGAAGACTTTTTTGTCGGTGGTGGGCCAGCTGCTCCTCTCCACCAGTTTACAAGGAGAGAAAGGATTTACTTATCTTCTTTGGTGTATCAGCTAATGCAGAACCTTTAGTTGGTCTCTGAAAGGCATTTTCTCTCCCTGTAAGGGGGATTATTTCTGTTTCCCAATGTAGCAGTTAATAAAGTCTCAATAGTCTTTCCAGCATTTCCCTCAGCAGCCGTTAGCAATCCTAAAATTCTGCTATTGGTGTCACTCTCCAGCCTCTCCAAACTTCTCTTTCAAATGATGTTTTCCTTAGTAAGTGCTTCCATTGTAGCCCCAATTGTCTCAATTTTATTGAGGGATTCCTCCTCGGTAGGTTTTTCTATATCGCTTTAACCACACCAGCAGCCACGTTCTTTTCAAGCAAAATTATCTACAGCTTCCCAAGATTTAATGGCAGTAAAGTTTTTAATGCTACCTTACTGGAGTCGCTGGAGCCTGCAAGAGGTTCCTTCTTTTAAAATCCCATTAAGTCTGACATGCTCTTGCCAGCCATGGAGAGAGATTGCATCTTGCACTCGCAGCTTCCAGACTATCACGTCCCGCCTATTCTAAAATACATCCTCTTCTTTCCTGGAGGGCATTTTACACACACACACACAAACACAACACAGTATTTATAAATATGTTTTAATATTAGGTTTTATTGTTTCCGTTCTTAATATTTATAAAAGCGATAAGCAAATGAGTTAGTTTTTGGTAGGGTGTATAGGTGTTCTCACTTATGTATGACTTAATGCACAATGCATTTTGATTGTGCGCTAATTCTTCAAAAGAGCTAATGGATACTCAATATTTTTACTCTCATTGTAATGGTACTTTGCACCTCTCTGTCTCCTTCCATCCAAGGATCTCAATAAGATTTATAAATGTAGGCCCTGATTCTGCAAACTCATGTGCATGAGCAGATTCATAGGCCTGCACTGAGACTCACTGAAGTCCACAATGCTCACCATGGCTTCTGGGGCCACCTGCATGTATGCGGTGACAGGATCAGGATTTAACACCTCTTGTAGGTGTTACAAGAGCTTCACTAGGGCCACGCCTACACTACCTGCCGGATCGGCGGGTAGTGATCGAGCTATTGGGGATCAATTTATCGCGTCTAGTGTAGACATGATAAATCGATCCCCAATCGCTCTGCTGTCGACTCTGGAACTCCACCAGGGCGAGAGGCGGAAGTGGAGTTGACGGGGGAGCGGCGGCCATCGATCCCACGCCGCAAGGATGCGAAGTAAGTGATTCGAAGTCAATCTAAGATACGTCGACTTAAGCTACGCTATTCTCATAGCTGAAGTTGAGTATCTTAGATCAATCCTTCCCCCCCTTCCCCAGTGTAGACCAGGCCTAGGACTCAGATTATCTGACTTCAAATCCGAGCTGTGCCACAGGCAAACATGGGTTAAGCCTCGTAATGCTCCTCCAGATGTAGGGTGGGAAAACAAATTAGTGTTTACACCAGTGTAAATCCAGAGTAATTCAGGGCTTGTCTTCACTGGCAATTAGGTTGTATACAGGAGCCATGGTAAGTTACATGATTGATTTAGCACTCAATGTAGACAGGGACTGTCATGTTTAACATTGTGTCAGCTGGTTGTAGTTAACCCTAGGGATAAATATTACAGGAATTTTGTGATGATTAATAATTAATACTTATGAAGCCCTTTGAGGTCTTCAGCCAAAAAGTGGTATGGAAGGGAAGGGCTAAACTAGTATTATGTCATCTTCATTAGCTAATAAATGAATATGCTGTTTTTCTTAAATTTCTGCAAAGAATCAGCAACACAAAGTTATAACCTGCACATCTGGCACATCCGCTCCACGATCCTGGCATTTTGTCATCTTTTAAGTTTGATATTTTTCAAACCAAAGATTCTGGATGTGTTGCTGCCCTGTAAGAAATCGTCATCTGCAAGGATTCCATTAAACCCAATGAAGAGTTCTGAAGGCTAAAAATCAAGTGCTCCGTCTCACAGCTGGGCCTGATGATTAGGGTCTCTTCACCTGTATCATTAATAATTGTCTTTGGAAACTTAGCACTTACAGTACTCGAACAGGAACGAAAGGTATATATCACCCACGGGACTCTCAATTACTCCTATTAACAGTTGTTTCGTTATCCTGTATGCGAAGCAGTAATGCCACAGTGTGAGTTCAATGGCACAGGTTTGGTTTTAGGCCAAGTGTTGTGTTGGTTATGTTAAATGAGTCTGAGGATTGCTCCCCTGGATGCCCAGATTTTGGGGATACAAGGCTAAAACTAGCAGCCCTAACACTTGCCTATTATTGCTTTTTCACCTCCTGCTTCTAACACTTTATTTTCAATCTTCTATTTGATATTATTCTTGTCCTAATGCCATTATCTTTAGTCTGGTCTACACTTAAAAATTAGATTGCCCTAGCTACATTGCTCAGGGTTATGGAAAATGTTGTGCCCTGTGTGACTTAGGTCAACGGACAAGGCTGGGCTGATGGAATAATTATTCTGTTGACCTAACTACCACCTTTCAGAGAGGTGGGTTATCTACATTGATGAAAAAAAACCCTTGGCTTCCTGTAGGAAGTGTCTACACTACAGAGCTGCAGCTGTGCGGCTGTAATGGCTGGAGTGTAGACATCTCTCTCTCACTTCCTCATTATGACCCATGTATTACTTCTCACATCTTAGCCATGTTCCAGTATTCTGTTCTTTTTGTATGGTTGGGGGTATGCAGTATTGGTATTTCTCCAGTGGCCCCCCTCAGTTTCTGCACAAGTTAAGCTCTCGGTTAAAAAAATAAATAAATCTAGCCTATATGGTTGTGAGTGTAACCTTTCTCAATGAGACCCTTGGTAGTGCTGTGTTATTGAACCTGCCATGAGAGAAATGAAATAAATATTTCCAAGAGAGGCATGAGCTGTCCACCACCCCTAGGACTCTGAAGCCTAACAAGGACAATGTAAATGTCACCAGCTATTAAGTGCTGATTGTTTTAGCAAAACTATCCAGCTATTCTGGGATTGTAGATTGAGCCTGAATAACAAATTAGTGCTTTCCAACCTCCAGTTGGACCTGGTCTGATTTCTAGGACTTTATTTACACAAGAAAGGTGGGCTTTTTGGCATAGTCTTAAGTATGAATTTGAACTGACATGGTTATATTAGTGTAGCCCCTCTGTAGACACTTTTCAGAGTAGCAGCCTTGTTAGTCCGTATTCACAAAAAGAAAAGGAGGACTCTAAGGTGCCACAAGTACTCCTTTTCTTTCTGTAGACACTGTTATTCTCAGACTGGAAATAAGGCGAACATTTTTAACAGTGAAACACTGGAACAATTTACCAAGGGACATGGTGGATTCTCTATCACTGACCATTTTAAAATCAAGATTGGATGTTTTTCTAAAAGATCTGCTCCAGGAATTGTTTTGGAGAAGTTCTATGGCCTGTGTTAAGATGATTCTTCAACCAACCACTGAGTAATACCCATTTTATGTACTTTATTTATCACATTTTCTGACTATTATGTTGATAGTTATAGTAATATTATTATTATTTCTATCATGTCCTCTAAAGTCTTGTTATGTGTATTTACTTTTTTAACCTCAAAAGAAAATTAGCTGAACTTAAAATAAATTAAAATGGGGTGCATAAAACCTAGCTGGGCGCTGTCCTGGGATTCACAGAAAACATACTGGATTATGCTGTCAGGCACTGTTGTACAGCCATTGCATACCTTCCTTTGGCTGTGTCTACCCTAGCTTTTTTCACCACCAAATTTCCCTCCGTTGTTGCGGCCAATTTAGTTCCACCAGAGACAGCATCTCTTCTGTCACATTGCCTCTGTGACATCTTTAAACAGGATTAGGTGAAAAACCTTCTCAGCCAATGATTTGGCTAAATTTGTTCTCCCACCATTGGAAATACATCGGCATCAGCAATGGAGGGAAATTTGGTAGGGAAAAGGGATGGTGTAAACAAAGCCACTGAGTTTAATGGGAGTTCCATGCACGGGGTTGCTGCAGCATCCAAACTTTTACACTTTATCTTGGAACACTTAAGGCATCTAAAAAACCCCCCTGACCTACTGTGTTGTGAGGAAAAAGATGAGTCTGTGGAATCACTGTGAAAGCAGATTCACCAAGAAGTGAAGCATCTTTCTATACAATGTTAAGAGTGCTTTAAATTGTCGTTGTACCACACCTACGTCTGCTAAGGAGGACTGCTGACTGTATGGATTTAGAGTAACTATCTAGTGCAATTTGTATGCAAATGAAATGTTAATATGGCATACAAAAGTTAAATTCAGTAAACTGAGTCTGCAGTGAGTAGTGACGTCACTGAAATCTGGCCAGTCTCCTCCTCACTGCATTTTTGCTGAATTGGGTTTTCACATCTCTGACAAATAATCTCCCATGCACTTTATTTATGTCATGTGACTTAGGAAATAAAACTAAACAGCATCTTTACTACTAATGATGTGAGACACTGGTTTTTATTTGTGCCCGCTGCTATTTAATGACCTAAATATCTTCAGCACTTTTGATAGCTTGGGTAAAGGCATATTGATTTCCCTTTAGTTTCTGATGCTTGAATTGCAAGGAACTCCTCTTACTAAAACACAGTGATGCAGCTAAATCTGAACAAACTGGAGTTGTTAACATGTCTTGGATGGGATGCTGTGGTAAAGAAACTACCAGAGTAAGAAATTCTGGATTAGTGCCTTTTGTAAAAAATATGGGTAGAATTCTGGATAACAGCTCTGATACTCTCCTGGTAAAAAGAAAAAGAGTACTAGTGGCACCTTAGAGACTAACCAATTTATTTGAGCATAAGCTTTCGTGAGCTACAGCTCACTTCATCGGATGCATTCAGTGGAAAAAAATTCACCATTGTGCAAAGAGCTAGCACCAGACGTACTTCACTCCCAGTCCTGGGAAAGTGGGAGTTCTTCAGTTCTGTGGGAGATCAGATTTAAGAGAAGAATTTTGCTTCTCAAGTAAAAAGGTAGGTTAACTTTGAAAATGTCTCTTAGAGTATTTTACTACTTATAATAATATTTTGTAATCACATAGCACCTTCTATCTGAAGATACCAAATCACTTCCCAAACATTAATGAATTAAACACTCTGTATGTAGGCACATTATTAACCTCATTTTATGGAGGAAGACTCTGAAACAGAAAGATTTCGGCCAAAAATTTCAAACTTCAGTGACTAAAGTTAGACACCCATGTATGGATTTAGGTCTCCTATCTTCCAGTCCTATGACTTCACTACAAGACCAACTTTCTTCCCTGGATAGTTTTACCTGAGATAATATTACATTTATATTTTCCCCATTCTGGGAGTAATTTTAAAGCCTAACATGCTAGATAAATAATTAAATAAAGATTTAATGTAGCCTTGAAGCAACAGCAAAAGAACATGTCTGAAGAAAAACAACAGCTTTTACAGTAACTCTAGAGTAGGTCTAAGTTCTAAAAGGTTAAACATATCCCTGAAGCATGGAGCAAGTCTTAGCTATTCTTTGTCTGGAAAAATATATGCCAGCTAAGGAAGATCACTGAAATGTTGGGTACCAAATAAAACTCCCCCTTGTTACAAGATTTATTTAAACCAGAACAAATAAAAGCAATCATTTGGTTCCTCTGAGCCAGTCATTTTATAAATACTATTACTTATCATTTCTATGGATTACTCAAAAAGTAAAGGACTTTATAGGCCCAAGACATGTGGCCAAAGTCATCTCTGGTGTAATGACGCTGAATTCGGCCTGTTTTACTGTTTTTTTTTTGACAGAACAATTCAACTGTGTTAAATATTTTTTCTTTTGATTTGCCAAATGGCAAAAGCCATATTTGTCACTTACTGAATATATCTGGAGAGCTGCAAACCCATTCTGGCAAAAATGCAAGGCTCATGCGTGAAAGGAGCTTGATATCCAACGGTCGGTTATGCAAGGAATGTAGAAGGATCATGTCTAGTTTAGGACATATTCCTTGGATCTTTTTTCAGATACCTTTTGCAAATACCTTTTACCTAATACTATTGTCTTGTAACTGTCTCTCATACATACACACCCCATTTGTCCTCTGCCTCTGCCTCCCAGAATATCTAACGCTCTCTCTCAGACAATCTCCCCCGTAGTCTTTTTTCCATCATATACACCACACTCACTTAATCATCACTATCATCATTATTATTTAATATTTATAGCGCAATAGCACCTATAGGCCAATCAAGCTGGGGACCCGTTGTGCAAGGTGCTGTACAAACATACTGAAAATGACAGTCCCTGCATGGAAGAGTTTACCATCTAACTTCTTTTCTACATGAATGTTTTATGTAGCATAATCCTCCTTCATTTGCATCATACATACACCAAGATTTACATCACCTTTGGCCCACATTTTTGGTCAAGCTCACCATCACCACCTCCTGGTTTTACTTCATATGCACTGTAATAATTTTGTTACATCCTGCATGACAGCACACCACCTATTCCAGCATATTTTACATCTTTCTCCTTTTGAATCACAGTGTTTAATCATTGCGGTGACATTAAATGTTGTGCTGGGCTGCTTCTCTTGCATTTCCAAAGCAAACCTGTACTGCCAACCTTTTTATCTCAGATCAAACCTGGCATAACTATTCTTTCTCTAATCTTGTGCATTTGCTGAGAAAATTTCCTGGACATTTGTAAGCCCTTACCCTTTTACCCAATCCACTCTAAAATATATAGTGTATAGATCGTACAATAGTAATACATGTACTTGTATAAAAATGATGGGTGTGTGACTATGTCAGAAAAGACACTATCAAATTAATCTCCCTAAATTAGCTAAATAAACAGAGGAAAATGTAACAGTTACTAGCAAGTTATGTTATTGTAACTGCATAATGCTCTTTGTTCTGTTTTAAAGCAACTGGGTGAAACAGAAGAGTCAATGTTTAGAGAAACTGGCCTTCTTCGGGATTTATGTAGAGAGTGAACGTTTATTGTACCAATAAACTTAAAAAACCTGACGTACTCTATCCAGTCAGCATTCTTGATCTTTGAGGCTTTTCTTTTGGAGCAGCAGTGACTTTTCCATAGCACTGAAGTGCTCAAAATCTTAGGGCTGTACCTGCAGCCCTGGCTTCTGTTGTGGCTTGTTCACGTTTCCTATGTGTGGCTGATTGTGGCTGCACAAATGTGTTGTGGTAGGGTGATCATTCAGAACCCTTTTGGGTTTAGTACTTGAAGGGATTTGTGAACCAAACCTTGAATTTTGGTTTCCAGGGTTTGGAATTATAATTATTAATTTGTTTGATGGTAGCATTTAGGACCCTCAATCAAGGATCAGGCCCCCCCTGTGCTAGGTTCTGCAAAGACACATAGAAACAATCCATGCCCCAGAGAATTTACATTCTAGATGTCAGACTGGATGCACCAGGTGGAAAGGACAGACAAACAGGGTGGGTGAGAGGATTTGGTAACAAAATGAAAAGAGTTCATCAGGAAAATGGAAGTCTGAACGCTCCATTTGGTCAACTAGTGCGAAATGGTAGTGACTTGTAGGCAGCAGAGCTAAGTTTTAAGGAGAGGTTTAAAGGAGGATTAAGTGATGGCTTTTCAGAATATAATTAACTCTTGAAAATTCATTTGTATGTTTGTATTCAACAAATTCAAGGCTCTAAGGAAAATCTTCTTTACCTCCAATGATCTATTACATTTTGCAATTACTTGACATCTATGCTAAGATATAATAATAATGACAGTGGTTTCCCTATCAGCATAAATATTTATAGTTACATTTTTGGTACTAATAACAGTGCCATTTTCAGAATATGAAATAATCCTGGAAACTGGTTGTTCTGATTATTTCTAGGTAGGAAGAATTTTGTTACATTCCGGGAGAAATAAATTGCAGCTATCTTTATTCCAATGTATCTGTGCTTCAAAATGTTTTATTGCTTTTAATCATCCCATAAGGCAAAAGATTTCTTCCCACCCTCTTATCATGAATGGGACATTTGAGGGTTCTCCCTCTATTTGTGTTAGTGGTTATTGTTTTGTCTTACTTCTTTTACTAATGACAGGGACAAAGGTGATTCATTCCTTTTGGCTGGAAGGAGGAATTAAGCGGCTTCCTTACAAAAAAACTCTTCAATTATTTAGCACCCAAAGTGTGCTAGGTGCTTTATAGACATTAAGGAAGACATGATCCCTGAGCTTATTTATGTAATAGCTGCCATATTAGTTGACACGCCAGAGGTTGAACTGCAGACCTCCAGAGCTAAAAGCACGAGCTGCTTGAGCTAACGAATCACATGCTTACACAAATGTATTAAACAAAGGATGGGCTAAAGTGAAGTAACATGAAAGCAAAGTAGTCAAAGCGATGTTGGGTATATGCCCTTTTAGTTTCACTTTTTATTTAATTATTTAAAGCACTTCTCATTCTTCTCCTCACTCTTGCCAGCTGTTCCTGAACCCACTTATTCCACAATACTTACCCAGAAAGAGAGAGAGAGAGAGAGAGAGGATAAATACACATTTTTCAAAGAGAATTCTACTTGTCAGGGATTGGATAGGTCTGAATCTCCATCCACCAAACTTTTTAACCATCTTATTGCTGAGATGCTACTCAGTGTGAATGAGGTTGGTGCTGTCAGAGCAGCATGACTGCCACACATTCGCCTCTCTGAGACCAAGTATGTCATCTATGTGACACAGCTAGCATCTACCTGGGGAATTAGCGCCCTGAGGTCGCATCTAAGACAGAGGCTCATGCATGGGAGTAGGATGTGATGTCTGACCCACGAAACTGGCCTTCATCCAAGAATGAATACAATGGCTGTGATTCAGCACCTAAACCATGTGAACTGTTTTCTCACACTTTATGATGTAAGATGAACCCCGAGACTGAATTACAGCCTCGCATTCAGTCAGGGATCATTCATTATTCCCTATGTTATCCATCATTGCTATTCCATGGCTCACAAGCAAGAGTTACAATGAGATACATAATGCTCAAAAATCTGGGGTGCTTAAAGCCTATCAATAACAGTACTGTTACACAGAAGAATTTTCCTCTGTAGGGAAAAAAGAGAAGTTATGACAATGAATATCAGAGATCTAATAATTGTTTTCAACCTAATGCACAGAATAATCAGTCACACTTTAACTACTGTGTCATAAGGATTTCAGTTAGACCTAGTGCAGCAATCATTGTATATTAAATCCCAATTGATAGTTAACCATTATTTCCTAGTAAAAATGTCATTAATCAATGTATGCTAAATTACCATACAATAAGCATTAGAGCTTAGGTGTGCCCATATGTATACTACACGTTTAATGCAATAATTACTATATTGCATGTACTTAAAAGCATTATTTGGGATTTTATGTCTCACCACTGGATATTGATTGGTGAATGTTTCTTATAACTTTGAAATATCTCAATAAATACTATCTTAATAATTCATTAGTAATTCATATGAAATCTTTATAATAATAAGACTTAATGTGCTGAATTTTGCACTGTGGTGCAACTGTTTAGCGACACGCTGCTGGCTCAAAGCAGCCCTGACACTAGCATACCTGGCTACAGAGCCTCACTCCAGTATAGGGAGGTTCTCTGGTGGCACACAGCTGACATAGTGGCTCCCATCCCCACTCCTGACCGTCAGCATATAGGACATATTCCTCCAACATATAGGGGACATAACTGGGGAATATGAGGCCTGACAAAAGCTTCCCTGCACCTTGGCAAGCCCCTGATGACTGTCAGCATATAGGGGACATAACTGGGGAATCTGAAGCCTAACAAAAGCTTCCCTGCACCTTGGCAAGCCCCATCTGTCACTGGAGCCATTGGTAGCTGGCATAAATTAGAGTAGCCTTGAGGCTCTAATTTACTTGAGGGCATTGACAAGGCATAGAGCCAGGCCAGGATTTAGGCAGTGATAATCTGGCTTAAAGCCACCTTTGCACAACCACTTTGCTGAATTGTGCCGTGTACTCCTTGGCCCCCACTATAAATCCGGGCCAATGATTTTTAGCCCTTGTATAGCACTTTATCTCTTCAAAGCAGGGTAGAAACCAAATTATGGCCCTGAGAGCATCTGCAGGGCTGCGATGTAGAGGACGCGCTCCTTGTGCTCCAGGAATGGTGGAGGGCAGCATTTTGTCGGGCACAATAAGCAGCATTAGCCACACACTTGAGAGCTGCTCCTGGGTAAGTGTGCTGGAGAGAAGGGACTTTCTTGATGCCTCTTGTGCATCTAGGCATTAGTTGGCTTGAGCTGATAAATCTGACTACATCTCTGTACATATACATGAATGAAATGGGCTAGTAAACATTTTTAGAATACTTAACCCCAATCCTGCAAGCCTTAATTCAGGCAGAATTCCCACTGAAGTAAGTACTGCAGGATAAGGGTTGTATGCCATGATCCAAAGCCCAGTGAAATCCACGGAAAGGCTCCCATTGACTTATTTGGGCTTTGGATCTGGCCCTTAGTGAAAATTCAGTACAAATATTAGGTTTGTAATATTTCATATATACAAACTGGATCAGCACAATTGGTCTGATGAATTAAGCACAGGTCTAGGAATTGGAGACCTAGTTCTAACTTTAACTCTGACTTGCACTGTGAATTTGGGCAAGTCCCTTAACTTGTCTATTCCTTACTCCATCTTTAAGAACAAGAAATGATGATTCTTACTCACTATTAGACAGTGCTTTGAGATCTTTGTATACAAATGCTATATTTATCTATGCGTATAGCTCTTTAAATAAAAGTACTATGTACATTTTCCTTTGTGTGTAAATGGCAGTGTAATTCTATATTGTTTGTGAAGTATAATAATTATCTTATATTATTAGTGATGAGACTGCACTTACAAAATCAAATCAGAAAAAAACCCTCACTACGTTTAAAATGCCTGGATCTCAGTGTTAGTGAGAAAGAAACTTTCACTTTGGCCAGAAAATAGCACTAAATATGAACTGGTTCTTCTTCCGTTCTCTTATTGTCTCACTAGAGCCTCATTGTGAATTTCTTTAGCAAACAGATCAATTGGATGGGCAAATATTTGCCCAGCTTCCCAAGGATGTTTGGTGTGAATTTTTTAGCTGGTGTTTGCTCAGTCGTTTCCTTTCTTTTTTTATTTAAAGTAAATAGAATTCTTTCTGTATTTTTCACTGACATCTCTGAAACTCAGTCCATTTTTATATGGACCAACAAAGATATAATGGGCCAAATTAATTCCTGATATAATTATTTCAATGGTGTTATGCCAGGATTAATTAGACCCATTGTTTAGGGCAATAATTTAACGATGTTCTGGGGGATTCGGGTAATTTATTGTTAAAAGTTCTATCTGTCTATGTCTCTGGGTATATATATGTTTGTGTATGTGTAGATCTAGATCTATAGGCCTGTAGTTTTTCTTTAAAAAAAAAAATCTAGCTCAAATGCTCACTGAGGGACAAGCCTAGTCAGCCCTGGCTAAGTATCTCCAAACCCACTTACCCTGGGAACCTGAACCTTTCCCTCTGGGAGCCCTCACCCTCTCTTTTCCAGATTCCCATTCATGCAGCACGCATCCTTCAAACAGGTGGATGGCGCAGGACCTCTTGTGAAGCTGAGATAACATTGGGTGAGTGCCTGGAGGTTCTTATACAGTAAGTGGCCACCGCCCTCTTTCCTGCACTTGAATCCAGTCACTTCCATGAACTACACCAGCCTGGACAGCATAACACCCAAAGCCACCTCTGAACCCCACCACTGCGGTACCCACTGCAGCCACCATTCCTCTAGCCACTTATTCATTTAATGTTAATGCCTTGTTATCTCAACATTCATAATGTATTGAGCCACACGAGTAATTAAAATTAATTTCTGCTAGGGCTCAGGCATGCTGACTGTAAATTCTTATTCATATTTCTTTCTTGTTTTGTGATTCTCAATTGGAGTTTTCTAACAACAGATCATTTCTTTTTGTCTAACTTTAATCTGGCCCTGCTTGACAAGCACCATCCTTTTCATTGAAGGGTAAGACCACTTAAAGAAAGGCCAATAAGCCCTTGCACTGCTCAGCTGACTAGGGTGATTTGTCACCCTGTGCAGTGGTGGTCACACCAATGGATTTATCTCAAGGTAAATGGAGATGCTGAGACCTGGGACCTGGAGCTTTGATTAAGGCCCCCTTTTTGTAGTGTTGATAGATGTTGCTTGTGTTTATCTATTTGAAATGCCACTAAATCTGTGAATACAATGGAAAAAGAGAGTAGTTTGCAGCTGAAAACATATTAGTGATTTATGTTTCACTAAGAAGCACAATAAAGAGACAGAGGCTATTAAGAGGAGCTATTTTCATGAGAAATAGTTCTGCTTTAAAACATTATCAACCACACCTTGATAAAGACCTACATGCATGCATAATCGTATTTACTTATCCCTTTAGTTTAGCACAATATACATTTGCAATGCATAGCCCCAAATTATTAAGCTGGTAAGCAGAATCTTTAACACACAAATACGCAGTAACAGACTACTTTGCATGTTAATTGTCTTCTGGAGTAAAGGGGGACACATAATACACTGACCCAGGACTTTAGATGGACTCCACATCTCTTAAAACAGTTTCAAATCCTACTGACCATTATTTCAGGCATGTATTCACAACATTTTAGTAGAAATAACCAGTGGGGTGACACAAAAAGATTATAATGCATTGATATAACTTATAACATGAATCAATGTCAACAAGACGCACCCATTTAAATGAATAGGGTCAGATGAGAGTGCTGTATCACCCTGACTTGTGTGACAGTTACAAATGCATAACCTAGTATGCATAATAGGAGTGTATAAACCAGTAGAGATTTGTAAACTTGGTTCATTTCAAGCAGAACTGACCCACAGGAATGGAAAAAGGAAAAGGCAACTGAGCTGTCCAAAAATAAGTGATTCTGTAGTTTGCTGTTTAACGAAAAGCATAATGAGGTTTCATTTTCTCAAGCTTGAATAGAGAACATGGACCCAAAATGCTATTAAGTAGCCAAGCTGCTGCTTCTCTGCAACATTCAATTAAAAGAAAAAGATAACACGTTCGGTTCCAAATGCATTGCTGTTTACAAATGCAAAATAATGCTTCAACAGTCTGCCCTGTGTATGCAAATACTGCAATTACATGTTGGAATTAACTGTGCTGTGTTATGATTTATTTAAGTGTTCCAAGGATTGCTCGTCAGCACTAATGAACAATGGTGGGGGGTGAAGGAAGGGGGAGAAGAAAGGCTGTGTAATGTGTGTGCACCTGGAGCCTGAAAACTAGTACAGTAAGTTATGTATCAGTAGGGTGATCCTCTGGCTATGGCTTGGCACTGCAGTGTACTGAAGTCTAGCAAAGCTCTTAAATCTGGACAACACCTGCACCTCATTTGCTTTACAGAAGCGCCATGACCCGACTGCTGATGGTGAGCCTTCCCTTTCATCCTTAGGATTATGACAAGTTATTAATTGCCACCATTAGCTGCAGCAGCCTGCCTGAGATCTCTGCTGCTCTCTGGAGGTGAGAAACTATGTGCATGTGAATGCAGAGAGAAAGGCTGTGAAGCATTGGGGCAAACCGAGCAACAATCTGCCCAAAAGGGATTGTGAGATTGTGAATAATTTATTAGAAAACATTTTTCTTTGTCCTTTCCACAGACCCACAAATCCTCCCCAAGCGCTCTTTACCAGCCTTGCAGATAATGTACTTACACATCTCAGAGCTTGCTAAATAGACTGAGCAGACCACAGAGCTCACCCTTAACGCCGCTGCTTCAGAATGCCTTGCACCGACAAAACACTTTCATTCTTTCCTGGAAGCATTTCCTATGGAATGGAATGGAATTAGGTAAGAATCTGAATGCAAAATGACAGCTGAGTGCCAGGGTAGTAATTTTTTTTTTTGTGTGCAACTGTGTATTGAGTTGGCCTGTTCTGAGGTCTGTTGGGCCAAATCCTCAGCACTGATTTACACCTCATTCCAGCCTCACACAATGCATGTGCTGACCCTGTCTCATTTCCTTTTTCGGTCACTAAAAGTGATGTCTAGTAAGCTAATAAAACGGCAGTTAAATCTGGGAAAGCAAGTTCATTTGAAAACATAAAATAAATTGCCTGCCTTGTTACATAAACTCTTCAGAGCCTGGCCTGTATATTCCTATGTGTGGACAGCACCTAGCACGCTGTGGGCCTTAGTGTAGTAATCATCGTCATAGGGAGAACCAGGAAAGGATGAAAAGGGTAGGCCAGATGCTGAGTTGGTGTAAATCAGCATAGTTCTAGCAACTTTGATGGAACTAAGCTAATTTACACCATCTGAGGATGTGGTCCCATGTGTGCTATTATTAGCTGGCTCAGTGACCTAAGCTCAGGAGTGGACTTGAGTTATTTGATATACAGGCCAGGGGAGTCTATTGCATAGTTAGTCTTCAAGGGAAGGAAATGTAATATTGAAGGGAGAAGAGATTCTGGAGGTCTTATATGTCGACTGGCCTTCTGGAAGGCCTCCCGAAGCTTAGGAGACCATACAACGTTATGACCTGTGTCCAAAACAATGGTAGAGCCAGATTCTTCTGTGTCACACTGATATCAACCTGGAATAACTTCATTGCTATTCATCTTATTTACATTGGTGAGCGCTTTCTATTCTATTCTATATAGATTCTTATACTAGACAATTAGCCCAACTGGTGAAGATACGGTTATTTCTGAAACCTGAACTAAAGGCCACCTCCCCATGTCTTAAACAACCACTTTAAATTATTCCCAATAGATCAACACAATTTTATTTGATCTACTGTGGAGTTAAAAATTTAAAACCCCCTTTTTCTACTTGATCAATTTTTGCAGGGCCTTTGGGTGGGTACCTAAAACAAGATTTTTCCAGTGACTGTGTGTATGTGTTTAGATACATTAGATAAGGAACTTACAAACTTTAACAAACTTGTTTGGGGCAGGCTTAAAAAAAAATGTGCACGTTTCCTTTGTAGGATGGGGGTAGACAGAATCAATTTACAACAGAGATCAAAGATGATAAATTCCAGGGAGTCTGGCAGAATGCTCCCCAAATCCTACATAATGCTCCTTCATTCATAAATTTTTGGATAAACTTCAGTGCACCAATAGAGTATGTAGTCACATTGTTTTTAAAGTGTAACACAAGATTCTGAAATGAAGCACAATGGGCAGGATAAGTAGAACTTGCATAGATTTTAACTAATAGTGTATGTGAAAACATATTTCCGGCCTTGGTTTGCAGCAAGGTCTATTTATGGCTTAGTTTATACTTCTATAACTCTCAAATGTTTGATTGGAATGGATGTGCCATGTGACTACTATGAAATGCTGGTCTCCACTAAAGGAAATCTGCAAGGAGTCTTCAAGCAGCCATAACTAAATTCATTATGGATCAGACACTAGAAAGCATTGCACTTCCAGGTTGTAAGTCAGATTTCTCCTTTGCTGAACAAGAAATCTTCCACCTAATGCCTAAGGCTGCAGATTGGCTGTGGTGCGGGAGATTCAGAACAGAGCTCAACTGTTGTTCCTGAAACAATGCTGAATATAGTTTGGTCCTGGCTATGCTTGCAGTTAACTCATTTTCAGCACCAGTTCAGCTGCATCCATTGCAGACACCCGCTGTCAGCAGCAGGTACCTATCTTCAGATAAATAAGGCTCTCAAAGACACTAGTGATGGGCGGAAAGGACCTTGGTTTGAAGTCTCATTACAGTGGGAACTGGTGTGCTATTTAGGATGTTTTGGCCCCGTTAGTTGGGTTAGACGAGAGATTGAGATGGAAATCACATTGGATTTTTAGTAGTTTTGCCATCAAATTAGAGTACACAAAAAAGAATCTAGGGGCTTCCGTTACATACTGGTGTGTAGCAGAGACAAAGATGTGAACGAATGTGGGAATTGGTATGGCCAGTATGTGTAAACAACACATAAATTAAGACAGATAAACAGAATATGAGCTGTAACAATTTAGTACAATATTTAGGCTTCCCCCTTTGCTTGGCTGTTAAGTAAAAGAATTTACAGAATTATTTGCCTTTCCATCTTTAACCACTGCCTAATAAAGGAGGAAGACAAAACATCTGGTTCTCCTCCCATTAGTGTATAACTGTACTGATTTCAGCGCCGTTACCCTGATTTGCACTGGTATGAATGAGAGGAGAATCGGGTCCTGTATGTTAGTGAGTTTGGTAAGTTTGACTGGCACAGATTCTCAATATTAGCAACAGTGGCGAGTTGTGAGTTTAAAGACTGATCTGATGAAGAACTGTTTGACGGGGGTGCCGTTTAGCGGCTACATTTGTATCATGCATACACAGGGAGAGTTACTTGTTTATGTGAGATGTGTTGGGGTACCTGTTCAGATCTTTGTGCTTAAGCGCACACGCGCAAAAACTATCCCTGGACTCCTGATTCAACTCCCTCTAAAATTAATGGAAAGACCCTCATTGGCTTTAGTGGGAGTTGAACTGGGCCATTGGATCCCACAAGGGTCTTCTATGTGACTATGTGCAGTGTTCTGCCCTTTTGATATGCAGACTGCCTGGGTATTCAGTGCACTGGCCCCTCAGCAAGAGTTTTCTTCTTGCCATTTATTTCAGAGACAGTCATTGGGGAGCACCTGCTTTTCACCTCGTATGGTCCAGGAGTAAATCCAACTCCATACATTTGTTGTATCTCTGAAGGACCCTATGAGTATGCAGGGGAAACAGGAAAGGCTTCTCAGGATGCTGTACTCAGGGAAAGGAGCCCCTGCTGAGGCTGTCTCACATACTTAGGATGCTGCTGCAGAGAATGATGTGACTCGCCTGCCTAGACTCACTTCTCTTGTACATGTCCTAATCCATTGCATAACACCATTTAGTTTTGCCTTGCTATGTGCAAGAAATGCCAGATGTTTTTCATGTTCTTTACACTTATTCCTAATACTGTGTGGCTTTCTCTGGAGGTGCAAAAATGTTTCATAGAAATGCAGGAATTGTTTTTGTAATGAAAAATTGTTCTAGTTTTTATTGGCCTGTAGTTATACTGTAATTTTTTTAAAGAAAAATTCATTTCATCTCGAAGATTTCTGTAAATGTTTTGTAATCCTTTGTACGCTTATTGAAGAAAAATGAAGAGAGATTAAAGTAATGATTAGATCCTAAAACTACAAACCCCTTGGTCAGAGACTTTCCTCCCTGAGTATTTGGAAAGCACCTAACGCATAGTGGGTGCGACCATAAATAAATGAAATGTAATAATGAGACAGAGAGGACTGTAAACCATATAACATTATCATAATTGAGTAAAAAAAATCCTTTATTTAATTAGGGTATTGACACAAGAAGTTATCTGCTGATTGTATATACATAGGGTTGGATTTGCAAAGGCCCTTAAGGAATTTGGGCATCTAACTCCTTTAGACCCCATTGAAAATCCCAGAATAAATTTAATTAATTGATTAACAGTTATAAACAACTAAAAGAGCATTCATCCAACTAGGAAACCTCTGAGCTTTGTAATATGTCCAAAGAATAGCAGACCTTCATGCAGCAATCCCACCTAGTGGTGTGATCTTGTTAGATTCTCATGAACCATGAATAATATTTGGCCAATACAAGAGGTGAAAGAACATGCTGAAGGTAGTGATGAAGATGGCTCTCAGAGTCATCACTAAAGTGGTGCTGGAGTTTTCTCTGTGTAACCAGTGGAAGGATACCACTGTGTGGGAGTAGGCTGCACAGTGGTACTAGAAGGGCTATGTGATGTGGTGTATGAACGCCATACTGGTTAACCATGGGTTAGCATGAACCTGAGTCCAATTAGACCACTAATTGGCACCTGGAGGGGTGCATAATTGATGAACAAACCCAGCTGAGGCGGAGGTGAGTCTTTATAAGGGAAGGAACTCTTGGCAGTGACGTGGAGGCCAGGACTTGGGCTAAAGGCTGAGAAGCCTGGAAGGCTTGGAAATAGACTAATAGGGGCCTGAGCCAGAAAGAACCCTAGGAGGCTGTGCTCTGAAATAAGAACAAGAAAGAACTTTGTAGGCATTAGGCTGGGCCCCTGCAAGAAGCCCAGAGGCAGGCAGGTGTGGGACCTGGAAAGGAAACCCAGAAAGCTGAGGATGTCAGGGAATGCCACTAGAGGCACAGAAACCCTGGGTATGAACAGTTAAAACGTGATGGCTCCAGGAGATGGTGGTTCTCACTGCAGCGAGCCCAAAAGAGGGTTCAATATGGAACCAAGAGTCAGGAAGTACTGAGATGGCAGGAGATGAGGGGTTCTCACCGTGGCAAGACCAAGACCAGTTTCAGTAAAATGTTGGAAGTTAAGTGGGACTAGAAATATTTGAGTTGTATTTTCTTTGAGTGGTGTAATTGAAGATCCCAGCTGAGGATGCATTGGTCTTCGAAACCCAGAGCAAGAAGGGCTGAAAAGACTGAACCCTAGATATCGTTTTATATGGACCTGGGATTGTAGTACCCCAAAAGGGGTGTGGAACTAAACTGTCACCTGGCTAGAGGGCTGAGTCAAAAGAAGAGACGGACCATACAGAACTGCAGTGACCATTGTCAGGAGGCACAAGAGAAAGCAGAGCTGCTACACCTTACCCAACCATGAGGGGTGTGCACATCCATCGTGAGTCCACTTTTCCACAGGCTGCTTTAGTTTTGGCTGAGATATATAATAGAAGTTCTGACTTCACATGATCATTAAATATCCCATAGCACAAGATAGAGAACAACAAACCAATTGATATCAAAAGGTGGAGGGAAATTGCAAAGTTAACAGAGAATGGAGGGCTTCAATTAATCCAGTTGAAGGTTATTTTCAGGGTCCACTGGACACCCAGCTGAATATGTAAAGCTGGGATCAGAGGTAATGACACTTGTTTGTGACACATTGGGAAGGAAGGAACTTAACACATCTCCCCGGACTGTGCCTTGTAGTTCAAGTATTTTGGGAAAAGGTTAATGCCAGGCTTAATATGATACTATGCAGTGATGGCCTAAGGAACACATGGAGTTTTGTATTACATAACCGGGATAGTTTCACCACTAAATGTGCTACAAAAACAATTCTTAATGAGAGCATCTCACATAGCAGAGTACACTGGACTGAGAAGATGGAAGTCTGCATCCTCCTAAAACACTGTTTAGAGGTGTGGAATGATGAAATGAGTGCACTGGTGAATTTGGAGAGTATCGTATACTACTTGAGAGAGAAGACTATTTTTCATTGAATTTAACCTTTTTCCTGGGTTTACGAGATCAGTGTAATAAATGTATTATTATCTAAATTATAACAGTTGGTGGTAGGATTTACAAATAAGTTTTACATATTGGGCCTGATCCAAATTCATTTAGAGTCAGTGGAAAGATTCCCATTGAAAACATATGCCCTGCCCTACATGTATTATTCCTAGCTGTTGAGCACTTGACTTTGCAATCTATATAATTTTCTTTAAACATAGTTTTAAAAATGTAATATGTACAAATTGCCTTTTCCTTGTCTTTCCTCCTCCCTTAAGAGAAACATTAACCTATTTTAAATAGAAAAAATAAAATCACATCACCTTTTACAAGAGAGGGGACTGACATAGTTAATTACATTTTACCTACTGAAATTCTGCTAATATAAACTGGACGAGGAGTTCATTTTAGTCTTCACCCCTGTTCAGTAGCGCTGCTGGTGTTCAGCCTGTTTCTAGGGATTGTGGCAGGTTTACTGTATGTCCACACATATGCTGAAATGGTGCAGCTGGTTTATTGCATCCTCTTCCATGTCATTTTGCAGCACTGAGCCTGGGGTTTGCTTAGTTTGAATTTTACTTATGCTAATAGTTCTAGAGTGGCAGGGTGAGAAAAAGGGAAAGGCCACCCAAAGAGTCGAAGGGAAGGAGGGTGAACTTGGGAAGTGTAAAATCCTCCATCTTCCAGTAGGCTCTGAATCCAGCTCCCAAATCCAAACCAGGACTGTGCTTCATGACCGCTGTTTTGAAAAACCAAACCAAAGATAGACCATTACGGCTGACAAAAAGCCAGCAGCAAAGTGGTTAAATCTGTGGGGCAAGCTGTGTACATATGCAGGTATGTTTGTTTCTATAGGAATGAATAGAGTCACTGTGAGGAGCAGAGTGTTATTTTAACACCTATTCTCTCTTTGACTCTGTGGCCAGTTCACATGCAACTGAGTGTTTCCGTGGAGGAGCAAATCCATCTGTGTTTTCTCACCTGCAGGTGTTGGGTTTTAATTAAAAACTCCAGCTAATATGTTGCTATTTTGTGAAGGGATGTGAATTATCTCAATGACAAATTATGAATGATAATGAGAGGCAACATGAGCATCCAGTTTAGAATCATTCTCTCTTTTCTTGGCAACAAAGAAAAATATAATTTAATGAAATAACCAATGATGAGCATTAATTTACTCATATGCCCTCTTTGTATATGCAAACAAGACAAGTATATTTTAATCTTACAAAGGGGGCAGCATCCATTTAATGCCAATGCTTAGTTTTTCAATGACTATTTACTTCTACGAATACAAAACCAAGCCCCAGTGTGTCAATTGGAGAGGATGCTTCTTACAAAGGGTACAACCAACCCCAGCTTCCAAAATACAGGTTGCAAATTGCAGCATATGGTAGCCTGTAAATACAGCTACTGCATTTGTTCATGCATGGAGGTTCTATAAGATACTGGGACCTGTCTTGCTCTTCGTAGTCTGTCACAACTTGAGCCCATTCTGCTGTGTACTATTGTATTCCAGTTTTATACAGATATTAGGGCTGCATACAGAGGTTAGTATTTATACTTGTTTTAGATTAGGAGGGCTTTCTGAAGACCTATAATATGAATATCCTCTGCCAGCAGGTCTTTACCCCACTCACCATGCCAATGATGTAACTGGCACAGGGAACGACCCACCTCCTTACCTCAGAATTGCCATGGTGGATACTGTTCAAAAGCTTTCAAAAGTTTCCACAAGGACCTTGGAGCAACTATAAGCAGACCTCATAATATCCTGCCCCTGTCCCTGCCTTGTATCACATCTGCTCCTTCAATCTTTGCCATCTTTCAGGGATTTTAGTAAAATGCCCAGGCAACCAGAGAGAGAGGCTTAAAGCTCAACATTGGTTATGGGAACCAATGGAAGTTGTAGTTAACTAAATTCACTCCAGGTAGTTACTGGGACCTGGGCTGATGGACTGTGAAGGACTAGATAGATATAGAATATGTGAGATAGAGAGCTGCAACAAAATTCCAGAAAGGCATATGTCTCTGTCTCTTTAACACACACAATCAGAGCCGGCGCCAGGCATAAGCAGACTAAGCAATTGCTTAGGGCCAAAGCAGCTCAAGGGTACCCTATTTGCATTTTTAGTATGTCTTGTGTAGGAGGGCCCAAAAAATCCTGCTTATGGCCCCCAGTGTGCTAGCACCAATAAGAGAACAGCAGATGCAAGAGAGAGATGGAGAAAGTCTATCCTGCCAAAGAAGGTGCCTGTTATCAATCATAGAGAAGAGATGCTGCCATAGGTAGATTGCTTTTCTTGTCTGTTCTATACAGGTTCTTATACTGCACTCATCACTGTAGCATCTGAGCAGCAGAGCCATCCTGTCCATAGGATGCTCTGGGTCAACTGCCCCGGGACCCATGCTTTGGGGGGCCCCACGTTTTGGGGGTCCAGGGCGGCCTGAGGGGGCAGAGGGGGGCCTGGCACCAGCAGCAGCAAGCAACCTGGCCCCTGCCCTGTCCTGCCGGCTCCCTGCTGAGCAGCTTCCAGTAGTCCATGAAGCAACGTGATAACATCTGCCATGAGTTGTTTGTTCTTTCATCTTCTCCCAGAAATGTGTGCGGTGGAGTGGCTTGTTTTGATAGAGTGTTTTTCTGAATATACATGTATTTATATTAGCGAAGGCAAGATCAAAATGTGCCTTGCATTTGCACAAATGCACCTTTCCAGCAGCAGGGAGTGCAGAAATGAGAGAGAAGAGTCAAATAGCATACGGTGGAGGAAAGGGTCTCAATTCTTTAGCCATTTCAAACGCTTTTGGTTGCATCAGCTTCTTAAGTCATTCCTGTTGAGAGCTCCTGGATCCCGCCACGCTTCAGAATTAAGCTTTGAACACCTGTCATCCCTTTTTCTTCTTCTTCTGCTCCCTGCTCCTTTCATTTCATTCAGAATGGACAGCAGCACTCCCTTCTGTGCACATGGCCAGAGCTCTGCTTCTGGGCTCCACTGGGACTTTATATAGAGTCCAGACCCCCAACTCCTTGATTCCCATTACAACAGGCAACTTTGACCCTGGTACTCCAAAAAATGACACCACAGCGTAATGCATATGAGAAAGCAGGATTGTTGCTAGTACTATTACTAACATTACTAGCTAGCTACCCATGGAGCGCTCAGCACTGTGAAAGACCCAGAAGAAGACTGATCCCTATGCCAAAGAGCTTACACTCTAAATAAACTTAATTTAACTAAATCCTCAGATCCATGCCTGCAGCCTGCAATGGGATCCACTGGGTGGACCTTGTATGCCCCATGGGTTCCCAGTGGCACTCTACAGGACAGCTTTAGTATCCCATTGTAGGATTGCATCCAATATAGGCCTGATCCTGTTTCCTTTGTTAATCGGAGGCTTGCTATTGACTTAAATAGAGGCAAGATTGGGCCCTTTCTTCTGGTTTATCACAATTTATATTCAGATGCAACTTACATAAGCTTTGCCACTTGCGAGTCTAAAGGCAGTGCTACCAAATGTATAAATCTGCTTCTGCAGATAAAGCAAGTGATCAGAACACTCTAGGAATACAATGGTGAATGCCAGCTCCAGAGGCAGCATGGATCTACTAGGCATAGTGGCCATTTAAGCAATGGGAGAGTGTAGTGACAGGCATCATTTTCAATGTATACTTCTCTTTTTAAGTAACATATATCACCAATATTAATGAATGGATAGTGATTGTAAGGCTAACTTTCCATCAAGGGGTTGATGAGTCATTAAACCCCTCAAGCTTTGTTCTCGCAGTTTATTGCCTCATTATCATCACCACCCCTTCATGGAATTATAGCCTTTTAATTAGCGCTAGCCCATTCATTACCATCTATATTATTACAGAGAGGGAAATGAGGAAACAGCTAAAATAAAAGTTTTTTGGTTACCTCTCTATGCCTTGGAAAAAAAGATGTTAACAGCAAATAATTTAAAACTAGATGACTTTTATAACAATGCAAACTGGAAGTTCTCCCAAGCACAATGAGCTAGATCCTCAGTCCTAGGTAAGTCATCTTTACATGGCTCCAGCTATGTAAATGAGATTTAAAGCCACCCTAAAAGGCCAGCTAGAGATTCCCCTGACATAGGAGAATTCCCAGGGGCTTAAATCACCCACCCTCAGCTTTCCCACCCCCCCAAACAGTGTTTGGGGATAAAGGACAATGGGAGCCAGAGCATGCAGCACTCTGGTGATCCTGGGCGAGCAGAATGGCCTCCAGGAGACTATTCCAGTTGGTGTGCTCACAACAGCCTTGTGACAGCTCTGAATTATGCAGGTGGCCAGTCTGGCACCTAGCCAGTACCAGGCTGAGGTGAGGTGGAAAGGTGGCTTAGCATCATCTGTGCTTCCTTCTCAGTGCCACAGCTGGATCTGGTCCAATGTTTCTGTCTGCAAAGCTCAGAAATTTTTATGCTTCCCAAGAAGTTTGTAAATATGGCTACAGCTAGCTCCAATATACAAATACCTAGGAGCGGGAATGTGGAAGAGCTTCAGATAAGATCATATTCATCCCTGGAGTAACATCATTGGCCAATAGTCTTCAGCTGGAGCAATTAAAGCCTAATTGTGATATAATCAGCATTCAAAGATTCTGAAACTACCATGCTTCTCTCTTCATTTAAGAGACCTAGTCAACTTGAAATCCAATCAATTTCAGAAAATGAGTTAAAAGTAGCTTCAGATATTATACCTTCCTTACATTTTCGTGCCTTTACTGGGTGCATATGTGTGTGATTTTTACAACCTAAAGTTTCTGTATTTTTTAGAATAAATCTCTCTCCTGTTGCTGTCTGAAAGTTCCTCCTGATCAGAGGAAACTGACTCTTGTGAAACAGAGGGTACAAAAAGGGCTGGCAAATGCACAAAGTAAACAGGCTGAGAAAGATACTTTTCTCAACAATGTCTTTGGCTTATAGCAATCTCATGTGTTTCATGTAACAATGACAGTTCAAAATTTTTCAGATAGAAGTGTGATTTGTAAATATATATCAACCCTTTCATTGGAATTCAGAATAAGGCTCTTTAATTATTTGCAGGGATTCTTTGTCTCTGTTGGAAGATGTTGATTGGAATTTGTAAAATAGTCCCACTTCCAATTGTCTCCTATTTACAGCATGATTTTATATGCTTCATAACACTGGTATTTGTAGTTCTACTAGGTATATGAATAGAATAAGAGAGAGCAAGCACATATATTATTTGAGAACTGCATTATTGATTCTGTATTATACAATGCGCAAGAAAATTAGTTAAGCATACAGTTCATTGATTTAAAGATGGCAGTAAAGTTTAAAGGCATTCTGTTGTGAAGTTAAATATAACAGCCATGAAACAAATAGAACAATCACATAGGGATTTCCCCGGCAGCTAAGGAATTTATGGGCCAGATTCTGTCCTCAGCTACGCTGGTGTAAATCCAGAGCTACTCCATTGTAGTCAGTGGAGTTACTCCATATTTACACCAGTGTAACTAAAAGAGGAATTTTCTCCCATGTGTTTTAAGGCTTATGTAATAAGAGTGGAATTTATAATGGTCCCCAGTGGAGTTGGAAGACAGAGTAAAGAGCAGTGCTTGCATCAGTGATGTACTTAAATGCTCTGCCTCCCCAAGTTTGTTTATATGAAGGGTTTGTTTCTGAAAAGTGACCACAGAGCAGCATAAACAAAACACCTAATGAAAGCAGATACTCCGGTGGCGTTTTAGCATACTGCACAATTCTGCATTTTCAGTCCATTCAAATTGCATTTCAATTTTTAGATTGTCTCATCTACTAACTGGGGGGTCTGGCTGATTTGGGAGCAGGGCTGGAATGCCAGGAGCTAGAAGCCTATTGTGGTTGTATGCAGATGATAAGAGAAGGAACTGCATAGGTAGTTGAGTTTAGTTTAATGATTTGGCACCAAAACTGAAATCCAGAAGTCTTGGGGTCTATTCTCAGCTCTGCAGATGACTCACCAAGCGACTTAGAGCATATTGCTACTTCTCCTCTTTGTGATCTGTAAAATGGGGACAATACTTATCTCATAGGGGTGATGCAAGACTAATTATCCAATAGCTGTAAAGTGTTTTGACTTCCTGATAGAAGATACTACAAAATTGCAAAGTAATATTATTACAAATAATGGCTTAAACTGCTCAACTCTTTGGGTGTTGTCTTAGCTCTGGACCACCCTACTAGTTAGATATGGGTTGATGGAAGCAGAAAAAACAAGGGAATGCAAAAATATTGGGGGTGATGTTGGAAAGAAAGAAATAATTCTGCATTTAATTCCCCCCCACCATTTCATACAAATGCAATCTACTTTAATTTCAAAGAAATCTCTGTCCTGAAATCTTCAAAAAGATTAAAATGCAATTTTCTGAAAGTATGTAATTAGATAGAGGAATATTAACCTTTGAGCCCCATAGACTTTTTACTCTTTTTTAGCTCCTTTTCACTTTTGTTTGTGGGTCTATTCATTTTTTTGTGATCTCCAACATGTTGCTAGGTAACAGGCACTTAGTGAGCAGGCATGTTAGTTTATCTGTCTCTTGGCTTAGTCTGTCTGGCCCAGGCTACCTACTTCCCTAGCGCTTGCTGCCGGCAATGCAGTCTCTTACAAAAAGCATTTATCACGGCACAGCACAGTAATGGCCACTCAGTGGAGGGGAAATTGAGCTGACCCAAAGGCCAAAGCTGTTAGGGAGACTGGTGGGAAGGGTAAAAGGGTCACACTACCCTTTTCCCACCCACTTAGTGGGCAGTAAGTTATAGAACAGCCGTGCCACTATTTTCACTAACATATCCTGAGGCTTTGCACCTGAAATAAGTGTTTGTTTGACATTAACCGTAAAAAAATAAAAATCTAGCTTCACCGCAGAAACTGGGTAAGCTATTTAAACTTTAGCAAGCCAGGAGGTGGCTGGGTGTGGGAGGGGAAATGCTTAAGATTTGATTTGTTGTGCACGTCAGACAATATCATTATTTCCTTTTTAGAGCCGTAACTCCTGTACTCCCCATCTTCTTTGATTTAGAGAAGGCAGGAATAGAGAAACCAAAACAATAAGTCTTTTGTTTCTTTTGGGTCAAAATCGCCACTTACAATGAAGACCTAAAAGAAACCAGAGTTCTTTTGACAAATTAAAAAAGAAAAAGAAAAGAAAAAGCTAAGTACATGCACAGTCAGATTTATATTCTGTGATTTATGCTTTTGAATGGTTATTATACATGGGCTTTGTTACCCCACCGATCAACTTCATTCTTTTGGGCAAAGCTAAAAGTGTTTTAAAAATGCAAACAAACTATTTAAAAAATATACAGTTGTGACCCATCCCTTGTTTTCCATTTGTAACCCAAGCTCCAAATGACTTCAGTGGCAGATCTGGATGCACATGAAATGCAAAATTGGAATCATAAATGTAAACTCTTTGAGGCAGAGAACTTCCCTTTCTGAATGTTTGTTTTTTAAAGAGCCATGTATATTTATTATGCCAAGTGAAATATATAGATGGGCCCCAACCCAAACGTAGCTACTCACATAAGTAAGGATTTCTATTGTAACAGTTATCACGGATAGGCCTGTATTTAGAAGCCTTAATTGGTGACAGCAATGAATAGTACTTGGTATCTATTTATAAATTAATAAAACACCATCAGTTCATATTGCTTTGTCTTATATAGACACACAACTGTGTTAGAACTGAAATAAGAGATCTATTTCTTCTGCTGTATTCAGTGCTTTCAAACAACAATATTTAACCAACAAAAGAAGAGAGCGAGTCAATCTCAGTTTTAGTGATTCCCTGGAAAGTCATCAAATAAAAATGTGAACTTTAAAATTGATCAGGATTAATTTCACTGACACTGTATCATAACATATATCTCTTTAGAGACTCATTTGTTGGGCTGCAGATGCAAAGAAAGTAAGGAAAGAAATAAATCAGAATACAATAAAGCAATTAGATTTTTGCCATTGATAGAATACTAAAAATGTCTGATTTATCAAAGCATTAACAAACAGAAGTGAACACAAAATGTATATATTTTTTTACAAAATACCTGGTAAGGAAAAATAAAATAATAACCAGGACTATGGTTTATCAATCAATCAATTTAATTTCCCAATATTGTACCTCTCACCCTAGATGCTATTTCATCTGCTAATTTCAAGAGCCCAGTAGCATAAAATGAAAAATCTTTGTAAAATTCCCCTGTGTAGAGTGGAGAACTCTGTTGATTATACACAATATTAAAAAAGAGAGATTTACATACACCTGTACACCAATCTAACCCCACAAACATTACATTGAATCTCAGAGATTAGGATGATAATAAACAAGATTCTTTTGAAACCCAATGCTTTGAAGCTCTGAAAAAAACCTATTCCAGGATTTACTAGAGATCTACAGTTGTATTGCTCTTTGTAATGTTACTAAAGGCATGAAACTCACATCATTCATAGTTTTTCTGTTATAATAATGCAAGGAACACAGTCACTTTGCCTGTTGTAGTTCCTATTCCTGGTTATAGTGAGGTAAAATCTAAATGATCTGACGTACGGCTGGCACAGGCCTCATATTTAGCTTCTTTACTGTTCTTGAACACTTGCAAAGATGTCAAAGGATGTGTAGTTCAGACAATGCTTTTGTAGCATCTGAACAGAGTTAGGTCTTAATCTGGAAACTAAATGGGGTGCGAGCTTTCATGAATTTTAGAAGTATCTAATATCAGTGGGAACATTTCATCTCTGAGGTGGAGAAGATGGTATATTCATCGCAAGAGATCCCTACCAGGGAATTTTCATAGCGCTATCTACCAATCAACATGGTATCCACAAACCTCCATGGTATCTGCACATCTTCATCACTGGAGAATGTATCACAATGCCTGAAGATTCCTTCTCCAAAATGTTTGTCTCTAGGATCAGGCCTTTAAGGTGAAAGCCTTTCAGAACGAGGAGCAAACAAATGAAATGAATTATTTTAGGGAGACAATTAAAGAATATAGATTCAAAGCAGAGCTGGTCAAAAATAGGATGAAATTTTCATCAATATTTGACCTTTATTTTGCTCAAAATTAAAAATTTAAATGAATGTTTTGGTTATAATTTTGAATTTTTAAAATAAGAAATTAAAAAAGCAGAATGACAAAGATAAAGCAATGCAGACGACAAAGGGAAATTCAACACACGTGGAACATAGTACCCCTTCAAATCACCAAGACACATTTTCCAGACAGCCTCCTAAATTTTACATATAAATTTTCCCTTTACAATTATTTGTTCATGCAAAACCAAACTGCATAATTACAAGTAAAACTAACTTGTGCATATGTAAAGATTTGCCCATGCAAATTTTGAGGCTGGTTTCAAAATGTGGCCTGAAAAGTATATTATTTTATAACTATACTGAATTAATCACATTCTGCCACTATTTCACACCTGTGCAACTGTACTGATTTTTAATAGAGTTATCTGGGATGTAACAACTTGATCCATCTCCCATTAACTCCAATGGAAAAACTCCTGTTGACCTCAGTGGAGTTGGATCAGGCCCTGAGACAGCACAGAATTTAGCCCAATGCATCTGCACATGCAATTGTAAAGAAGGCCAAACACAAAGATTTAACTATATTTTGTCTGCTATTACGCATTCATCAATCATAAATGTCCAGGAAACCTGACCAGATGTCTTGGAAAACCCCAGATTTGTTGTTGCACTGATAGTAAATCTAGAAAGAACAACCTAAATTGTTCAGTGCGCTATACCAATTTGGTATGTCCCAAAAGTTATATTTTAAAACAGAGAATTGTAAATACTGAATTTTAAATAGTGTTATGCATTTTGTTATTTGTTTCTTGAATTTCCATGGTTAGAAAGATAAAGTACAAAATATAATTAAACCTAGTGTCAGGGACCTGTGTTCAGAGTAACAGCCATGTTAGTCTGTATTCGCAAAAAGAAAAGGAGTACTTGTGGCACCTTAGAGACTAACCAATTTATTTGAGCATAAGCTTTCGTGAGCTACAGATCACTTCATCGGATGCATACTGTGGAAACTGCAAAAGATGTATAAGGTAATTACATGGCTCTTGAAGTCTGTCTTCCCTGCAAAAAGATGCATTTTTACACAGAGATAGCTATTTTGATGTAAAATCCTAGTGGAAACAAGACATTATAGTAAATGCCACTGCAAGACACTGTAAATGCCACGTGGGTCTGACCTCAAGTAGCTACACTGAGGGGAAAAATATCTTTTCTTTTCTTTTTAGCAGTGAAGATAAAGCCTAAATGCCCACATTATTTCCAGTTTTTGAGCAGAATTGTGGTAGGAATCTATGCTTTCATTTAAAAAAAAAAGTTGTAGAGAAAACCTTGAAAGTATGAACTGAATCTAATCAATGTAGTGGAGTCTGTCTGCGTCTGAAGAAATCTTGAAACAATGTCTCTGCTAGAAGTGTGAATTGCTCCAATTCATCTTAATAGACTGTTAACTCTGAAACCTAGTAATTCCCATATAAACATCAATACTGTTAAATATTTCACTACAGCTCAGTAGAAACCAATGTGCTTATCCATAGTTTTCAGATATTGGGACAGGATGCAGTGAGATCATCTAGTTATTGTCAATTTTTCTTGTGGTAGGGAAGTACCAGGGGACTAACATGAAGGTGAAAGGAGTCCAGGAGAGCTGGCTGTATTTCAAGGAATCCCTGTTGAGGTTACAGAGACAAACCATCCCGATGTGCCGAAAGAATAGTAAATATGGCAGGCGACCAGCTTGGCTTAACGCTGAAATCCTAGCGGATCTTAAACATAAAAAAGAAGCTTACAAGAAGGTGAAGGTTGGACATATGACCAGGGAAGAGTATAAAAATATTGCTCGGGCATGTAGGAATGAAATCAGGAGGGCCAAATCGCACCTGGAGCTGCAGCTAGCAAGAGATGTCAAGAGTAACAAGAAGGGTTTCTTCAGGTATGCTGGCAACAAAAAGAAAGCCAAGGAAAGTGTGGGCCCCTTACTGAATGAGGGAGGCAACCTAGTGACAGAGGATGTGGAAAAAGCTAATGTACTCAATGCTTTTTTTGCCTCTGTCTTCACTAACAAGGTCAGCTCCCAGACTGCGGCGCTGGGCATCACAGCATGGGGAGTAGATGGCCAGCCCTCTGTGGAGAAAGAGGTGGTTAGGGACTATTTAGAAAAGCTGGACGTGCACAAGTCCATGGGGCCAGACACGTTGCATCCGAGAGTGCTAAAGGAATTGGCGGCTGTGATTGCAGAGCCATTGGCCATTATCTTTGAAAACTCGTGGCAAACGGGGGAAGTCCCAGATGACTGGAAAAAGGCTAATGTCATGCCAATCTTTAAAAAAAGGAAGAAGGAGGAGCCTGGGAACTACAGGCCAGTCAGCCTCACCTCAGTCCCTGGAAAAATCATGGAGCAGGTCCTCAAGGAATCAATCCTGAAGCACTTACACGAGAGGAAAGTGATCAGGAACAGTCAGCATGGATTCACCAAGGGAAGGTCATGCCTGACTAATCTAATCGCCTTCTATGATGAGATTACTGGTTCTGTGGATGAAGGGAAAGCAGTGGATGTATTGTTTCTTGACTTTAGCAAAGCTTTTGACACGGTCTCCCACAGTATTCTTGTCAGCAAGTTAAAGTAGTATGGGCTGGATGAATGCACTATAAGGTGGGTCGAAAGTTGGCTAGATTGTCGGGCTCAACGGGTAGTGATCAATGGCTCCATGTCTAGTTGGCAGCCGGTGTCAAGTGGAGTGCCCCAGGGGTCGATCCTGGGGCCGGTTTTGTTCAATATCTTCATAAATGATCTGGAGGATAGTGTGGATTGCACTCTCAGCAAATTTGTGGATGATACTAAACTAGGAGGAGTGGTAGATACGCTGGAGGGCAGGGATAGGATATAGAGGGACCTAGACAAATTGGAGGATTGGGCCAAAAGAAATCTGATGAGGTTCAATAAGGATAAGTGCAGGGTCCTGCACTTATGACGGAAGAACCCAATGCACCGCTACAGACTAGGGGCCGAATGGCTAGGCAGCAGTTCTGCGGAAAAGGACCTAGGGGTGACAGTGGACGAGAAGCTGGATATGAGTCAGCAGTGTGCCCTTGTTGCCAAGAAGGCCAATGGCATTTTGGGATGTATAAGTAGGGGCATAGCGAGCAGATCGAGGGACGTGATCGTTCCCCTCTATTCGACATTGGTGAGGCCTCATCTGGAGTACTGTGTCCAGTTTTGGGCCCCACACTACAAGAAGGATGTGGATAAATTGGAGAGAGTCCAGCGAAGGGCAACAAAAATGATTAGGGGTCTGGAACACATGACTTATGAGGAGAGGCTGAGGGAACTGGGATTGTTTAGTCTGCAGAAGAGAAGAATGAGGGGGGATTTGATAGCTGCTTTTAACTACCTGAGAGGTGGTTCCAGAGAGGATGATTCTAGACTATTCTCAGTGGTAGAAAAGGATAGGACAAGGAGTAATGGTCTCAAGTTGCAGTGGGGGAGGTTTAGGTTGGATATTAGGAAAAATTTTTTCACTAGGAGGGTGGTGAAACACTGGAATGTGTTACCTAGGGATGTGGTAGAATCTCCTTCCTTAGAAGTTTTTAAGGTCAGGCTTGACAAAGCCCTGGCTGGGATGATTTAATTGGGGATTGGTCCTGCTTTGAGCAGGGGGTTGGACTAGATGACCTCCTGAGGTCCCTTCCAACCCTGATATTCTATGATTCTATGATTCTAAGTAGGAATTCAAACCCTATCTCCCCAAATTGCCTTTTGGATCCCGGATATCCCCACTATCTCTTAGCCAGCTGATAGCAACTCCAGCATTTCTCCTGGCAACTTCTGCAAAACATTACACCTCCGTAAAAAGCACTGTGGCAGACTGAAAATTTGGAGGCAGAATAAAGTCCATTGAATTTAATATCAAAGTTAGGCATTCAACCCTTTTTACCTTCAATGGAAATTGGGTGCCTAAATACCTAGGGCCTCTGAAAATCATAGTCTTAGGGGCCTAATTTTAGGCATCTATATTTGAAAATTGGGGCCATTATCCCTTTACTCGAGGTTGAATTTTTAATGTTCTGTGCAATCCATGCAACTAACTATTGCAGCTCTTAGATCTACCAGATTTAACAAGTCTAAGTATTATTAAAAACTAGTTTCAGAGTAGCAGCCATGTTAGTCTGTATTCGCAAAAAGAAAAGGAGGACTTGTGGCACCTTAGAGACTAACAAATTTATTTGAGCATAAGCTTTCGTGAGCTGCAGCTGCTGTAGCTCACGAAAGCTTATGCTCAAATAAATTGGTTAGTCTCTAAGGTGCCACAAGTCCTCCTTTTCTTTTTATTAAAAACTACAGACCCCTAACCTGCACAACTTCTATACATGGAACGCCACTGGAGTCAGATTTACGCACAAACACTCTCTCTCTCTCTCTCTCTCTTTCTGTCTCTCTCATGCAGGGCTTTGCAGATCAGGTCAGCTTGTATCTGGTGTCATCTGGGATGAGGTCAAATTGAGTGGGGTTGACTCATCACACTACAAAACCAAACAGCGGAAGTAAGAGTGGAGAACGTATATAGGGGAATCAGCACCTGCCTCTGATTATTGTGGGTGGCGTGCAGCAATTTGCTGTATCAATATGTCTATCCTTTCTTAAAGCAGAGAGAGAATATTTAAAACAAACTTGCAACCGAAGCTCAGGAAACCTTAGCATTTTTTTTCCACAGCATTAGTTACTACTAGAAAAATACAGCTGTCAGTTCTCACATAACAGCTGAGCGTTGGTAGTTCTTAATGACATACAAGCTGCGTTAACACGAGGCATGTTAAAGCTGTTGGTTCAAATATGTGTTACTAAAACAGTCAGTCATAAGCTTCACATGTTCAATAGGCTGTTTACAGACCTACATACCGCAAGTCCAAGTTAATGTGAATAAAAACTGAAACTAAAGTATGAGTGATATCCTTTTGATGTGGGTTATGTGTGCACTTTCCTTTTATAGCAGATGGATATTTTTCTTGCAGGAGATTAAACGATAAATTAGAGAATGTTTTCCTTGACGTTCACCACTATGGACTCATGATCCTGACAGAAATGAATGTGAAAAATGATTGTGAATGTTTATTTAATTAAATTATTTATCTTATGCTCCTTGAAGTTTGCAAACTGCTGAGTGATGCAGCGTTCTGCCACACATTCTCTTCATAGGTTCTATACTGGGTAAATTAATTACAAGACAAGCCTTTGGAATTAAGTGTATTTTAAGTTCAGAGGCATCTGTTTAGAGTCTTCTAATACCTCTAGTCCCTTTGGAAATGTACTTGTTAGTACAAGTGGTATAATTTTCATTTCCGCTGGCATGGTCATAGTAGGACTTCTTTAGTTTCAGCCTCACTCTGGTTGACCTATCAAGGGCATAAACTCTAAAGATGTTCTCACACCATTTTTGTTTTCCCAGTAGATAGAAGTGAAAAGACTAATTTAAATATAGCCCAGTAGATTGTTTTAAACCACATAGATGACATAAAAAGACGTGAAAAGACATTTTAAAAGACATGAAAAATGCCAGGAAATGGACCAGCTGGAAGTTAGAGCGAACTGTATCTGCCTTCCCTGGAATCTGTGCAAGAGTAAAATATGCAATTAAAAATACCAAGATATGATTTTATTAAGTAGGGTAGTGGTTGATTTTATTAAGTGGGGTAATTGAAAATGAAAGAAATTAGAAATAAAAAAATGAGACTTTGGGATGCTTGGATTTAAAACTTGAGGTATGTTTTGTCTTCTAAAAAGGCAGGACTTTGGTTTAGTATTGTATAATTGCGCAGAACTTAAGCCTTGTCTACTTGAGCAAAACTGGGACCCATGTTTCCCTGCTGGTGCCCATGGATGCAGCTCCATTAGCAGTAGCAATGGTGGAAGCTGCTGTATAGACAGAGCTCAGATGTTTTTACTACTGTTTACACTGTGGCTCCTACCCCTGGTGGACTAGCACTGCTGGTATGAGTGGTGAATGATGGGTCCCATTGTTGCTAGCGTAGATGCAGCCTAAGAGATATCAGAGTAACCTTGAGCCACAATGTTTGATATGCCTGCTAATAGTAAACTGGGGTTGAACAGGTCCTACTTGATGAAGATTATCTGCAACAATGTGTGGATAAAATACACTGGGCTCTTCAAAGGGTGCCTTTGTCTCAACTTTTGCAACTCACTGTGCCTGGTTCTACTCTTGAAGACCTCATAGCAGCTTTAGCTAGTGCAGTGTGCAACCACCTGTCTTCTGAGCAGGACAGGTCATGCTCTGTAATCTGTATTATTCACATTTCAGTGAGTTTCAGGATGCTGGTTACAGATTATAAATCCCTAAACAGTCTAGGCTCCATTGCTCCAGTGACTTTGTTTCCCCTACCAGGGCTCTTGTACTTGGCAGGAGACACCTTGCTATGAGCACGAAGGAGTGGCCAGCAGAGCAGTGTTCTTGCATTTGAAACTTGTTCCCCCTGGAACCCTCGAGAGCCCAGAGTTGTTAAACCACTGCAATGTCCACAGTTTTGTTTTTTATTTTCAGGCTTTCAGGCAAAGTAGGAGATGTTTGATGGATATTTATTTAATGTATGAGATGGCCTTTTGTATTGTGTGTGTTAATTTATGGATGGGTGCCCAGAGCCCAGGATGGGCAACCATCAAGATTTTGTATAAATCTAAAGAAATAGTAATAAACTTTCTTCAGGGCAGGCACTGGAAATCTTACTAACATTTTATACTATCCGCAGCGATCAGACTTGTATCTGCAGACATCTTAAATCCTTCATGCTCATACGATTACTATTCTGTGTAAACTGGACAACATGGTTTTAAATGTCAGCAGAGTTTAAAAGGTCTTCAGCCACCAGTGTTCCTGGCTAAACTAGACATATCCTGGATTTAACATGTCAGCTAACTGGGATTATTTGTCATAGAGACCCTATCTCCTTTATACTCAAAGGCACACAAAGTGGCAAGAATGGGAAAAGACAATAGATTGTTTGAGGTACCTAAACTACATTTCCATGTTTTCCATTGTTTGTGTGTTTTAAGTGTAACCTTAGTTTTGAATTTCCTGATATTCAGATACTTACTGGCAAAACTGCAGTCTATTACTTTTCTTTCCCCACTTAAGTTATTGATATGTGTTTACTACCTTACCTCCAGTTTAATGAAGTTTTTTCTCTGGGAATTACATTGTGGTGATAGTGCATAGTTAGGTGGTTCTGTGCAGACAGTACGTTGAAAATATATATGTACAGTAAATCTCTTTCTATACACTGTGTTCATATTCTGCATATACCCTATCAGCCAGTAATAGCATGGCATCATTCATTTTTAAATCTCTGCTCATCCATGTTTTGTATTAGCACATAAAGCTCCTGAATAATTTTTTCCTCGGAAACTTAGCTGATGCTGAGTAAACCACACTGATGTCGAGAGGTTCTGTTCATTGGAATCTAGGGAAAAACTATATTGTGTTGGCACATTTTACTGAACAAAGTAATAAGGCTCCAGTCTTCACCCGAGAATATCTGGAATTTTGGAACTCACTAAAAAAGTTTTCTCCTAGAAGATGGATTAAATTGATCATTTTTTCCTAGCCGAAGTGCACGTCAGGCTCATTTTGCTTTGTAATTAAGAAGAAAGCCAGAAACATCATTTACACATTAAGAATTTAATAGATATATTTTTCTAGCTTTATGCATTAGCACAGGACAGCCCATTAATGAAATAAGTCTTCCTTCAGGGTCAATTTAGATGGGCTGTAATCTTCTGCAAATATATTGCAAATGAGGATCATTTAATGATCTTAAAACTAACTGCCAGAAAAGGATTGTTATAACTCTCCAGACAACAAAAAAAAAAAAAAAAAAAAAAAGGGGGGGGGGAGGGTTTGGCATGGCTTGCAGTACCTTTTAATTAACAAACAATTCATTTCAACCCAGTGCATTACAAAATTGCAAATATTACCTTCTGTTTTGGTCAGTCTTGGGCTCTCTGACCTGAGAGGTTAATTCTTAGTAAGGAAAACTGAGGGCTGCATAATCAATCAGTAAAACTCTGGCCAGCAGGCCAATTTTCAAACCTGGGTGGCTCCGTTTGCCATCTGAATCCCACACGTATGTGCTCAAATCCGGAGCCTGCAACTAAGCAACTCCACAGGGAAAAACTTTGCTGGTGGGAAACAATAAAGGAGTCTGAGAGGGGGAGATGATATTTTAACCCCATGATCAAAACAGGCCAAAGTGACTGCATAGTCAAGTCACAGGTATAATGTCAAGGTGTTAGAATGAGTAACAGAGGAAGTCTCTTGCTCCCTCTCCCACTGATTTCCGGCTATGTGAATACTCACAGTGCACTGACCCTCTAGCCACATCCCTGAATTTCCTACTCTAAATGGTGCTGTATAGACTCGCCATGGAAATCGTGTGTGTGTGTGCGCACATCCCAGATGTACAAGGACTTTGTAGCTTTTGACAGGTTTCAGAGTAACAGCCGTGTTAGTCTGTATTCGCAAAAAGAACAGGAGGACTTGTGGCACCTTAGAGACTAACCAATTTCTTTGAGCATGAGCTTTCGTGAGCTACAGCTCACTTCATCGGATGCATACTGTGGAAACTGCAGAAGACATTATATACACAGAGACCATGAAACAATACCTCCTCCCACCCCACTCTCCTGCTGGTAATAGCTTATCTAAAGTGATCACTCTCCTTACAATGTGTATGATAATCAAGGTGGGCCATTTCCAGCACAAATCCAGGTTTTCTCACCCCCCCCCTTTTTTTTTTTTCCAAAAACTACACACACAAACTCACTCTCCTGCTGGTAATAGCTTATCCAAAGTGACCACTCTCCTTACAATGTGTATGAAAATCAAGGTGGGCCATTTCCAGCACAAATCCAGGTTTTCTCACCCTCCTTCCCCCCCCAACCCCCCCGCACAGACTCACTCTCCTGCTGGTAATAGCTCATCCAAACTGACCACTCTCCTTACAATGTGTATGATAATCAAGGTGGGCCATTTCCAGCACAAATCCAAGTTTAACCAGAACGTCTGGGGGGGCGGGGGGGTAGGAAAAAACAAGGGGAAATAGGAAATAGCCACTCCCAGTCTCTATTTAAGCCTAAATTAATAATATCCAATTTGCAAATGAATTCCAATAAAGCAGTTTCTCGCTGGAGTCTGGTTTTGAAGTTTTTTTGTTTTAAGATAGCGACCTTCATGTCTGTAATTGCGTGACCAGAGAGATTGAAGTATTCTCCGACTGGTTTATGAATGTTATAATTCTTGACATCTGATTTGTGTCCATTTATTCTTTTACGTAGAGACTGGGAGTGGCTAAGTCATTATGCAAGGTAGCCTATTTTCCCTTGTTTTTTCCTACCCCCCCCCCCAGACGTTCTGGTTAAACTTGGATTTATGCTGGAAATGGCCCACCTTGATTATCATACACATTGTAAGGAGAGTGGTCAGTTTGGATGAGCTATTACCAGCAGGAGAGTGAGTCTGTGTGTGGGGGGGGAGAAAACCTGGATTTGTGCTGGAAATGGCCCACCTTGATTATCATACACATTGTAAAGAGAGTGGTCACTTTGGATGGGCTATTACCAGCAGGAGAGTGAGTTGGGGTGGGGGGGAGGCGGAGGGTGAGAAAACCTGGATTTGTGCTGGAAATGGCCTAACTTGATTATCATACACATTGTAAGGAAAGTGATCACTTTACATAAGCTATTACCAGCAGGAGAGTGGGGTGGGAGGAGGTATTGTTTCATGGCCTCTGTGTATATAATGTCTTCTGCAGTTTCCGCAGTATGCATCCGATGAAGTGAGCTGTAGCTCACGAAAGCTTATGCTCAAATAAATTGGTTAGTCTCTAAGGTGCCACAAGTACTCCTTTTCTTTTTGTAGCTTTTGTAACCCACACAGCAGACCCACCATTTTAAACTGCAGGTCTTCTTTCTGTAGGTATGGAAGCCACCTCCAAATTTGACCTTTTGGCCCCTAAAAATCTGATGCTGATTTGAGCACAGCAGGGCAGGACTTGGACACAAATTAGGTGTCTAAAAATTTAAAATCGGGTTCTTATTGTTCACAGAATGAAATAAGTCACTGCACTTGTTGATTTTAAGTCAATTAGCAACACATTGTTTTATGCAAACAAACCTATTTCAGTGGAAATATTTGACATCCATCTCATTCATAAATACAGATTGTCTATCTGCATAATAGCAAGAACAGAGAGTTTTGTTACTAATCAATAATGCCGGGTGCTCTGCTTCTGCCGGGACCACAGAACCCTAATGCAGTCTTGCCTTTCAGCCTGTGCACAGAGAATAAGGTGGCAGAGCACAGGCTCTCCTAGGTATGCTGCACCTCATTGCATCATGGTGTGACAAGGTTTTTGCCATGTCACAAGTATGGAACAAGATGCAAAAATCCCTTGTATTTGAGTTGTTTTGCATTTTATTATGAATATTTTCCATCCCTCTAATCGTTATATGACAGTCTTATACCTTGTATGCAGTGTTATTGTTGTACCAGGCCACGAAAGTTAAATGGCCATGTTTCTATGGGCCCAATCCTAACTCCCTGAGAGATTTTTACATGCCCTGGATGTAAGTTTAGGCCTTACAAGAACATCTGAATAAACCATCTGGTTCCTTTCAGTAGCCTACGCAAGGAGAAATTCATAGGCTTTTACGAGATAGACTTACAGTCCTTCTGACAGAATTTCTAAAGTGTGTGTCTTTCAAATAAATGTGAAATTTGCCAGCTCCATTTTGAAGAGTTGGCCTCAGCAGCACATCTCTGATTTCTTTCTCCAGTAAAAGCCTTGGAACAAATCTTATGTTAGCACAAGAAACATATTCTCAGCTCTATAAAACATTTTCAATATCTCTCCAAGCTTGTGAGTGAACATTTAAAGTAAACCGTTTCCATGTTTTCTTATTTTTATTCCTAAGTATTTTACTTCAGTTGTTTTCTTTCTGTTTGGTTGATTTATTTTTTATTTTTTTATACATTAAGAGTACGATTTTTCAAACATGCTCAGTGTTGGTCTAACGCTGCTCCCATTGAAGTCAATGGGAATTTTATGGTTGACTTCAACAGAAGCATTCGGGCCAATGCTGAGCACTGTTGAAAATCCTACCCTAATCTTACTTGATTCACTGTAGTTTGACTGGAATATGCATACTTTGGGGATCTGATCCTGAGAGGTGCTGAACATCCAAAATCCTGAGTGATTTTTGATGGGAGGTAAGGATGCTATGACTTCACAGAACTGGGCCCTAGTTTTGTTTTGTTCTAGGAAAATCAATAGGAAAAAAATAAACTGCATTTTCCAGTTATATGTAAAAGACTTCTTTTTAATACTCTTGTCTATTTCCCATAGTACTGAATTAGCCGATGGCAAAGCATCGCTGAATAACGTTTGCAAAATCAGATCAATTTGAAAGATACTTACCTATTAATCTCATAGAGGTCCTGATCCTACTTCTTTTAGTTAGTATTTGCATGAGTAAGGACTACTCATGTGAGGAAGGGTTTGCAGGAACAGGGCCTGAAGCAATTAATTTTCAAAGTTATCTTTTTAATCTCTGTTATATACATATATATATATATTTTTTAAAACAAGAAGGATTACCCCAAAACAGAATGGCAGTCATTCTAGTGAAAACGGTTTGCTAGCATGACTAGTTTAATTCACTGGCTCCTTGTAATCAAGATCTAATAAACCGTACCTTTATACAAGTCCCATACATAGCCTGTATTGTTACAATCAATTGAACTACTTAAGGCTTTGAGGCTAACTGGAGGCATTTTTGCTTCCCTCTGTTTTATGGCACAACCTTAGACACAATGTGTAAAAAGGTCAAGACATCATGTAGGCTTTTGCATTAAGCAGCAGAACACTAATTAGTTTTAGTAACAATGAGTTTTTGTGAGTGTATTCTAATATTTGGATGTCTAGCTTTTCTTGAAAACAGAGTAAAAAAAGATACAACGTATCTTCTATTCTTTTGTTGCCCTGTTCTACTGATTATTTTAAAACCCATCATGTATTTTCCAACAGTAGTGGTAAAGATCCTAATTCTACACCCTCCTTTATAATTCAGTTCCATTTCTAAAGCCAAACACCATAAGAAAATAGAATCTGACAGGCACATCTTTTTCTTTTAATGTGATTCTTGTAATAAACATCAGGTGTTAGTTCTCCATTTTTCTAAAAATATGAAATTTTAGCACCATGCTAACTTATGATGCATCAGTAATAATAGTTTACCCCCGTTCTGTCTTTTAAAGTTTAAATACATTGTCATGATGTATTTACTCACTATTCTCAGGAAACATTTCTGTCTTATTTTCTTCTATAGAAACTGAGCCCAGATACTAGGATGATGGACAAGAGTTTGGAATAACAATAATAATTACCTAAATTAAGAGAAAGAAAAGGAGGACTTGTGGCAATGTAGAGACTAAGGTGCCACAAGTCCTCCTTTTCTTTTTGCAGATACAGACTAATACGGCTGCTACTCTGAAACCTAAATTAAGAGGTTAGTAAGAAAGAATTAAGGATCAAGTGATCTTTTATAGGTATCATTTATCTCTAGGTAAAAGTATCATTAAATTTGCTCAGAATCTAACTTGTATACGGGGGAACATACTCAATAAGCCCCTGATCCTGCAAACATACATATGCTTAACTTTTACACATTGAAGTCAAAGAGACTACTCATGCGTAAAGTTAAGCACGTGCATACGTGTTTGTAGGATTGCAGCCTTAGTCCGTTGACCCTTCTGTTCCTCCATATGTGTATGTTCATCACCTAGCACAACGAAGTTCCCATTCTGACTGAGTTACTACTGGAATATAAACGTTCAATATCAATGTTAATAATAATCTTAGCATACATATCCAAGCACTGGAAACCCTTGTCTTTCCACCATTAGAAGCATAACTTCCATCTTCAGTGTAGAATAACACTTTATTCCAAACAACAATACTGGATAAAGTACAGTACTTAGGAACGAAAGCGTTTCAGAGAACCAGGCAAATTCAAAAGCACAATCCAACAGCCACATGACAGGCCCAGAGGCAGCTGAAATGGCAGCAGTACAAAGATCTAAAGAGCTTAAAGAAAAAAGAAGCCAAAAGCTACCAAAAGGAAGCCAAAAGGAAAGAATCTTTCACAGCCTAGTATCTGGATTCCAATGAGTAAAGCATGGTGTAAAAAGAACTTGGATGCATCCTACTAGCAGAAACAGACAAGGAGGAAGCAAATAGATTGTCACTCTTTCATTTTATTAAATACAAAACAAATATTTTATGCCTATTTCAACCACAAAATCATCACACAGCACTAGTGCTAATGTTCTCAGTAGTAAATAGAAAAGTGTCCTACTACTGCCATACTGCCAACCCCAAATGCTCAAAACTCCTAAGTCAGGGCTCCAAAATCATCATTCAATGAGACAAGTCTTGGAACGAGGTACAACTCCGAGTGAGCACGGTTGGCAGAATTTTGTGGTTTGGGAGAAAATGCTGGGGAAAGGCCTAATTTGTTGAATTCAGATCGGAATCCAAGCTTTCCCTAAGTTTGGCAGCATTTAGATTCTGGTTCCAAGCCCATCCTACACACAGTCCCAGGACAAAATGTTCAATACAAAATCTGCATCTGGAGTCCAACTTCCCCACATCTTCGCGAGGGTCATATCCTGGGCTATAATTTGGCTATCTCTAAAAAAAATCGGTATGTTTTGGACTGTGTTCAGAATCTAGAAAAGTTTTCATTGCCTACATGTCAGGGGTCAGAGAGCTGACTCACAGGAGTGTTGCCTACATGTCAGGGGTCAGAGAGCTGACTCACAGGAGTGTTGCCTACATGTCAGGGGTCAGAGAGCTGACTCACAGGAGTTTGGAGAACAAAGACAAGTTGCTTATAATCTACGAGTACATCTACACTGCAGTTGGCGCATGCTTCCCAACTCGGATAGACAGACAAGTGCTAGCTTTGCTCGAGCTAGAGCACTAAAAATAACAGCGTAGCTAGGCAGCTGCTTGGGCCAGCTGCCTGAGGATACTTTCCGGGAGGCTGGGCAGGTTCATACTTAGGCAGTTAGCCTGCGCGCCGCAGCTGCCCGTGCTACCCTGCAGCTACTCTGCTATTTTTAGCATGCTAGTTCATACAGAGCTCACACATCTGTCTACCTGAACTGGGAAGGAGATGCCCAGCTGCAGGGTAGACATACCCTAAGTATAAGACTGACACAACAGGTGGATACAGAGGAAGTACAAGGAAACAGTGAGACGATACTGGTACTGGTCAGTGGCTTTAGCAGACCACCTGTTATGTACTTATGAACAAATTACAGTTCTAGCTGTGAAATTTCCATTCAGAACAAAGGGTGGGTTTTCCCTAGTTCTTCTGAAGGTGCACAAGGGAAGGAGGGGGCACAAAGATCCTTCCAAGTCCAACCCCTTGCACTCCCCATTCAAGGGCCAGGGACAATAGCAGTCTCTACCCTTGGTAATGGTTCTGAACCGTGGTTAAATGCCAGAATCTAATCTAGAGCATGTTAAAGGCCATGTTCCAGTATGCTTAATTGTGTTGAGTAGCATCTTACTACATGAGTAGTCCTGCCGATGGCAAAGGGACTGCTTATAGGGTCTGGTAATAATTAATGAGAGTGTGGGTGTCAGAATCTGGCCCTATATCCATTATGGAAATGTCACTGACCTATCTGCATTTCTAGGGGAAGGATGATGGTTTAGCTCCCCTCACTGTTTGTGCTCCTCTGTATATGTCACTTAGAAACTGTTTTTTGTTTTCTTAAGCCTACCTCTCTTACTTGTTTTTACTCACTGTGTATTTTGGAGGCAAAACAGTAAATATTTCTGAAGAACGTGGCTACTAGTGCATCACGATACTGTGTGTCCTGTTACCTAACTCAATATTTTTAATTACTTGCCTTTATTGGTGAGACAAAATGTAGAGTCAAGTTTCGACTAATACCTTTTATTGGACTAATGCTGCAATATTGACAGTCAAGCTTTAGGGATGTAGAAAACTCCCCTCCAGGTCAGGAAGGGATTGACTCTAAAGAATGGATTCCTATACCCAGACAGCTTGTTTGTCAATATTGTATAGTTAGTCCAATAAAACGTATTACTGAAAAGTTGGTTCTAAATGTAGTCTATAAAGAAAATATTTGAGCTTTTTAGGCCACACAGTTATGACTTCTTATAAATATCTAATTTGTGTGGAATCACCATTAATTAGGAGGTTGATGTTACCATTTCTTATTATAAAAACATCCCTCTGTCCAGATCTTCAGCTGGCGTCAAGTAGTATAGCTCCATTCCATCACCGTTTACACAGGCTGAGAATCTGGCCTGGGGTTCTTACTTTGAGTATTTGTCCCGTAATTCTGTTCAGTGAGAACTTTTTATAGTCAGATACAAATATCTCATTCAAATTACAAGCAGCAAGGAAGTCCACCCCACAGAAGAGTTGCAGCCACTTGTATCTGATCTGATTTGGCCCATTTATACCCTATAGTACTTAAGAATGGTAAGATGGAGCAGATATATCTATTATCCTTCATTTTTATTTGTATTATAATAGCTCCTAGAATTCCTAGTCAGGGTCAGGGCTCCATTGTGGTAGGTACTGTTTGAAGACAGAGTAAGAGACAGTCTCTGACCCAAAGTATTTATAGTCTAAGGCTCTGGTCCTGCAAACTGCTCCATGTGGTGGGCCCCTGCACCCACGCACAGAACATTTTTCTCAGACAGAATACCCGCTACCAATTCAGACAGCACGTATCTGATCCTGATTTATGTCGTTGAATAATAGTGTCATGAATGCTAAAGTGTCCAGGGTTTGGCAAATCTGTACTTCAAACTCAGTTCATAAATAAAGCACAGCCACTCCTCCTTCTAAAATAATTACAGCTAGCTTAACATATATTTATATTTTAAAACAGCAGGTGTTTTTTTTAAATGGAAAGTGTCTTTGTCTTCAGTGCTGTTAATAAACAAATTGAATCGTGACATGAGGTATTGACTGAAATATCTAGAAGAAAGAAGAGCTACACACGAGGGAAGGCAGGAAAAGCTCTCAGCCCACATGGACATTATTCAGTGCTCAGAGAAAAACTGGGCTTTGGGTGGGGAATGCATGTTTTCTCCTTTAAAATAGGGCTTTTTTGCATTGAACTAAAAATCAGCTTTGATGCTAAACCTTAGATTTAGAATATGGTATAACGTAAGTTTTGGAATGTTTGAGAAATGCTGGACTAGAGATAACAAAGGGCCAAGACAAAACTCTTATGCACACGCTCAACATCATTATTAAGTCAGTAGGGCTGAACCATGTGGTTAAGTGGACATTGACCATCCACACAGACCAATAATATGCTGGTTTCTAAGATTTAAAGGACACACACATACAGTAGCTAAATGTAAGTCCCGCTATCAGTGACTGAAGGAAGGCGGAGTCAAGTTTGCAGAGTTTTGAACTGATGGTTCCATGTAGTCTACAAGGGTTAGAAGTCACCAAGCCACCTCTCCCTCACAATCCAGGGGGTTTCTGTAATCTCCACTAGGTAGTTTCTCTATTTAAGTATTCATATGCATTCATCATAGGAGCCCTTGAGCAGCACCATAGAGTGTCAAGATGGTTTAACAATATGCCTGTACATAATTTAATGGGTAGGAGCTTGATTATCCTTTCACTCGCACTGGTGTAAATCAGGAGTAACAAATTAAATCTTTGAAATTGCAAGATTATAACTGGTGTAAATGAGTCAAGAACCAGGCTTCATATAGTCAAAAATGTTCTCATAAAGCAAGATCACCCCAAATTTTTGTAAGGTCATAGTAGTTTAGACCAGAGGGTGGTGGGGTAATCATTTCTAGCTCATTTTGCTATTTATCTTTTATATTATCATTATTCATGTGATAAAGCCCACAAAACACAATGGGCCTGGTTAGGAAAATGATTTCTTGCACATACATTTTAAATGAAATGCAACGGCACTTTGTGATTCAGACCTTAGTAGGCACAAAATTTAGAATAACTCTGTTTATCTGTGCAAACTTTCCTTAGCCTGTTGCAACTCCAAATGTCTTAACTGTTACGCATGGGTGTTTGGGAGAATATACTAAAGAAAAAGTTTACAAAGACTTAATTTTTCTCCTTCCTACAAAGGACTCCAAATCTTTACTATTCAGCACAGCTGCCTAGAATAGGCAACACTAGTGCTTTTGTCCAGTGATTCAAACTGAGTGGGAGTGAATACCATTAACCCTTAAAACAGAATTATCTTATTCTTTTGATTTCACTGCACTCTATCATATGCTTGTGGCCATATTTGGAACACATCCGGTTTAATCTAGAAGGACACAGGAATAATAGATATCATTCAGATCATAATTAGCCATGTACTTGCAATAGCGGGATGTAAAGTAAAAGGAAAAACACTAAAAATGTTGTTTTTTTGGACCATGACAAAGAGCTTTTTAAATGAGTTTGGGCATTTTTAGTGTCTGACTCATGTCTGGAGGTCTCTGCTACACTCCAGAATCCTTTAACTTTTGTGTTTTTTATTTCTGTCTTTGACAATGACATGCTAATAGCTCCGGGCTTTCTACTGCCTTAAAGTGCTTATTGCTCTCTTTTGTTTTCTGTTACGAGAAAATGTCAGAATTGTAGGTAGCATTGTGTCTGATCATGACAAGAGTTAAGGAAATTTTAGCATATCCTGTGACAACAGATTAGACTCCCTTCATCCAGGGCTTTTGCTAATAAATCAAAGTTTACTCTTTAGGACAAGTTTTCCATTTCAATGTTAAACGTATGTTTCTTATTGTTTTTCCCGTTACTGCATCATAAATACGCAAAAGGCACATGGGAATATACTCCGTGGAAATATCATTTGTAAGAGGCCATTGATTTATCAAGCCTATATTTAAGTAAAGAACATGCAAATATATTTCTACATACTTTTATCCAAGTTTTACATAAGGCTAATACATGGTAGGGCAGGACTTTGGGAATTCAAGGACAGAGGGCCCAGTCCTGTCCCACTGAAGTCAATAGGACCTTTTCCTTTCACTTCCAGGGCTCAGGATCATGTCCAGAGCCTGCAAACACTTACTATTAGGTATAAACAAATGGAACCACTCATAACAGTAAGTACCACAACTAACAGACCTTGCAGGATCAGGCCCTATGACCCCAATCATGCAAACGCTTATGTGCATAATTTTTCCCATGTGACTGGTCATGTGAATTGAGTTATACACATGCTTAAGTGGTTGGAGATTCAAGGCTTTAGTAGATACTCATACACTATAAATGTGGGATAAAATTTTCAAGAGCACCTAAAAGGGATTTAGGACCTTATATCTCCTTGAAAGTCACTTAAGGATTTTGAAAATTTTACTCCAAGTCCCATTTTTAAAAATAACGTAGGCCCAGACTTTTTAAAGGCAGGCAGGCATTGCTGCGTTCAGTGTTGCAATGCTAACTGATTTAGGATTTTCAGTTAGACATTGCAACACTCAGCGCAGCAATGCCTAAACACCTTTAAAGATCCAAACCGTAGGCCCTTAGGAGCCTAAGGATAGGTCTACACTAGAAGCGCTATATCGGCACAGCTACCCTAATGAGCGCTCTCCCATCAGCATAATTACACCACCTCCGCAAGAGGTGGACACCATGTTGGTGCTGTCATATTGACATAGCGCTGTCTACATGCGGGGGTTAAGGTCAGTATAACTACGTGTCTCTGGGATGTGGATTTTTCACACCCCTGAGCAACATGGTTATACCAGCATAAGTCTGCAGTGTAGACCAGACCTCTGTCTTTTAAGGAAATCCTGGTAACCTGGGACACAATGTATGTCATCCTTTTCAGCTTTACACTGACTGAAATAGAAACATGGATCTGTGGCGGGCATTGTCTGAGAAAACAAAACCTAGTCAAGTTGATTGTGAAACCAGACTCCTGGCTTCCATAAAGGGAGGTAAAAGGCATAGGAAAAGGTGGCTTAGAAAATCTCAGCCTAAAAGGTCAGGTTGCCTCAAAGGCAGATGGGCCCTCTATTTCCAGTCGTCCCATATTATATATTTTGATAAAACATTTCACTGGTCCTTGCTGAATTCCACTGATCCTTGAGAGAGAAACTTTTGCATGTTATAGCACGCTGTCAATGTACACTGAACTGTACAGAATGTGTAACAGACAAATCCCTCACTGGCCGATCATACAATCAATACTAGACAAATACCATACATGGTGCAAGAAAGCACAGCGACATTGTGGTACACAGGACTGCTTTGGGTAAGAAGTGGGTATTAAGGGTCATATGGTGGAGAAGGACTTTGGTGCTCAGCACATCAGTAACGAGATGTTCCAAGGGTAGGAGGCATGAAGAAGGTGAGAAAATGTGAGAGGGAGAGGAAAGCAAAGGGCCTGGTTATCCTGTCACTGACACTGATGTAAATGAGAAGTAATTCCAATGAAGGCAACGGGGTTACAATGATGTAAGCCAAGTGGGAGAGGAGACTCAAGCCCAAAGAAGCTGATAAAAGTGGATATGGATGAGCAGAGGGAATGAGAAACAGATGAGATGTAGAATGCAGTAAAACAGATGTAGATAGTAGTGGGAGTAAAAATAGAAACAGACTCAATGTCACAGTTTTGCTACGATACATATTTATCGTAATGTCTCAGAATAAGAAGACTGCAGCATCTGGGCGGCCACCATGCAACTTTATGAATGACACATCAGTGGCAGCAACCATTGCACACAGACTTCACCAGCTGAAGGCTCTGATTGGCTCTGTGATGGTAAGGGAGAAATTCTGAGCATCACTGTATAAAACAGGAGTCTTCCAGAGAGATTAAATTGGATCTGACCATCATCTCGTAGTCTCAGAATGAAGCTGGCGGGAATAATTAAGCAAAAGCAATGTGAGGAAAGGCTAAACATTCCTGGAGGCTTAACAAAAAGAGAAAAGAAAAGCTTAGAGTCGTTCTTTGACTATGGTTTCTACCCCTCTCACATCCCCCACCCCCACCCCCAAAGAGCTGAATGATAAAGAGAATGCTCAAATGGCATGAGAAACATGGAAGCAGCCACCAGGGACTCAAAGAAGAAAAAAGCAAACTAGGGACCAATATCAGGCTAGAGACCATAGTGACAACAGGCAAAGATAGGAATGCAGAGAAAATGGCAGAGCAGGAAATTCAGCATTGAAGGCCACATACAACAATCTGACGGACAAGATATTGAGTCCTGTTCTCAACAAGACATTGAGTCATGTTCTCTCACACACAAAAATCTCTAGCTTATATTTTGAGTTAAATGGTGCTTTAAGCTCAAACTGGCTTGAATACCACTGAAGCCTGAGCTAATAATGCAGTGGGAACTCAGCTATAATGGCGACAGCCCCCAATTTCCCTCTCAGGGGTAATCCTTGTGTCCACCTCTCTGCTTCATCCTGACCAGAAGTCATCTCCACCCAGTATAAATACCCTACTTCAACGTTTGGGCCTTATCTTAGCATGTGGCTCTCTGTAACTGTAGAATCTGTTGCTCTGCTATATTTGTTCAGTCAGATGGTGTTTGGGGGAGACCTTCTTCCCAGTGTGTGGCTTCCTGGATTAAGGCTGACACTGAACTGCTTGGGCAGTCATCGTGTGATGCCAGCAAGACTTATGTATCATCCAAACTGTCTGAGGATGGGATCCACTAGACTGGCCACCAGTGCTGGAACAAGATCAAATCCCTGAAGATACTGTACTTCCAGGCAAATGACCACAACTCCCAGACTGGTAAAAATCTGAAGAACTCACCAGACTACAAGCAGTTCGACTGGGTACTCTCCGGGCCCCCAAATATGAAGGCTGTCTACATCCTAGACAGCTCAAGGGCCCTGGGGAAGTTCATGGGTGACTGAATGTGGAGGAGATTGAGGAGGACCCAGAATCAAGGCGAGTGCCAGTCACAGCAATCTTTGTTGAGGTGGAGCAAGCGCTCACCACTGTGGGCCACAGCTACTTTGGGAGGAAATGGAGGAACAGATGGGAAAGGGAAGAAGTGACACAAGAACAAACATCAGTTCAGCCTCAGAAGGACGTGAGTCACTGTTGCTGTTCTGGTTAGGAGGGATATGACATAAGGGGTCTGACATTGCCTGTGTAGGACCAAAGTGCACAAAGGAATGATGTGTGGTGGAAGACAAGCTTTAGGAAAGCCAGTTGTAGCTTCCCTTCTAGGTGTGGAAATCACCGTGGCCCACTTCTGTCCTGGCATCCAGCCTCCCCCTCATGGTACCCAGAGAGAAGGCTTTAGGTGATGTTGCTTTTATGTTGCCTTCAGGTGTGGCAAATACCATTCCCCCATCCCACCCTGGTCTCCAAACACATCCATCTGTCCCTCCCTTTCCCAAGATCCAGTAAGGCTGCCTTTATGTGTTCTGGGAGTGACAACCACCATTGCTCAAGATGTCATTGGACCTTCCTCTGCCAGGTGCTAGGCATCAGCGTTCAGCTGTATGACCGCTGCAGTAGTGGGTAGGCTAAAGCCCCAGAAATAGCAGTGGGCGCAGACATCCATATCATTAGGAGGAATAAAGTTTCAATTGTCCCAATTTAAAAAGGCCTGATCATCAGAATACCCTGGCATCATGTACTCTGCCCGGTAGCCACCATCAGTGGTCCACCAAAGCCTGCAGCTTTCCACCCCCAGGGGTGAACCACAGTAATTACTGCCTTCAGACCTCCGTCACCACAGCACTGACTGCTGATTTGTTGACACCAAACTGATTAGCCACTGACCCCAGGGGTAGCCAGCTTCATTAAATAGCTACCAGCTTCTGGATGCTAAAGCAGGTCTCATCTGTGTATCCTAGCACTGAAGGGCTGGGGCAAGCTCCTTGTGCAGTTCCAGGAAGGTGGCCTTCTTCATCATAGGGAAATTCTATTCCCATTGCTGGTCATCCCAGCACTGTGTTACAGTGTAGTCCCCTGGCATGCAGTTTGTGAGGTCCAGAACCACCTGTCTACATAGGGAGATTGCACAGCTCTGAAAGTCTGTTGCATGTCTCCACGCCATCATATCTGCAAGTAGCTTGTGCAGTTGCCTCAGGAAAGCATGTTGTCGGCTTCTCAGGACGACAAACTGCCGCCGAAAGGCTCTTTGCTGAGTCTCATTCCCTGAATTTGGCCTCTTTATCTGAAATGACAGTTGTATTAATATCAGCATTTCATAAAGCTCATTGTTCAGAGTGGGATCCACAGCTGCCCACCAGCATGCAGGCAATGAACACAAGTGGAAGTGGCGTGCTGGAATAAGCTGCTGGGCAAACACCGTTTACATCCATGTGCCCGGAACAGACAGAAAAGTTTTTCTAACATACACCCCGAAAATTTGGAAGGAGCAGCTCAGAATACTGCAGTGCCAAGAACAAGGGATATGCCCCCAGAAGGCAAGCGCCTCCAATCCAGTCAGTACTGCAACAGTGTGCATGCAGTGATTCAAAGATGGCTCGAAGCACCTTTGCAGTGTGGCTGCTCTCACTAGAATTAGGCTAGCCTGAGTGCAGTACCTCAAATGTACTAACCTGCGGTAACCATACAGTGAAAATAATCCCTAGCTCTCAGGAAGGAAACAGACACACTTAAAATATCATCATAACACAGGATGTTTGGATCATTATGGCCAAAAGTTTCGAAAGTAACTAGCGATTTGATGTTCCTCAATTTTTGGGTGACCAACTTGAGACACCTTAAAGGGGCCTGATTGTCAGAAGATGGATGCTTGCTCTGATTATCAGGCCCCTTTTTAAGGCATCTCAAATTGGGGATCCAAAAACTGAAGCATCCAAATCACTAGTTACTTTTTAAAATCTTGGCTTCTATTACTTTAATTGTAGATTCACTCCTCCGGCAGGTTATACAAGAATGAATCTGGGGAAACTTTTGTATTTGTAAATAAATGTGTATTAAACTCATTTCTGTCTCTTGCAGTAGCTATATTAAATCTTTCTATTTCGTAGTGCTATTCTCCTGGGATATCAAAGCCCCTTTACAAAGGTGGGTAATTATTATTCTTCCCATTGTACAGACAGAAAAACTGAGGCACAGAGTCAAAGGCAAAGAATGCAGCTCCCTTGATTCTCACACTGTGCTTTGACCAGTGCACCATACAGATTTTCCAGTGCAAAACTAGATGGGGTAACAGGTTTTAATTTGACCAGTGGTAAGCGTGCACATGCTTTCTCGCTCTCTCTCTCGCACACACACTCACACCCCTATTCTTTAAGGAGAATTGTGCCACCACTGCTGTGCTGCAAGCTACAGTTAGCGTAAGATTATAAGGCTGACTTTGGCAACTCGAAAAGAAATGTCTTGCATGGCACCGGTGTTGCTACAGGGTCATAAGGACAGTAATAAATCATATCCATAGCTTATACGAGTATTGCTTATTGCCCCATGCTGAGTCACTGTGTCAGGTCTATATAAAACAGATTTTCAAGATTTAACTGAGACAACTTAATAGAGAAGGGAAATCACATACATTTTGGTATCTACTGGGGCCCACATTATGCAAGAAAAAAGCAGATATGGACCAAACAAGGTTTCTCAGTACAAAATGGGATTGCAGTTTCCAATGCTAACCATTAAAACACTGGATCTTGAAGATAATATAACCAAGGAGGTGAAACATTATTAACTCAAATTTCATTGCAAAGTAGGATGTTCTGTGGTTAGGGAGAAATCGTTGAGAAAGAATTATGGTAAGAAAAGAGGACTTCTCACACTAGCTCTGACCAATGGTCCATCTAGTACGTGCTGTAAAACCTCCATAACAGACAGTGATTCAATATTATGCCCACTGGGGAAGTTTCTTCCTAATGCCAGGCAATCAGTGGTGATTTATGCATGTGGGCTAATATACTAATTAGAATAAAAATGCATCTGCAGTTATTCTCTTTGTTCATATCATCGTCTAATTTTTTTTCAATCCTATTAAACTTTTTACCAGGAGATCTAGTGGCAGTGAATTCCACATGCTAATTATACACTGTATGAAAAAGCATTTCCATTTTGGTTTAAAATGTTACATTCCATTGCATGGAGTGTGCCCTCGTTTTAGTATTAATAGAAAAGGAGTGTCAAACTGACTTTCTTCTGTATCATTCATCATTTTATATTATATTTTTCTGTCCTACTGACTCTTATTAGCTTTCTCCCTAAACTAAGTATAGAACTCCCCATCTTTTTAATCAACTCTGATAAGTAATGTTTTCATGCTCCAATCATATATATTGTCCTCCTCAAGATTTTTTATATTTCTGCTATAACTTTTTTGAAACAAACTGGCCAGAAGTGAACACAATATCCAAGGTGGGAGTTTTCCTAGCATGGATATAATTTTCAGTATGATTCTCTGTCGCTTTCTAAATACATCTTGTTTGCTTTTCTGACCATTGTTACACATTGAGAAGAAGTTTTCATTGAGTGTCCACAAGAATGGTGGTCTTTTTCATGGTTAATATAGCCATAGCACATGGAACAGATGGCTAAGACACTGCATTTTAAAAGAAGAAAAGGAAGAATGTGTATAAGCAAAAATTCTGAAGAGACACCAAACTTATGGTCCTGATCCTAAATTAAATTAAGATCCTTCAGGCACGGTCAAGGGTACTAAGGTGGAAGGAACCTTAGTGTAAAGGAAAATCAGGACTTCTTGCTCAACTCACTGGAGTGTTTTTGTTGCTTTTGATACCTAGAGTTTTTTTGTGCGGAGAACTGAATGCAGTCATCCAACTGGATGTCTAACCTGTGAAGATATTCTCTTTGAGCATTTTGCAGAGTATATGTGCATACAACAATAGCTGTCTCACATAGCTGGCTGTTTGAATTTAACGTGATGCCATTTGAGCTGGAAGGTGCTATACCTTCTTTCCAAAGGTGGATAGATGACAAGGTATTGGAGTATTCCATTATTTTATCTACCTACCCTGTCAGATGGTTGTTCCCAGAACTGTAAAGAATAAGTTGGATATTTCAAGAAAAATATTACAAAAGCACAGGGATTGTCCTGGTCACGTTAACAACTAAGGCACATAGATATTGTGTTGTAATAGAAGGCAGGAAACAGGGAATTGTTATTTCTTTCATTAACAACACCTTTCAACTTAGAAAGAATCCTTAGCAATTGTTTCAGTGGTCAAGAAATAGGGATGTGTCTTAATGTTTGTTTTATAATGTATCTCTTCTCTTATTTATGGCCAATAATATATAAACTGTATATTTTAGCAGCATACAGTAAATTTCTGAGTAATACAGAGTAAATTTCTGTTTAAAGAAATATCATGTAGTCTGATCTCCTGCATAGGACAGGCCCTAGATCCCCATCCAGTAATTTCTGTATTAAACCCATAACTTCTATTTGAGCTACAGCATATCTTTTGGGAAGACATCCAGTCTTAATTTAAATATCCAGTCTTGATTTAAAATCAGTTAATACAATGGATGAACATATACTTAGCAAGGACAACCACAAAGTATTTTAGAATCAGGAACATGGAATCTGAAATATTCTTTAGATAAGATGCCTCAAAATAGATGTTATTGGACAATTAAATCTCAATGTGTATGTTAAAAGTAAATAATACTTTATAAAGCCTCAGACTATAGGGTGGGATCCACAAAGGGATTTAGATGTTGCAATGCTGAGCATCATGGTGCCTAACTTTTAGGCACCTGGAAAATCATAGGATCAATATTCCCCAAAGCCAGGCTAGACACCTAGGCTCCCTATACAATGACTGGGAGGGATAGGTGCCTAAGGATGTAAGAACGTGATTCAGAGAAGCCAGCATGCCTAAATTAGCCAATGAGAGATGCAGTCAAGAGGCGTGTGTGCTAAATCCCATTCCTCTCTCAGAGGTTGGCACCTAAATCCAGGCTGCAGGGAGGTGCCTATGTCATTTTAGTGATCCATGAATGGGAACCCACTGCCTGGAGTTAGGCAGCTTAGGCGCCTAAACCAATTTTTGAGGGACAGAGTTAAGTGCCTGCCTCACTCCACACAAAATGGCAGCTGGTGCCCTCTGCCCCCCTAACTTTTAGCCCAGTGGTTAGAGCACTTGCCTGGGATGTGAGAGACCCAAGCTCAATCTCCCCTCTCTGGCAGAGAGGGAGAAAGAATCAAAGAGGGGATCTCCCATCTCTCCGGCATGTGCTCTAACCACTGAGCTACAGGATATTCTGATGTGCGGCTTCTGAAGCTGTTGCACTGTGGCTAACTAATGAAAGAGTGGTTGGAGTAGGAGACATGGACCCTGGGTCACCCACCTCCCTGGTGGGTGCCCTATCCACTGGACTACAGAGTCATTCCCATTCCCTCTCTCTCTCTCTCTGGCCTAATGAGAGTTTAAGTATTTATCTGAACTAGAATAGTCAGGAGAGGGAGGGGGGGAAATGGCAATGACTCTGGGGTCCAGGCCCCCTTCTCCAATCACTTGTTCATTATTTATGCACTGTGCAACAGCTTCAGCAGGGGAAATTGAGGTAGCCTCACATCAGAATATCCCATAGCTCTGTACTCCCTCTGATTACGCCTACTGGATCAGACCCTGCACACGTCTTAAGCATCTGAATGCCTATTTTCCCCTGCTTTGTGAATCACTCTGGGTATTAGGCAGGGGATAGGTGTCCAGACCCCTAGAGGGAGGGAGCAGTGCACATGCCCAGAGGCAGGAACACAGGTATGTAGAGAACTTTTACTCAGAAAAACTTGGGTGCCAAGGAAGTTTAGATGCCTTCAGGGTTTGGTGGGAATTTTGTTGATTTCAATGGAGCCAAAACTTAGACTTAGGTGACTAAGTCTGGGATTTAAGCTCTTAAGTACCTTTGTGGATCCCATCCATGGTGTATTTAGTACTGTAGCAGGGTATCTTCCGCATTCTAGCAGGAATAAGAGGTTAAAATAATTTTGGGTGCTCAAGTAATAGAAAAATCCATACTAGGATTTGTACCTTTCTTATCCACTGTATTCTAAGTAGCATACGGAAAATCATGTATTGTAACCCAGTTAAGTTGAATTTATTTAGATAACATCCAGTCCTCATAGAGAGTGTATTACAAGGACTGCTCTTAAACTGCTTTGAAGAAACTGCAAAATACACATGCAGGCGTGTGACAAGAGAAAGCAAGAAATTAATGCACATGTATCAATTCCTGCTAAAGGTCATAAGTAAAATTAATCTTAAATGGGAAGCGGATTTTCCATTAGTGAAATATTCATCGGGCCTCATGAATGTAGGATTGCTCAGTACATCTCTAGTAACAAAGTTAACTCTGGCCAGTACTACGTACCATATCAAGAATTATACAGGTGTTGTGGTCAGAAAAGAAAAGATAGTTAACTGGAATATGCAGAAGATATTACCTTGCAGCCAAAAATATTAATTGTGGTGGTACTACAACTGGCAGAAATGAGAGGAGATGAAAATATTGGGACCTGAATGGCAGTTTCTCCCATGACAAAGTTAGAGCTGGTGGTGCGTGAAAGCTAGGAGTGTTACTAAAAAAAATCAGAAGAGATTTGGTGGGAAGGGGAGGGGAAGTAGGACCATATAGTTTTTATTGTGAGTGATTTATTTAGGACACAGGCTACGAGATGGATATAAGATGGGAAATAGCTATAGGAGAAAATGGCATTTCATAGGTGTTGCAGATTATTCTCTAAAAGGAGAAATATTCTGGAATATAAAGAAGAGAGGATATAAAGCCAGTATCTGTCTGCAGTTAAGAGAGGTCTCCCAAAGACACACAGATCCAGAAAGGTGAATACCCAAACATATGATGGTAAAGAAAGAGGGAAAGGAGGAGCAGGAAGACAGATCTAAAAGTAGGCACTGAGAGTATAACCACCAGGTGGTTGGGAAATGTATGACATATGGGGAGCTTAGAAGAAGATCAGATGGCAAAGGGAATGATTGAGTGGGTGCCAACAGGGAAGAGGCCACATGAAAGACCAAATCCAAGAAATTGGGTCTCTTTATCCAAAGCTCTGTGTGACAGAGTGAAAGCAACGAGATAAATGAATCAACTCTCAAAGCTGCTACAATGATGGATAAGGCCGGTAGGATCAGCAGCCAACATAGTACTGAGAGGTTCTGGAAACATCTAGAAAAACATCCTGCTTTTTTCAGAGGGAGGGAGAGGCAGTGTTTTGTTTTAGTCTGGCAGGCATATAGAGCATGAACAATTGTATTTTATTTGCTGTCTCAACAGTTGTTTTGTGTTATGGATTTTGTATCAAGTCACTAAATGTGAAAACTAAGAGCATATTATGGGTTCAATCCTGCAAGACGCTTAGTGCCTCTTATGAGGTGCTGAGCTCCCTCAGCTCCCACTGGGCCAAATCCAAAGGTGATACTTAGTTTTTATTCTGGCCTTATTCAGGCAAATTCCCAGGAAAGCCAATAAGAGTTTATCGAACAAAGGATGGAAGATAGACTGAATAAGGACCTCAGGATCTGGCCCACTGAATCAGTGGGCATTGAGAATGCTCACTAACTTGCAGAATGAGGCCCAATAAGAAAACAAGCCTGAAAAATTGACAACCCAGTCAGACTTGTATATACTGGCTGCATCTTAATGCAGTTTCTAGCTGTTCTGGAGACACCTTTAATTGCATGCATGCTTAGAGGAATAGGTTACAGTGTGAATGAAGATCCCAAACCATTTCACAGTGTCGTTCTGCTCGGGAAGTGCTGGGATTAAAATGAGGCCCTGCTCCACTCGTGTCCATGCATGGTCTGAGAATAAATGTGCGTGTCTATCTTCAATCAGCAATGTCCAGATCCCTTGCACACTGAGCTTTCTTTATAAATCAAAGGTCAGTTGTGCCGAGTGAAGACAAAATCCCTGTTTTGTCTCACAATATAAGCCTTTTGCTCTAAGTAACGGCCACAGTTGCTTTAAAAATAAAGTTCAGAGACTTTGTTTCCACTGAAAACAATTATTTTGGGTTCATTCTCCTGAGGTGCTGAGTGCCCTCAACTCCCACTGAACTCAATGAGAATTGAGGGTGCTCAGTGCTGTGCAGATCTCAAGGAACCTCCTACAGGCCAGATCCTGCAAATAATTCAGACTAACGATCCTGCTTACTCCTGTGAGTAGTCCTAGGGCCTGTCCCTGCAAGCCCTCATGCCTGAGGATGGTGCTTACTGCCTGAGTATCCCATTGTTAGTATTCACTACTCCCGTAGTCCCCTGAATCAGGACCTAACTAAACATTTTAACTCACCATGCTACATGCAATAGTTGGAAGAAAGATTAAAATTGCTAGGAAAATTTCCAGTTCATTAACATGGATGTACCACTATTTATCCAGATACATGATAAAAGCACACTGAAGCTTTAGACAAAAATTGTATTAACTTTATCTCTTTGAAATGGTGCTGTCCGAACGGTTCAAATAGAATCTCATTAAATTTGACATCATAATTGCCCTACTGTATAATATAACATCTCCAAATTTAAACATGCCTTAAATGTGATCCATTAAATTTGCACTTGAGATATCATTGGCAAGGCAAGCAAATTCCCCTTTGCATTATATACAGTTGAAGGGACAGATGTTAGCCAAACACTAATATTGGGCTTGCAAATGGTCACAGATTTATAAACAAATTATCAAATGGATGAGGAGTTAAGGGATCGAATTGAGACACACTGAAACATGCAGTGAAGGCAGATTTGAGAAAGAGCCAATATGTCCCAAAGTGCAAGAATGTAAAACCATTTGGTATAAATAACAAAGAGCATCCAGGATTAACTTTTTGCACCTGGCATATTATATCCTCTTTTGTATGTGCGCGTGCATGAAACTTTTGTCCATGAAATGGTTAAAACTTAAGGTTACCCATCCAAGGAGTAGAAAATGAAGGTTCTTAGTTTGATGGACAACAGCTCAGAGATCCCTGATGTCCCAAAATATTAGGTTTCTCTTCTAATAATGTTGGAAATATTGCCTACTGTCATGATTAATCTTAGCAGCCGCACAGGCTGATTGCAGGTGACGCAGTCACAGCGCAGTGCCTATGTTAGTTTCCACACACCGTCAAATCTGCTACAAATGCAGGGGTGAAGGGGAAAGAACTGTAATACCAGGTTTCCCAGTGGCTAATGGATTGTGACATGAGAGAAGGAAACCTTTATTTTAATTCAAAAAACAAAAGCCAAATAGCAAAACTTATGTACGTGCCTAACTTTTTTTTTTTTTTTTTTTTCCTTCCTCAAGTGGAAAACATTCACTTGCTAACAACTCTTGGCTGGCATCAAGGGAAAGTCGAGGTATTTGCAGATGTGGAGGAAGACATACAAAACATTTTTCAAATCAAAGGCTTGAATTATTGCACTGGGTTCATGAAGTTTCACAGGCATGTAGACACACCATTGTCTAGGCCCTGGAACAAGCTGCCCTTTCTTCGAGAAGGAAAAACAACCCAATGTTTCTTACAAGCCAATCTGTATGTATCAGGCAGCTATCTATATTTTGAAATTCTTTGCATTGTCTATGGTCAGGGTGTGCTGTTTTGGCCCAACAATGGCAACATTGATTTTAGAATTTTTGAATTTTGGTGCACAGAACAAACTGTGAAACAAAAACGGCCTGCTCTCCATAGTATAACAACAGTCCTCTTACATAAACTCGCCTTTCCTCACCATTTTACATAGTCAAAGATCAATTCCATTCATTCAGACAACATTATTAAAGCCATTTATCAGCCACTTTTTTTTTGTACGTTGCTAATAAAAAGGATTTTGCCGACAAAGTTATGTCATCTTTCTCTCGCATGGTAGCAGTGCAGATGATTAGCTTTGTTGTGTACCCTCAACAATTGGTCCTTGTTTCTGAACTTACATTTATTAAGTGAAAGTATTTGGAAACTGATGGTACATTGAAGTTTGGTTGCCATGGGCAATAATCATCCCAAAAAAGTCATGACCTCACTGTTATGTAGCTAGTAACTAATTGAAATGATACAAATTACTCCGATTCTCTGTCTGCCAATTTAGAGGCTGGTTGTGGTCAAGGGTCAAATGAGCTCCTATTCATGAAAGTACGTTTGAAGTGGCTGCTGCCATAGCGAAGGGTTTGGTGTGGACACGGCGACTCCTCTGGACATGACCACATACTGTGGAGGAGAGTGGTGCAGGGATAGTAAAACAATAAGCCTAGCAAGACTACCTTCTTCTAACACATCAAAAGCCTTCCCCTTGTCACTCAGTTTCTGCTAGTTGCCACCAATCCTGGACATGGTTTACTGGGTTGAAATAAATGTTGTATTCATCTGAGAAAGTCCACCATCTACATTTAATTGGCTCTACAATGCCTTGTAAAGCGAATTATAGGTAAGAAAGCAAAAATCGTTCAGCTCACAACAGATGATAATAATCAGGCCTCTACTCTCCTTAAAAAGTGAGATAAATTAGCTACATACTGATGTATGTGGTGCATCTTTCTTTGAAAAAATAATCATGATGATTTGACCAGGAGAGATAAATGACACTAAATGTTTATGTCAATGAATCTGGGAAACAAGGCAATAAAAAGTTAATGATTTACAGAGAATTTGTCCTTTAGAAAATTCTAAGTGAATCCAGGGAATTTTGCTCAAAAGCTTATTAAACATATGCCAAATGCAATGGTTTACTGGATGTGCGTTTGCAGTACTATTAAAGATATTTCTTTTCTTTAAAGTACCTGCAGCTTTAACATGTCTAAATCTATTAAAATGTGATAGACGTTACCATGCCACATGAACAACTCAGGCTTGTAGTCAAATGAAGATTAACATTTTCTATATTTCAACATTATTTGAAAAGTTTGCCCATTGAGTTATATTAACAGTATGTTCCCATAAACATTTTTGCTAATAATCTATGAGCAGTAGGCCAAATAAATACATACCTGCTTCATCTCAGAGTGTAGATTATAGCTTTGATTCTTATGTGTCGCAAAGCAGATTGGTCTCTTGTCCATCAACTTTTCTTTCTTTAAAAAAAAAGCAGAGATAGTTAACACTAAAACTACATTTAGAATAACAAAAAGTGACACCACAAAGAAATTCAAGGTCTCATAATACAGTATCTCATCATACATTCTTATCACAGTGTCCCATTGTGCTTTATATTGCAGCACATATGGCATGTAATGCACTGATCTGAGAATCCATCACTTCCTAGTATAATGGTATAAGCAAGAACAAACAACCACAAAAGACAATTAGATTCTTCTCTCACTAACTCCATGGAACCAATGGTTTCAGTGGAGCTGGGACTGGGCTCCACCTGGGCCATGTTCTGATCTCTATTACACAGAGTGTTAGCCACAACTTTGACTTTTCTGTTGATTCTGCCAGTTTCTGTGATATCTTAAGATGACTAATATATACTCTCTGTTTTTCAGGACATATTATTTATTCGGAGCATATAAGTGTGATAACCACTTTACAGCCAGACAAAATTCATACCATCTTTTCCCCCAACAGCTCACAATCCGATCAATGATTTAACACGACAAGGGAAGTGTAATTATAAAGAAGAACTGCTCAAAAATAGGGGATTGGTTTCCACAGGAATTTTTTGACAAAAACCTGTTTTGTTGTTTTCATTTATGTTTTTCATGGGAAACTATGACTTTTTGTCCAACTATCAAAACTGAAATATTCTGGCATAAAACAAAAAAATTGGGTTTTGGTTTAAATATTTTGGGGTGTTTGGTTTTTCAACTAAATTTTCAGAGGAAAGCAGACTCTTTTAGAGAAATATTTCATTTAGTCAAAAGCCCAATTTTCCATTGAAAGACAGTTTAGACAGAACATTTTCAGCCAGCTCTATTATAGAAGCATGTGTTAGGGCTGTTTTATGTCAGTGCTGCCATTATAAATCCTGTTCAAAAGGCAGTTAGAACTTGCCCTTTAAAATTTTACTCTGGGACTGTCCCTGTTGCCTAGCGATTGTGCACTGCTCTGCAACAGAAGAGGCTTGGACTCAAGTGATGGGTTATCCCATTCCTCTGCCCAGCTGGGACTGGAAGCGCCTTAGGGCAGGCACCATATTCTGAGCAGAGCAAGTGCTGTGTGTTACTCAACAGAACCTCTTCTGGTCACAGAAGGAATAGTACTGACAGGCTCTGAATTATATTATAGTCTCATCTCATGCAATCCATTTTGGAATGGTGGTGCTGATACCGGGCCTCAGAGGTGTAAAGGGAGGGGGAATAGGGCTATCCTCCAAACAACCTCAAGGATGCAGAGCTCCCAGTCACACTCCACAAAGAAAACTCTGTGGTTTGAAATGCGGAGCCATCTTCTGGCTGGTCCTGAGCTCCACAGCTCCCATTGACTGTGCTGAAATTGTGGGAGCTCAATAGGATCAGAAATATGTGGGCCTGGATTCTCCAGTCTATCAGATCCATGGAATTACACTAGCCTACAATGGGTATAATAGAGTGACGAGCAGGGGAAAGCCCAATATTTAATTTAAAATAAATCCATTTTGGTGGTTTAGAAATTAAATGAGAGCAGAGAAACTACATAACTGTTACCCAATTACAAGTCTCACTTCACTTCTATGGCTCAAAAATGGAGTCCATTCTAAAGAATGAAATTTAGTAAGCAGCAGGCCTGATTCTCCTCTCACTTACGCCACTTTTAAGTGGGTAGGTGGGTGGGGGTCTGCCTAGTGGCCTCACGGAGTTACTCCTGATTTACACCAGCATGAGAGGAGAATCACATCCAGTATGTCCTTAATATGATCTAAACGTCTGGGGTAGCTAAAAGGCCAAATGTCTGATTCTTCCCTCACTTCTGCTGCTTTAAATCAGGAATAGTTGTGCTGGAGTCACTACAGTAACATCAGGGTAAGTTTGAGAAGAGATTCAGGCCCCAGGAGACAGTGCTCCCTATATTTAAGACCCTGTGGGCCAGACTATCAGCTGGTGTAAATCAGCCTAGCTTCACCCAAGTCAACAGTGCTATTCCAATTTACCCCATAACTGATAAAGCAACACTTAAGCCTAGTACACTGGCTTCCAACTCATTTGAAGTGCCTGAACACCCTTTTCCTAACACACATGCACCACAACATAGACAAGCCTTGGCTATCAAGAATAACCTTACAGAAGACAAGTACTGCCCTAAGCTCTGAGAAGTGGCTTTTCATAGGGTTTCTGCTGCACATGGCAATCTCTCTCTATCTGTTTAGCTCAGGTTTTCTCAGAGCACCCGTCAGCACTGTGTCTAAGCAATACACACTTGAAACATTCTCCAAATACATTTTAACCTGATGGACCATAAAAGCTCAAAAGAAGGAGGTTGTACTCTGTCAAATCAATTATATTCTTTCTCCCAAGCCTCCCAAATACAGAACATTGATGTCTGATCTGCATTTTAAAAAGCCCATAAACATGTATTTACACAATAAACTGTAACCATCTGAAAGAGCCATTACAGTCAATTGTGTATTGTGTCAACAAATTCCTTCCCTTCCACTCCCCCTGGAGAGGTCTGCTGAGCCCCTCTTGGAGACCCTGTTTTTCAGAATAAATCCCCTCCTATCCCAGTCTTCAAGGCCCTTGCTTCACAGCATCTTTCCCTTCAGGCCAAGGAGGGAAAGAACATATCTTCCGTCTTGATTATATTTTGAGCTTTCTTTCTTTCTTTCTTTCTTTCTTTCTTTTCTTTCACACACACACACACACACACACACACACACACACACACACACACACACACACACACACACACAGAGACAGTCAGACACAGGGCCCTGAATTTGGTCTGGAATCAAAACTTCCATAGAGTGTGTGATGGAATATGTACCACCCACAGGTAATAAAAAGCATTAATGGGGGCTGGAGAAGCCAGTTATACTACCTGGAGGACAGACAAGGCTTAATTAAAGATGAAGTCCAGGTGGGGAAGAAGCTGGGCGGTGACTGGAAAGGCAGGATGTCTGGAGTAGAAAGGGACTATTCAGGGGGAAAGGAAAAGAATCCCTTTTCTTCCCCTAGAGAATGGAGGGAGACTGGGCTTGTCTACACCACACAGCTTTTAGCTACAAGGCTGTTTCGACACAGCCTTGTCGCTAAAAGTCAGCATGTGTAAACGCTCTTTTTCAGTACTTTGTCAGCACTTTTGCTGACAAAATACTTTGAGCCTCACGAGCGGCGTTAGCTTTGTTGGCAGGAGAGCGCTGAGGTGTTGCGATGAGGAACTGTAGGCTTGTCTATACAGTCCAGCAAAGCACACTAGGGAGCTTCTAGTGTGCACCAGCAGGGTCTACATGGACCAATCAGTGCACAGCATGTTAGTGTGCATGTAAACAGGCCCTCTATAAGGGAAACTGAAGGATGGAAGGTCAAGTCTGAGGAGGGAAGAAGTTGGGTTAAATTTGTATTCTTGGTTTGGGATTTTGGGGGAGATTCTAGGAGAGAGCCCTGTGAGTCCTCCCCCGAGGGTAGGGTGATCTTAGAGAGGCTGTGGAAGAGGCCTGCTGACAGACTATGATAGGAAGAAGGGGGCAGGTGGGGTGGTTGTTGTTTGGCTGCCTTTCCTGCTGATTGCTTGTGGATTTGACAGGGGCCTAGGGCTGCCTTCCTCCCTGGCCAGACACAGGCCTGGAGAACAGTGCGGGGCAGGGAAGGTAAGAGGCAAAGAGGTCTTCAATCACCCCCATATGCACTGCTGCCGGCATGAAGTGGGCAGAGGGTGGTTAAGCTGCTGTGGGAAGGTGTTGCCTGAGAGGAGAAGAAAAGACTGGTGGTGGGGGACCTGGGGAGAGCAGTGGCTAGTTTTTCTGCATGTCAGAGGTGGTAACCCTACCAAAGGGCCATGTAGCGAGCAGAGAGAGATCATTGCAAGACCAGAGTGGCCATTGGCAGAGGAGAGGAGAACTGCCACATTGCAATGAGGTGCACCAATCATGATCAATCCCTTCTACAAGGCGTTTGGGATCATTGTTCTGATTCGCACCTGTCATAAATATAAAGGGAAGGGTAAACCCCTTTGAAATCCCTCCTGGCCAGGGGAAAGCTCCTCTCACCCGTAAAGGGTTAAGAAGCTAAAGGTAACCTCGCTGGCACCTGACCAAAATGACCAATGAGGAGACAAGATACTTTCAAAAGCTGGGAGGAGGGAGAGAAACAAAGGGTCTATAGTCTGTCTATATGCTGGTTTCTGCAGGGGATAGACCAGGAATGGAGTCTTAGAACTTTTAGTAAGTAATCTAGCTAGGTATGTGTTAGATTATGATTTCTTTAAATGGCTGAGAAAAGAATTGTGCTGAATAGAATAACTATTTCTGTCTGTGTATCTTTTTTGTAACTTAAGGTTTTGCCTAGAGGGGTTCTCTATGTTTTTGAATCTAATTACCCTGTAAGATATCTACCATCCTGATTTTACAGGGGGGATTTCTTTATTTCTATTTACTTCTATTTTTTATTAAAAGTCTTCTTGTAAAAAACTGAATGCTTTTTCATTGTTCTCAGATCCAAGGGTTTGGGTCTGTGGTCACCTATGCAAATTGGTGAGGCTTTTTATCCAACATTTCCCAGGAAAGGGGGGGTGCAAGTGTTGGGAGGATTGTTCATTGTTCTTAAGATCCAAGGGTCTGGGTCTGTAGTCACCTAGGCAAATTGGTGAGGCTTTTTACCAAACCTTGTCCAGGAAGTGGGGTGCAGGGTTTTGGGAAGTATTTTGGGGGGAAAGACGCGTCCAAACAGCTCTTCCCCAGTAACCAGTATTAGTTTGGTGGTGGTAGCGGCCAGTCCAAGGACAACGGGTGGAATATTTTGTACCTTGGGGAAGTTTTGACCTAAGCTGGTAAAGATAAGCTTAGGAGGTTTTTCATGCAGGTCCCCACATCTGTACCCTAGAGTTCAGAGTGGGGGAGGAACCTTGACAGCACCTGTTACAGAGAGAGGGCCGGCTGTGGATTTCTTATCCTGAGCTGGTTGTGAATTCTGAATTTCCCTGAAGATGGTAGAGTGCTGGGATCTGATATTCTGGTTCTGGCCTATCTCTGTTCCAGAATAATGCAGATCACTTCCTCCTCTCCAGGGCCTGAGCTTGCTGGCTCCTCAGAACTCCCAGCTGATCAGCCGCCTGACTGATCAGCATACAATAGCTTGTTGCACTACTACTAAACTGCTAGCCCTGCCTCGTCTTCCTATGCTATGTGCCATCTATTTCTTTACTTTACACTCTACCACTTAAAAAAAAAATACATCCACAGTATTATGATCCAAAGAACTAAAGGCCAGATTCTCATCTGCTTACAACAAGTGGATTCCGCAATATTAAGCTTCCACCGCAGTTTTGACAGTGAGAGTCCTGCCGTCCATGGCTTGTCCACAACTCAGTTACAATTTTTTGACAATCATTCTCCAGTTCAAGTAGGGCCTTAACAATAAGACACTGCCTGCTCCAAAGAGCTTACAATCTAAATAGACTAGACAGGTAAAAGGTAGAGAGGAGAAGTAACTTGTCTGAGGTCACACAGCAGGTCAGAGGTCTAGCTGGAAATAGAACATGTGGGTTTTGGCTCTGAGTCAGGTGTACTATCACTAGACCATTCTGCCACTCAAGAATATCCACCATGATTACAAAAGGGATTATCAACTGGGTTTAAACCAGGGAGCTGCAGATCTAGTGTCACTATGGAGCTAGTGTCACTATGACTTGACCTACAGGACTAATGCTATGCATACTTAGGCAGTGACTAGGCACAGGGGGTGAGTTAATTTTGTATTCCCTGGCTTTTTGCATGTCAAGAGTTTTGCATTTTAAAAAATCTATTTCTTGGAGTGTTAATGTGTGCACTGGTTTGAAAAAGGTTCTAGAAACTATCATATTCTTTGGCTAAATTAATGCACTCAACTGAAATTCAATGAGAACTGAAAACAGATACAAACAACTAGAAAGCTGGAGTTAACTAAGTGACACCCAGTCGCACATCTCAACAAATAATGATGGTCTGTTTATGCTGCATTACTCTTCTCTAAGCTCCACATATTACTATAATTATTAACTACTAGTCCTAAAATCTATAGAGTTATCATTATTGTTATTATTATGAAACTCAATCCCATTTTCATGTCATAAAGATAAACCAAATCTCATTTCAATTAGTTGCAGCAGGAGGGAATGAACTTTAAACAGACATTTAATTTCTGAAAAAAAAATTAGGAAGTTCTTCATGGAAATGTTATGGCATTTTGAAACAGATTAATAGTTCAGTATGAACACATCTACCCTGCAGCTAAATGATGGCTGTACTATGATCAGGAGACAGGTTAAATGAACAAAACCAGTTGATACCACCGGTTTGGATCTAACCAAATAGCATTCATTTTTATGACTTTTTAGCTATATTATTTTTTCATTCATATGCTATCAGAATTGTTACAGGGGGTTAGTTGCTTTGTGGCTGGGTTCTATTTGCTTAATTAAAAACACTCCATTTCCAAGAGTGGGTCAGATGGTGTGCATTGCATTCTGGCCCCTGCTGGGTTAGTCTGGAACTGTGCCAGCTTGGGGACACTTAGGAGCGGCAATCCTTCCACTACCTTCCCATTGTTCAGGGGCAGTGCACCACCTTAAGATGGTGCAGCCTGCCTTCCCAGGACACCCAGTCAGCTCCACAGGGGACATGGCATTGACTCCTTCCCACTTCCTCTGGGATAGAGGGCAGAGAGCAAGCAGTCCTTGAGCTCCCCAAGACCAGGGATTGCAGTTGTTCCTCGTCCTTGAACACAATCCTCAGGGGGTTAGAAGGGAAGGAAGCTCCTTGGGCCCTCACGTCCATGCAATGGCACAAGGACATTGACCCATAATGATTAACACAATAGGATCCCAACAAGTTACACCACTGCTTTCCTCCAAGGTATGTTTATTTTTAATTGGAAAATGCCAAAACTGGTGGAAAGTGAGAAGAGGGGGTGATTAGCTTGTTTTTGGCCAAAAAATGTTCAACTGGGGGGGTTTCCGTTTTTGATAAAAAATCAAAAATGTTCCAAACAGTTGTAACTGCCTCTTCCTCATATAAACATCCAACCTACAGGCTGCTCTACACACTGCAGACTTGTATGGATTAGAGGAGATGATAGGTTGCTGTTTACACTTTCCTGTTTTGGAGAAGTTATTGGAACATTCTTCCATTTAGTCTCTTCTAGGGGGTATGTTCGGGTCCTAGAGATTTCAAATATTTTAAAAATGTGTTAGCAGACACTAGGTCAAGTGGGTGTTTACAAACAATAAATGAATGAATAAATAAATACTAAAAAAAAGTCTCCTCTAGCCTAGCTGTATGCAAACATTACATATACTAGCCTGTCACCTCTGGATTGAAATCCTATTTTAGGTCTAAGATTAAAATGAGTTGGTGATCTCACCATATACCTTGGGAGGCAGCAGTTTGTGTCATCAAACTTCTGCACAACTTGCTATGATTAGCAGTCTCTGCAAAGAAAAAAGCGATAATATGGACTGAAATAATGAAGAGGATTACATGTTAGGACTGAGCTGTATTGCCAGACCTTCATAAGGAAACCTGCACAATATTTGCCCTCTGTAAGAATCAGATACACCATGTCTAGTGCAGAGCCATGCAAATGGGAACCCCATGCCTTAGGAGAACCTGCTTCGCTCTTGGGAGACAATCCCCATTGAGTGGCAGGCTGCCTTTCCCTCAGGGGAAGGTCAAAGTTAGTTTGTGGCATGGGACCAATAGGAATTACGGCAGCCTCTGACAGTCCTGGTCTCATCCTCTTGTCATCAGCATAACTCCATTTTCATCCATCCTGTGGACCCTCTCCACTAACAGAGAGGAGCGTGCAATTACTTTCTCCCACCAGAGCACTGGTGGGCCTTCTGCCTCTTCTGACTTACACCAGCAGAAGCCATGGTAAATGTATTCCTATGTCTGGTTCTAGCCAGTGCGTATCAGTCCCTATGCCACCAAATACATTCAGAATAAGCACTAGTGAAAAGAACTGATAGTGCAGCTAGAATCAGGTAGAAAATACAAACATCTTTACATAGCAAATGGACTGCACACAAAAAAACAATCTTACAAATGATGTGATCATGAGGACAATGAAGAGATTTGACCAAATGTGGTTCAGTTACTTATCACTGGGTCCTCTCTTCCCATCCTGGGACTTGAAGGAGGAACTGAATATGATGAGACAGAGAAGTTTGGGGAAGTGCTATGGTCTGTGTTATACAGGTGGTCAGACAATAATCATAATGGTCCCTTCTAGCCTCTGAAGGAGCTACGACAGCAATGAGGAAAAAGACAGCTCTTCTGGTAGGAAAGAGGCCAGCAGAAGCTGGGAAGTATTTCAGTGATGGAGACGGGACCAGAATGGGAGGAAAGGATGATCTTAAGAATCAAAGAAGAGCATATGGATGGAGCAGGCATCAGCTGACAAAGGATAAGACAGAGAGAAGCATGGATGGCAGCAGAAAGCAGGGAGTGTAAAGTCAGTAAAAGTTTGGGGAGAGGCAGTGGAGGAAAGATTTCAGAGAAAGAATGATTGCCTTCTTGGAGCCTGAAATTAGGATTCAGTTGTGTGCATTATTATTGGTAGAGCTGGAAACAATGCCTAAAGTTAAAGTTGCCTGACACTTTCTATTTTAAATAACCGTTTTCTGTTGCTTATAATTTTGCCAACCTTCAAAAGTTTAGGCATGAAATTTTGCATGTGACATGCCTGACTCCAGCTGAACTTTTTTCTAAAGTTTCAGCAAAAATAGTTCAGCCATTTCACAGAATGAGGTTGGGGGGGAAATCCATTATTTTATCCATGTAAAAAAAAATCCTTACAGCCATTTCATTGAGAAACAGTAGCATCTCCAGGCTTCATACCAGCAACTTAAAATTTGGCAGGATTGCCCTGGTATCAAGATTGTGCCTTTTGCTATTCCTGTGGAAAAACTGCCCATAACTGGAATGCAACTCAAGTTTCCTGAATCTAACATTTCAGCAAATATCTCTGAAACCTACTGACTCTGTGTGTTTCTCTTCCCTCTCTAGTGCTGGTTAACAGAGGATGATAACCAACTACTGCTATCAGTTGCTCAATTAAATCAAGTGTCAGAGGTCTGTGTGGTGGATCTAAACATTCCAGCCTGCTTGATAAACAGTGTAAGGCCACGTCTACACTACCCGCCGGATTGGCGGGTAGTGATCCATCTATTGGGGATTGATTTATCGCGTCTAGTGTAGACACGATAAATCGATCCCCGATTGCTCTGCTGTCGACTCCAGAACTCCACCAGGGTGAGAGGCGGAAGCGGAGTCGACAGCGGAGCGGCAGCCATCGATCCCACGCTGCGAGGACGCGAAGTAAGTGATTCTAAGTCGATCTAAGATATGTCGACTTCAGCTACGCTATTCTCATAGCTGAAGTTGCATATCTTAGATTGATCCCCCCCATAGTGTAGACAAGGCCTTAGTGTCAATATGACACCACATGATGGAATTTCTGTTCTTCATTTTTTAAATAAAACTAGGAAACTACATCTAAAAACTACATTAAAAGAACAAAGTCAAACACCCAAAAGTTAGGAAATGCTAGAGTTAAGGATGCCCAGGCAACATTAATTCAGCTCCCTTGTAGGTATGCAGTATGATAGTCTTTAATTACAGGATCATACACTTTTTTTTTCTGCAGGATCCCTGCCTCATTTCAACCTTAATGTTCTTTTAATATAGTTTTTGGATGAAATCTAAAATAAAGTGGATTGGGTTTTTTAAAGCAGATTAATCTTGAATCGTGGCACTAACATCTCATTTTGGGTCTCCAGTGACCCATGCTTTTGGATCACGCTGTCAGCAGAAGAACCCCTTGGTGGAATTATACCTCTATAATATACAGTTACCTTTTATTTACTGTATATCTATTGTCGTCTTATTCCTCAGTGAATGTTCCATATCTCTTTTTTAAAAAAGAAACCTATAAACTCTTCAGATTGTATTATTATAAAATTGCCAATAAGATCTAGCAAGGATATCTTAAATTTAACCAACATGGTTTCTATTTACAAATTATTACAAGGGTTGTGTCCAACTTCTCCTCCTTTCTTAGTGCATAGATTGTATTATCATATGCATTACGCTTAAGGGCTGGGAAACTTGTTTTAGGTATGTCTAAATAAGAAGTACTACACGTGTCTTCACTAATGGTCCAAAACACCAGGGCCAAGATTTTCAAAAGTGGTGTGAATGCCCAACCTGAGACCCTTTTAAGCATCATGCTTTTCAGAGGGTGAATGTTCAGCACTTTCTTTAAAGACTTCTCAAACTGTGCACCCAAAATCATGAGTTCCTTTTGATAATGTTGGATCACATCTTCTAATGGTGCTAGTGCAGTGGTATGGGCATCTACTGTCGCACTTTTTTTAATCCCCTTCATTCACAGAAAGCTTTTGCTTAACTTCCATCATAACAACAGTGAGCCAGTAACTGAGGAAGAGATGTTTCATATGAATTGGACCCAACATCTGAGTCATTCAGATGATCAAGGTTTACTTGCTTGCTGTAGGTCCTAATTGTCTCTGGAATCACAACTGTGCTTTCCCTCAACAAGTCTGCCTTGTTCGGCTAGCCACATATTCGAGATTATCTGTGCAAAAGAGAGATTCTTGACAAATGCTCTGGATTTCCTTGGCTTCTCAGTCTACCATCTGTGCTAGGCAACAAAGAGTTTTATGGTGCTTACAGACACCAGAGCCGTAAGGTTCCCCAGTTACAGCAAATTGTGATACACTATAGTTGTTAAAATTAAATGGGGGATGGGGCAGGAAAGTGTTACAGATCTTGGAAACTACAGGGAGCGGTCACTTAAACTATAATGAAATCAGAAGGGGAAAAGGTCTCTTGGGAACAAGAATATTCTGTGGTGAATGCTCTTCTGAAAGTCATTTGATGTCCAAAATACTAAGTCTTGATGAAGTCCTTTGCTAAGTGAGCTATTTGTATGTTGTTGATGTTTAATTAAGGGTCTCTTCAAAACTTTAATAAAATAATCATTAATTATACATAACTGACATTAGATAATGCTCTAGCTTTGAAATGATATCCAGGAATCATCAGAAATGCAACCACCTGTGTAGCTGAAGGAAGCAACTGCTTCACACCACACAGCAAGGCTGCACAACAATTCATGAGAGAAAGTGAAGATTGTGTACAACTGAGACCTTAAGCAGAATTTAGGAAGGCAGAATGTGATTATCCAAATGTAATTTAATCAAGATTCCAGGGCTGACATGTCTGCTCTTGCAAATAAACACTAGAGATGGCCTTCTAATGCTCACAGGTTTTCAAGATTCTAGTTTAGCACTTCCACAAATGTAGTGCCCCAATAACACTAACATAAGGTAGTGGTTCAGTATAGATGTGGAGGGAAGAATATTAGGCCTACTGAATTAGTAACACTACTTCCTGAGCCTCTCTCTTGTGAAATCAATATCACATCATGAAGTGTCAAACCTGGATTTGAAATACTGCTGTTTTTGAACTGACAATGTCAATATAACCTTTAAAATCTCGAGAATTCAATTCTCAACCTTTTAAAATCTGGTTCTGCTCTGAAAAGTGATTCTGTAAACGTGCAAGCAGAGGGTTCTGTGTTTATTGTATCTCAGCAGCTTCCATTTCAAACGAATTCAAGAAAAGATTTTTTTTTTTTAATTCTTCACCACCACCAACTGCCACTACTATAAACTCCATTTGGGAACTGAAAGTCAAGCTGGGTTTGTTCCTTCATATGTATCATTCACAACAAATAGCAGGGTATAATTTATCCTGGAGAACCTCTAACTGACACCTGTGCAATCCAGTTGCCATCAACGGGGGTTGTACATGTCTAAGTGATTCTCTAAATTCTAGTTATAGCGCTAACTTTAATGATAAAGAGGACTAGAATCCAGTTGATTTGCTTAGAATTCATTGACTTTATTGTGTGCATGAGGGCCCACAAACTGATCTGGTATTTTGATTGCAAGGGCAGGGGTGTGGAGGAGTTCGCTTTTTTGGTTACCACTTGCCACTCCTTTTCAAGAACTCCATTCTCTCCAACCTTTTTTTCACCATATCCTCACTTGATATGCATCCTCTCATCAGAGAATGGCTCTGTTCACCATGTATACTGGTTTCCACAGATACCCTCACATGTGCACATCAGACAGCAGGCAAAACAGACATCCTTGTTCATATTTCCTTGTTGTGGGAGGGGACAAACTGGCCGAATGGAAGCAGTAGCCTCTGAAAATCAGACCTTAGGTGAATAAAGTTAGGCACTCAAAACTAGAAATCACTTTTGAAACTATGGCCCTTAGTGCCACATTTGTTGGTTGTTGGTGCTGCTCATGAACACTAGTATCCAGGGCTCCTAAGTGCTACACAAATATAAATAATAACAATATGCAATTCAATTGCCACATGCAGTAATGACTAAAACACTGTTGGTAGAACTAAGGATCTGAGGGTAGCATAGCTTGCAAATTCCATTTATTTATTATTTTCCACCTTAACTTTTCTCAACTTTCCACCTGTATTTCTGCTACATGGCAGCACTTATTCTGGACCCTGCCCAGCTATTGTATTAATCACACTGGAAATCCTCATAATAGTATTCATTGTAAACAGTGGCTGGCAAAATGAATTGCAGTTTTATAGTAAAAGCAGTTGGAGTAATTGTCTGGTTCACCTTAAATTGTATTTGAAATAGATTCAATATATAAGGTGTTCATATATTATATTTATATTTAATAACAAGAAAAGTATGTGATTAGATACCAACTGAGTATTAAGAATGTTTATTGAAGTGTAATAGCTAGAGTTGTTAAAAAAAATTAAAAGTCTTTAATAATCAATTGGTATATAATTATCATATAATAACTCTTATTAAACTAAAATTAAATCTGCAGCTGAGACACTTAATTTAAACTGACTGTGAGCAAAGAAACAGTCCAATTTTTTAACTGTAAAATAAACAAATCACTTTGTGTAACAACTGTTTACTACATTTTAGACTGAAATGGAACTCTCTCAGAGAATGAGTGCAGGAATGCTAGTCAGTATCTCATTTATGAATTTGCCTTCTCTCTGTTTAGTTGTGGCGTGGGTGTCTGATTTGCTTCACCTCTGTGCGGTTATTCTGAATAACCATTCAGTGAATGTGCAAATCTCTGTACTATGATTGGCTACTATAATTTTCTGCTCTGATTGGCTCCTCCGTGCAGAATTTTCAAGCTCTTTGCCAGCAATAAAGACATTGCCTCAACTTCTCTCTTCCCTCAGCTGGTGCAGTAAAACACCCAAAAGCAAAGAAAATGAGGCTGTCAAATTCTGAAATTAAATAAGTTACATTCAAAATAAACCTACAAGAGCTTGGCTCAATCCCCTGTTTCCTTCCTTCCTCCATCCATCTCCCACGAACCACCCCTACCTTCTGCAAAGACCTGCAAGTCTCTTGGCTCTAGAATAACTCTTATCTATTTGTATGTACATTGTTTGCATTACCTCTCAGAGCTCTTTCAGAGGGATTTCTGCAGAGAAAGGGGGAGCAATCTAGAAAGCTCATCCATGTGGGAAGAAGACTACCCTTGTGCATGGATGCAGAGGGGGATATGAGGCCCTTGTAAAACCAATATAACCTAGGAAGCTGTAGCAGCTCATGCTTTTATCTCTGTTGGGCCCCAGTTCAATCCCCAGCAGTGTGCTGACCAAGACTGCAGTGGTCACACTGCAGACAGTTTTCACTACAGCAAGACCCCCTCAAATCCAGACACTGAACCAAATAGAATCAGCCCATAAAAACTAAACGTAACACTTTAAGCTAGTATTAGATAATATAAAATTTAAAAAGTCAAATTCAAAATAATTGTTTTTTCTTTGTTAAGAAAGTGAAATCCTGGCCCCATGTCACCCATGGAGTCCTGGGTAGTCTTCCCTTTTTCCAGAGGCAGGAAGTGAGAGGATCTCAGGTGATAAATGAGTCCATCTAGACTGAGGTTTCAAGTGTAAAAGCTTAATAACTGGACACAGTGAATGGTACAGATTGGGTCATTAAAGTCAGGACAGAAGCAGAATGTAAATGACTGAGCAAGAACATCAACACAGACCAAGTTTTGCCACTAAGTAGCAGTGGGAGTATAAGAGTCCTTGTTACAGAGTGGCTGGCAATGGTGTTATTGTTAAGGCTGAGAAGGACTGTGACATTCCAAGTCTTTCTTTTCACTTGTAAAACAGTAAGATCTTGAGCTTGAGCCTTCACTTCAAAGGTAGCCAGCACGACTGCTTAACAAAGGAGAAACATGAGATGGATGGGAAGACCAAAAAAAAAGAAAAAATTCAAATGGGCTACACAATGCTGTACAGATTGCAAACCAAAGCCTCTGGAAAAAGGGAAGACTACCCAGGACTCCATGGGTGACATGGGGCCAGGATTTCACTCCATGACAATAACTCAACTTAGAAATAACTAGGGAATAGACCAGAATTTTGGCAGCAGGCACAGTAAAATATATTAATTTTTTAAAAGACAAAATAAGGTGCATCTTCCCATTTCCTTCCAGTGAAGATGAGATAAGCAGTTAACCCAGGACCAAAGATAACACCAAAATACTGAAGAAACGTGGCCCAGGTAGGAAGACCTGATGTCTATAAGAGCCAGAGATGGAACCTTGCCCACTGGATCAAGCAATGCTTCACTTTTATCCATATTCAACAGGAAAAATATGCTGTTTGTACACAATGGGAGAAGTCTCTCATGTATTGAGAACATGCCCTACATGATACAGAGAGGGTTCTGATGCACAGCATGAAAGAGGGTTCTTGATATTAGCCTAAGACAGCTGCAAGGAAAAATCCACCAGAAAGAGAACAAAAAAGAGCAATCTTTCTTCCTCTCCACTTAGTAGAAGATCAGCTTATTTTTTCCCATCAGCCATGAGTTTTGAACACTTTGGTCATCAGAAGGCCCCAGCTGGCAACCTGAGACTTCCAAAGAACCTAATCTAGACCTAAGGCCAGGACTACTTTATTGTTTAAAAAAGCCACCTTGATACCTTAATGGGGGTAATATTTGGTCCTCATGACTCAGGCTGAGAGTCTTTGTGGGCATAGAAAGAGACTCATTGTAGAGCCATGCAGAGGATGTAAATTCTGTTTCATGGAGGATTCTGAAATTTGTCTTCATTCCAATTAGGAACAGAACCTCAATTTTGAAATTCTCTGCAGAAGAAAATTCTGAAAAAACAATTATTTTGAATTTGACTTTTTAAATTTTATATTATCTAATACTAGCTAAAAGAAATTCTAAATGAAAAGCCTTTTCTAAAAGAAAAATGAAAACATTTAATTCCAAAAATGTTGATACGGGACATTTTGACTTTGTTGGAACCTTTCCCCCCCCTACTTTTTCTTTGAAATAAAATTTTGGTGGAATCTACATGATTTTGGGAAGCATTTCAATTTCACCAGACCTGCATGGTTCCATCAAAGTTCTTCTGACCAGCTCTACTCATTTGCATGAATCACGATGCACTCTGTTATCAACACAAGGGGAAAAAAGCTTTTGTAGGTTGGATGAATTGCCAACAATGGCTATAAATCAGGTAAAATGCTGAGGTCTAGGATAGCAAATGCTACCAATCTTTTCCCATCAACATAGCCTTCGGTATTTTATGGTTGTGACAGTTTATTTTATTTTATTATTTTGGGTTGGGTTTCTTTGCTAATTAATTATTCAATCATACTACTACAGTGAAATATACTATTCACCAGCTAATCTATGCTAAAAAAGTGTGCTCTACTCAGTGACACAAGAAAATATTGTAATACCACCACTTCTATGTGCGCTCATTGCTTTCAGTGACATTATTAATACTTTCATCAAAGGAAATGATAATAAGTAGCTGTTTTGTTCAACCTTCAGGGATTAATGTTCCTGGAACACTGTAAGGTTTCAAGGAATTTCTGTTGAATTGTGCTGGTAATCTACTTTTTTAATAATCCTCTTTCTCCCAACTTGATCAACTTTGAGTGCCAAGCAGGTGTGTGCAAATCACTGGGTGACATGGCTCATACAACTGATGTAGCTCTTGCACGTCTCACACTGCAATACCCTAAGCCTCAGTTCAAGTCTGAACCACAGCAGACATTTCTGATTCACCACTTCAGTTTTATACTGGTGTGATTTTATTTACATATAAGATTTGCAATTGCTCTGCTGATCCATCCAATCCTTCCAGAAATGGTGCTGGGTGAAAGTGACTCCATAGATTTCAGTCACACCAGCGTAGAACTGGAGTAACATTATATCCATTTTACAAAGGGAAAACGGTGCCACAGAGAGACAAAATGGGTATAATGAGACTGACCTCCATTTTAAAATTCTTTAAGATCTATGGATGAATATCATTATATTATATATAACTGGACACAGTGAATGGTACAGATTGGGTCATTAAAATCAGGACAGAAGCTGAATGTAAATGGCTGAGCAGGAACATAAACACAGACCAAGTTTTGCCACTAAGTAGGATTGGGAGTATAAGGTATTATCATTATTATTTATTTATTATGTTTTGTGCATCTGATTGTGCCAAATACTACCTTCCCCAGGCAGACATGAGAACAGAGGTTCACAATATTATTTACTATGATAAATTCATACGCAATATCATCACACATCACCTCTCAGCTATCCCTAGGTGTGAGTGATGTCCTTCATCATAGATCCAAATCTGCCTCTATGCCATATTAAACCTGGTGTTGTGTGGCTTTTATTATTTTAAATGATTTAGAATAGGAACAGTGACTCATGAAACGAAGCTTATGAAAAGTGGTATTTCTTCTGGAGAAATGAATCCCCCATTGTTTAAAGCTCTCTGCACTATTATTTTTGTAGTGTCCCTTCTTTTAGGTCTTTGCCCTATGTTAGGTTCTGGGAAGTTGCAAGGTCAGATCTGTATTCTCCAATCATGTATGGTGGTCAGTAAATATCAGCAACTCAATTGCCAAACACATCCAACCTTGCTGCCTTGGCTTTGGCATGTCTTCTGTACTTGACCTCTGGTTTGATCAGCTGAAATGTCACGTGTGGCTAGCTTCTTGGTCTCTCTCTGCTTTGTATTGTGATTTTAACCTCAGAGGTAAATTGTCACTTAAAATATTTGAATTCAGGAAACAAAACCATTCCCTCTAATTCAGTATAGCCATGTCCAGCCTTCTAAAAGTTATGAATTGTGTGTGATGTAAAAAACCTTCTCCATACATGAGATGAGACAAACCACAACTCTTTATTCATTGTACTTGTCCCTCGGCACATAACATTTGTATATCATACCACGAACAACCTGTGTCACTGCTCTTATAGCCACAGACCAGACTCAATGCCTGCCCTTCACTGTTTTTACATCATGATTCATATACTCTCCCAGCTCTTTTTGACTGCCTGCAATTACGTGTGACAAATGATTCTTCAGCGAGTCTGCTTTACCTTTTCAAAATGTTTCCGTGGTTCACAGATAAGTCAGCTAACGTATACTGTATTGTCTTGCGGGAAGTAAATCCCAGGGCACACACAGGAACAAGTTCCTTCCAAACCATTTTATGGGCAGAACTCCAGATGCCCACCTTACACTCTGCTGTAGCTCATGTACTCCTGATTGACTGTGCCAGCCTGGCCTTCTTAGGTGACAGTGGTATGGTGAGTAACGTGGGATGCATTGTTCCATACTCTCATGAGAATGTGAATCATTGTTTCTCAAGGAACTTAACAGCATCTATAATATAACGTTTAATCAGCACAAATCATTGATCTGGAATCTCCAATTTTATAACATTCAATTGAACAATGTCCCTCAGTGCTACCATTTTTATGCCTCTTTGCCACACATATGTCCTGGATGAAACTCTTTCCTGATTTAAACCTTGTAAAAATCCATCCTAATCTCACTCCCACTAGTAAAAGTCAGGAGTATCTCCACTGAAGTCAATGGAATTACACTGGTGTAATTCTCTTGTAAGTGAGAGGAGATCAGTCCCATTGACTTTGATGGGGTAACACATGGTATTAATCAGGATAGAATTAAGCTTCTCTTCAGTTATTCCAATTTTGCAGTCTAAGGGCCTAGTCACATTTTTTGTGACTAGGCCCTTAGACTAGTCACCGACGTTTTGTGCTGTATTTGTCTAGGAACAGAACTAGCCACAATTGAATCTCAAATGAAGTTTTTCATTAAAAATGGATTTTTTTATTCAGAAAGGAAACTTTGGGGGGAAAACTGTTGACATTGTTGAAACTTTCCATTTTTCACAACAGTTTCCATGGTGATTTGTCACAGCTTTTATTTGTAACAAATTAAATCATTATTGATATTTTTTATTTACCAAACATTGTTTTCTTACCTTTAACCAGGTTTTTGGTAATCACAAATTTTTTAAAATAAAATTGATCTCTGTAAAAAATAACACTAAAAAGCATTATAGGGGATTGGGTGGGAAATGAGTCCCTTCTGAAAGATATGAAATTGAAACAGTTTGGACATTCTCAATGTTTTTAATTAAATTGTTGTCCTGGGATGGTTTTATTTTGTTTTGGTTTTTTGTTTTTCTAAAGCCACCTCTCTCTTGGAATTTATATGCCCTCGCTCCTCCTCCCCCGCATCAGCAAGTCATCCAACCGGGTTCAGTACCTGGCCAACCATTCTTCCTAAAGTCAGCCAAGCTGCAAAAGCATATTTTGTCCTGTTCCACATGGGTTCCTCCACACTAGCCAAACAGGTGTGGAGATGGTGTTAAAATGACCATCTCCTCCTCTGGTGAGCATCTTTGCCTGGTTCTGCAGCACCATACCAGAGCCTCATATTTTCCCGTTTTTCAAAGTTAACCCAGCTCCGAGTCGAATCGTCTCTTGCCAGAGGTGTTGAAGTTTAGGACAGAAGGACAGTGCGATGCTCCTGGCTGGTAGCACTGCCCTCCACAAACATTTCACGTTCATATGTGGTCCTTGGCTCTTGCTGAGGCACAGTGACTGCCTAGTTGGTTAGATCTTTAGCCAGACAATGAGGGGCACATGGGCAGCCCACATAACACTGCGAGGGTCATCTGTTCTGCAGGAAGTGTCCTTTATGCTAGGAATGATGTCACATGCCCCCTTCCACTTGATTACACCTTTTGACCTTTATGTGCCAGGAAAGAAAAATGACACAAAAGGACAGGAAGAGATAGTTTGCAGACACTTGTGGCTGCCACTGAGATAGACTATGCCACACCATCGGCTTGTATAGCTGCACGCAGCCGTTATAGTCTATCTAATGGGAAAGTACTACTCTCTGTACACACTCTATGGGCCTGATTCTCTGATGCTCATAGATCACTTACCCTCCTGCAACGTAGGTGCAAAATGCTACTGTTCGGATCTTTACACCCAGTTTGCACAGAAGTAAATGACTGTACAAGGTGCAAGGAAGGAGAAAATAGGGCCCTATGTGCTGGCAGTCTCCAAACCAAATTGAAACCTACACCTGTGTCCTGCAAAAGAGCACAACTGTGAATGGTCACTGTCAGAGGACACATCCTCTTCTCTGAAGTGATGACAAACATTTACAGCCCAGTCTGAATAAAATTAGATGTGTAGGATGTCTTGAAAGATAAGCGCACACAGAACAAATCCGCGTTAGTGTGCTCTCCTGTTCACAATTGCATATACAGCCTCTCTGGTAGGCCTGTTGCTGCTCTTCCAGAGCAAAGGACAAGCTGCTGTACAACAGGGAGCTTTCCTAGAAGAAATTTCATTTTGATATTGTGCATTGGGATTGAGCCAAAACATTTTCCTGCACCTTAGCTGAATAAGTGCTTCATAAAACCCCGTAGGCACAGAGCTTTTCAAAGTGGCCAGTCCTCTGAGAGAGCAGAATAGCCTAGTGCAGGCCCCAATAAATACTTGTTTGATAAAATAAAGGCAGAAAGGAGAAGAAAAGGGGGAGACATCACCACTAACAAGAGGTAAAAGCAGAGAGGAATAGGGATAGGATCAAAGCAGAAGAGATGGAGGAGACTAAAGATACAAATGGAAAGGAAAAACAGCAGAAGACCATGGTTCATAGTAATCTGCATCTTATCAATGTGAATTTTATGAATGCTAGTCACCTGCCCTGCTGAACTAGCCCTTCCAGGGTTAGTTCCGGGTGCAGGTGACTGATCAGAGGTTTAGTTTCTGGATGAATCTTGTAGTCAAGGGCTCTGATGTCAGTCAGACAATCAGGATTTTTTAAAACCGTGTTGTATGTCTAGTCATCTCTAATCTACCCATCACTATGGCATAAAGTTGTAGCATAAAAGGAATTGTAGGGGGAGTGGTCTCTGACCATGCCCAATGGTGATGCCCATAATAATGTTATTGACAGAGCTGGGGGTCTATTAAATTGGCAGCCAGTGGGGCAACCTTTTATAATGCTGAAGTTCTAGGTAAGACTCCTCTCTCCTCCTGAATGTCCTAGCAAGTTACCAGGTGTGGTTTAGAACTAGACAGTCTGGATTCACCAAAACTTTGGGTTTCCCCAGAAATCATCAGCCTCCCCACCCCACATCCCCACTTCATCTGTCCACCAGAACCCTTGTTCTGTCTCGGGCCAGTCTCTCTGTCCTGACCCTCCCCTACGGAAAGGAATATGGGTCTGTCAAATAATACATAGCATGCCACATAATGTTTGTATTTGTTTGTGTGGGAGCTATATAATACAGCAGGGAACATTTTCATATCAATTCCTATGACTCAATGTGTGGTTTCATGAGTTCTATATATAAACAATATGCTATTTAGATACCATTTACACATGATGCGCATTCGTATGTGGTATAAATATTTTTGCTCCACATTAGCAAGATTAGCAGTAGTCAAATGCTTGCTTTTTCACTAACTTATTGCTGTATCAGAGCCCCTTAGACCAATGGGCCTGGATCCTAACCAGCCAGAGATCCACTCCTACAAGATGCAACAGTCATGATCCCAAGCCTGTTTGCAGGGCTTTGGTAGGCAAGCAGATTCCAGAGCCTTGTCTTTTTCCCTTTGGAGGTAATCAGCTTCAAAGGTGTTGCCAGTCAGCTACTGGCATTGCCGCCTGTGAATGAGGGACAGGGAAGAGCATGTCACTGTGCTCTAAGCATGCTCAGATGTGTCCTCACATCGTGTGAGCCACTTCTCCTGTATTATGAACATCTCAACAGATGCAATTTGTGAGCATTGTCCAAGGCAGGACACTGAGTTCCATGGAGACATGCCAGTCACTGCATCATTCGATGTAACAAAAAGGAATATCTGCCTGGGAACAAAGCCCTAGAGAGTGCCCTGTGGAGAATCCACAGCACAGTACGTGGAAAAATCGCATTTCACATATTCTCCTGGACACTTTTTCTCCGATCATTGATAACCCTGCTTTGCCATTCACCACATAGCCAGCTAAGGCAATTGCTGCTTCAGGCTCAGCTGATTGTGCTGCCTGCCATCTCCCTATGACCCAGGAAACCCAACCTAACAGAGACAGAGCAGCTGGCATGGCCAATTCACACAGAACAGCAGCACTGGTCCGTTTTTTGTTTTGTTTTTATGGACAGGAGTACTGATCCCAGACTCTGAATTGTCAAGCTCCTCTTAGGATGCAGAATGCTACACTGAGAAATAAGGGAAGCAATTCAGGAAGGAGAAGAGGATGTGAATATATATCATTCAACAGCATTACTGAAAAACAACCCCTGGCAGCAGCCAGCTATGCAATGCCTTGTTTATGCCAATCTCAGTTGCGGTTCCTGCTCTGATCAGAAGCACAACAAATTGTCGACTCTTCTGAATCCAATGGGCTCTGATAGCTACTGACCAAAGTGACAGAGCCCATTGCCTGCATTTGAATTTGAAAGCTGAGGAAGAGAAAGATCCATGCTCGAACACACAAATTTGGGGTTTTTTTTTAAATCTACGACTGTGTTTGCACATTCTAGCTTTTCCTGGGGTAGCAATTTAGGCAACATTATTTGAATAGCAAAGTGTAATCTGCATGTTAGAAGTGTGAGATTCTTTTAAAAAAATTAAAAATCCATTTTTTCCCCCATTCATGTTCTTTGAGTCCTGGAAAAAAATCTAAATAAACAAGAGATCAGATTGCAGTATCTGGCTAAAGGTCTTTCAACTGAAACAAATAAAAATAGAAAAAGCTCACCAGCATCCTTATATTTTATGTACAGTAATGCAAGTTATTTTCCACTCCGCTTAGACTTTTTACCTTTCTTTCATTTACCCTGTTTTTTACAGTTCAATAAATATTTTCCTAAGCGCCACTTGCCAAACAAAAGAGTTTAGCCTCAGTGTTACTCCTCTGACAAATATCCTTATGGTGTTGCACATGTGAGCCATTGATAAACAAATTAAAATTCTGTCCCAGCTCAGAGCTCAGCTGGCCCATTTCATCTTGCGGTATGGGTTTGTAAAGGTCTGGGTGTCTGTCATCCTCCCCTAACCTTGTCTTTGTCAAAGGGATACAAAAGCCTGTACGCTCGGGGCCTTACGATACTGATTAGTGTGAGTGACAAAGTGGAGTAGCAAGTCCACTCAGCCCTTCATAATAAATCTATCAAAGAGTAATAGAATTCCATCAATCCTGCATCATCCCTGAGGGTCGCTATGCTGGGATGGAAAGTGTGTTCCGTTGGGATTGTACAACTGTTATTATTCAATTACACTCTTTTCTTCCTAGTTAAAGACCATGATATCATTATCACTTAATGAATGCATATAATTGGATCTGGACTCTATGTTTGGCTGATGAATACCACTCACTATTCATTCAGTCTCAGCTCATCTTCTGACCATTTATTATAGACTTTTGGCTGAAAACCATGATGACAAAGGGAATTTGAAATTAGCTGAGATTTCATTCAATGCTCAGTTAGACACAAAGGCAAAATACAATTCGGATGCCTACATGAGGCTGAGGCCGTGGCCACATAGAGAAGTTGCCTAAGTTAATAGCTCCTAATTTGTACATAAAAATATATAGTTAAGTGCAGAGATATTTTGCAAATGAGTCTCATAACTTTGCAAAACAGACAATCTGAGATCTCTCCTTATCTTCCCTCTCCCCTCCTCCCCCCATCCCAAATCTCCAAACGGTAAATACTATATTTTTTAAGTTAATGCTTTATTTTCCAGTTTAGGCAAAATATTAGCTTTAAAGATGTCATCGGAGCCCATTATGCTCTTTAACTCAGCCGTACTAATCCTAACACCATTTTATGATTAAATAACATTTAAATTTGACAAAGCAAAAGTGCTTTCAATACAGTATATTTATTACATCTAATATCAAGACCATCATTAAGTTTCATCAAACAGTGTGCCCCCAAAGGAAACTGGCCCTCCTATTCATATTGTTGGGAGTAAATGTAGCATACCTCCTTTGGATCACTGGTGAACAGGCCACCTCATTAATCCTAGTTAGTAGGTGCTGCTGGGCATGTGGAGCAGCCAAATCCAGATGCTACCCACAGAGCCTCTCCAGGCAGTTAGGGAATCACAGAGTACCACCTCAAGCCTTCCATACATCACTTCAAATTAAATTTACATTAAGTGCTACTCCATCAGAGCCGAGAGAAGCTGACATCTTCGGAAAATGCAGATGATAATCCATTAAATCCTATTATATACATGTCTTCTAATTTTACTTAAGCTCATGCATACCAAAGTGTGAGTTTGTGTTAAAAATTAAAGACCCTTTTACTAGAACAAAAGACTTTATGAACTGTTGACTTTGGGAGGGTTTATTACAGGATCAGGCTATTCTGTCAAGACAAGTAGACTTTTTTTTTCTCTCTTTCTCTGTAAAATTTCTGGTTAATCATTTGTTCCAGGGATCTTTTTTCAATGTGTCTTTGCTCCTTCCACCTCGAATTCTTTGTTCTCTCAAATAGGAAAGCAGCCTCTTTCGCTTAATCAAATGTTATGAATGAAACAGTGGGACACATATTGTCTCCTTTTGCAATTAAGAAAATATTTGCTGGCAGCTTCCAAACTGGCAACAGTAAGAAGATGCTATAAAATCATCACAGTGAAAACGGCTAAAGATTTAATTACCCTGTTACCGCATATGTTAATCCCTTTCTATTTTCATGGTCCTGAGTCACAGTTACTTTTACTTTGATGAGTCGCTTCTAATTTCATAGCAGTGATCTTATTATTTTTGATTCAAGATACTTAAATGTTTATATTTAACTACTGCATTTTATGTTTATGTTTGTCTGATTTACTTTTCTTGGAGAGCTGAACTAAAACGGGAAACCACAAGAATTCAAATATAAACTGATTATTAATTCAGATATTAGTCAATGAATGTGACAAAGAACAAAAAAGGCAGAAATAACACACACACAATTAATTTAAAAGCTATTTATCAAACCTTTCAAATTTTAATCAGAGTTTGGATTCCAGGCACAAGATGTGCTTTAACTTTCAAGTCATTTGTTTGAAAGTGTTCCACTGTATATGGCTGTCTTACGGTGCCAACAAAGTGGAATACATATAACTATAATAATTCTTAGAATATACAAAACCCTAAGTGAGGTCAACGCCTTAACTGGTGTCAATTGGCATGGCTCTATCTTTCAGCTGAACTGAAGTCAGTGGAGTTATGCTGATTTACCCAAGATGCATATCTGGTTCCCTGAGATTATTTTTCTGCCGAGGATGGAAGTGGCTAATGTTGACAGGTTGGGACTCAGGATGTTCCATTCTGTTTGCCCGTTCTGGGCAGTATATGTGTGTGCTGATCTTAAATTTCACTTGGTGCCCAGAAGCTGTGGCAATAGGCAACATATGAATCTATATTTAAATATGTTGCTCAGTTAATTAAAAATTCAACTTTGTGTTTCGTCCGTTTTTTCCACTAATTAAAAAATATCTCTAATAATCTCTTTGACCACCAGTCACTGAGGGCACAGATACTGAAGTGAACAGATACAGTGCCAGGGTTTCTCCCATGATATATGCAAAGTATCCTTTCATCGTCTCTTTAGCATATATATAAAATTCCTTTCTGGAATTTGTATTAGCTGCTCTAGTGACACTTTACTCATCAGCCAGTCATCAGGGTGGGCAAGTGGTTGCACCAAATCTTCCTTTTAGATCATCAGGTAGAAAGTGCTGGAAAGGCAGACGTGATTCATTCATTCTTGAGACTAATGGGATTTAGGCACATAACTCCCCAAAATATAACTGGGTTCAAAAAATAAATAGATAAATTCGTGGAGGATAGGTCCATCACTGGCTGTTAGCCAAGATGGGCAGGGATACAACCGCATGCTCTGGGTGTCCCTAAACCTCTGACTGCCAGAAGCTGGGACTGGACAACAGCAGATGGATCACTCAGTGACTTGTCCTTTTCTGTTCATGCCCTCTGAAGCATCTGGACCAGCCACTGTCGGAAGACAGGATACTGGACTAGATGGATCTCATTGGTCTGACCCAGTATGGCTGTTCTTAAGTTCTTATTAATGTTAATAGGATCTGCATATAAAAATTTCCGCTAACTGAGATGAGAACATGCCCCGAAATGTACAGTTCCATGATGTATTCACACACCCTGGTTGCAAGCAACCAAGCTCACCATTGCAGCTTGTATATTTCACATGGCAGCAGATAAGGGTCCTGTCCTGCAAAGTGCTGAGCTCCTTCCACATCACAGCTCCAGCTTTCCAAATTGGGCAAGCCTCAGCAGGTCATGATGATGCTAACTCTGAAGAAGACCAGCCTGTCCATGGGAAAGGTCAATGCGCTATGGGAGACTGACAACCAAATTGCTCAAGGGACATGTGTTCTGTGCCTCTTGGGTTCTACTGATCAGATTATTCATCCCTGCAGCCTGACAGTGAATTCATCTCCTGAGCTGGGGGAACTCCCCAGGAATCCCTGGGTATGGGTAATGATAGTTCCAAAGCTCGCCTGACATATGGGATGTTATTTTTTTTAATTCTCCCAGAGCTGAAGGGATTCTTGTGTTCCCAACCTCCAAAGAGTACTGAGGTAGCCTCCCTCTCTCATTATGGTTGTGTTGGAAGGATGGGGCTCCCACTTCCTGTCTCATGTTGTCAGTCATGCTGAGGTCCCTTCCAACCCTGCTGCCCCCAGGCCTGTTCTTGTCTGCAGAGCATTCTCTCTGTTCTCCCCCTAATCCCTCTTCTGAACCCCCAATGCTTCAATCAATCCCTCATATCCCCTGCATGTTGTTCCTAGGCCTCACTCCTTCTCTTTCCTGTACTGTTATCCAGTGCCATGTCTGGCTTGAGGCCTGATCCTGCAAACCCTGAGTAAAGTGAGTAGTCATTACTCGTAAAAATTGACCAATTGACCCCAGTTCTGTGCAGCACCTTGGAAGATCCCTAGGTTCTGGTGGTAACCAAGAATATCCCAGTTCCCGGCATAAGTGAAAGCAGGCCCATGCACTGCTATAATTTATGGCTGCCTAAAATGGCCTCCTAGAGCAGCCCAGAATAGCTGGAGTTCAGTATGTTCTGACCTCACTTCCTGCCGCCCCCATGTTCCTTCCTACCCTGGCAAACATCCAGCATGTCCTTGTACCTGAGACTGGGAGGTGTGGGCTTGGAAGGCAGAAGAAGCTGAGGACCATTCTGCCTGCTTGGAGCCTCCCAGGAAAACCCCCTACATCAGGGGTATTCCCAGGTGGCAGCCAGAATTGTGGGGGGGGTCACTGACTCAAAGAAATAATAATAAAATTTATTATTATTATTATTATTATTATTATTATTCACTAACAGAAATAGTTTCTGTGCTAGCATATTTGAATGGAAACAACCAGGGATAAACCCTAGACTGGACTTTATTGTCCTCTTGAAATGGACAATAGCATTGGTCTAAAAACTCCTGCTCCAACATAATTATCTTCTATTTCTCTACTATTCTAAAAATAATATTTAATTTTCACTGGGCTGATGCCCTTTGTAAGTGTAATTCATGGGTCTGTGTGTGCTACATGTCCCCATCTGTGTCCAATCCACAGAAGAGATGGGTCTTTTGCAGCATGCAGTTAGAGAGCCTGGTCTTTTAGTTTAAACTGTAGGAAGTCCTGCTTTTAACTGTGGAAATCCCTGATACAGTCCTTGGTTTATCGGCCAGCAGCAGTCATTTGTGCCTTCCATTTGTACTGATGTTCACTACCATTTATCTGTATCATATGAGTCAGGTTCTCTTCTCAGATACTCGGATCTAATTCTATGGAGTTCAATCCAGATTCACCTGACAGCAGTATCTTCTATTTGGCACCTTGTATATTTACATATACAAAAGAAACTTGGCTGATCTCAATTGTTGGGCTAGAGTAGCAGAAGAGAGGCAGTCTCTAAAGATGCGGTATTGAAACCCTAACACATGTGGAGTAGTAGTTACTCATACGAGTAGTCCCACTGAAACCCACGTTCAATTAGGACTGTTTGTATGAATAAATACTACTCAGTGGAATAAGGGTTACAGAACTGGGCCTTTATAGGGGGCCCTAGACATACACGTCCCCAGTCCAGCAAAGCACTTAAGCACATGTAATTTTAAGCACATGGGTAGTCTCATGGTTAGCATGAGTTAAAGTTATGCACATGCTAAAGTGTTATGTCAGATCAGGGCCATAGGGCTTTATAGCTCATGAATGTCATGCAGAAACAAATTCAAAGCTATGGAGCATTAATGTAATATGAGTCATATTAGTTTGCCTTTAAGAATACCAGGGATGGGGGCCGGGATGATCAAGCTGCAGACATGTACAAATGCATAACCCAGGCCCACATTGTGAAATCTACTAATGTGACTTCCACAACATGCTTGATCTCCACCAGTTCAAGACCTTAAGATATTTCCAGAATCTGGGCATCTGACAAGTCATATTTTTCTTAAAACTATGAGCAAAGATTAATTGTGCCTACAAATTAGACACACCTTTGTCTCTTCATTAGTAATTTTCTGTTGCAATCCTGCAGGCTATAACTCTTGGAAGTCTATAGAGTCCTCTAAAAATGAGGCAAAAGTCAATCCTTCCAAAGGAAATGTGTGTAACCTGAGAGTGCACAGCAGCTGGGACATGACAATGGTGCTCTTACACCTAGCTCTGTGGGGGCAGGGAACATCTTTTTGTGCCATGTTTGTACAGAGCCTAGCACAATGGCTGCTGTGTCCTGCCTAACCTCTGTGAAAATGGAGAAAAGTTGCCACCAGGGTAGTAGGCAGAGGTGGAGCAGATGTCTGGTGAGTTTGAAACACCAGACACAGGGGCTGTAAGAAGAGCTCAATGCTGAGCTCTACAGCTCAGGGAGGCTTTGAAAGAGCATTTTTTTACAGTAAGCCACAACAATGTGTTATGGAGCATAGGTGCTGACTCCATGGGTGCTCCAGGGCTGGAGCACCCACGGGGAAAAATTAGTGGGTGCTCTGCACCCACCGGCAGCCAAGCTCCCCTCACCTCCCCCCCGGCCCCACCTCCTCCTCCGCTAAGCGTACCACGTCCCCACTCCTCTACCTACCTCCCAGCACTTAGTGTCTGGCTGCCGCCAAATGCTCCGGGATGGAGGGGGAGAAGCGGGAACGTGGCACACTCAGGGGAGGAGGCAGGGTAGAGGCGGGTCCGGTGCCGCGATTTGGGAAAGAAGTTGGAATAGGGGCAGGGAGGGGGCGGAATTGGGGCAGGGACTTTGGGGAAGGGGTTGAAATGGGAGCGGGGCAGGGGTGGGAAGAGGCAGGGCAGGGGCGGGGCCTCACGGAAGGGGTGGAGTGGGGGCAGGGCCCGGGTGCAGAGGGGAAGTCAGCGCCTATGTTATGGAGTACGGTTCTTTACCTGGCCTTGCTGTTTTCGAGCCTGTTAGGAATTCTCTGGTGCTTGGTGTACATCTGTGAATATAACACTGTCAATTCACTTATTAACTTTGCAGTGCTTGGAGTACATTTACACTGTGTTGGTCACCGATCGTATGAGCTGGGTCAGACTGTGCTGTACCAAGTAAGTGGGTGCTCTCATAACTGCTGGGCATTCTGCAGCATACTCTGTGAACTAATAAAGATGAATTATTTTCCAAGTAATAGATTTTTATTCAGTAACAAAACCAGTGCCAGGAAAAATCTGAGCAATTTAAGAGCAAATACATTACGAAACTTAATAAATTAATGGAATAGAACTTAACGTGCCCAACTCTACAGGGAAATGTACCTCTTCTACCACAAGTAAATTAATGAAAAATCAACAGCTACATCCTGTTAAGTTGGGGGGCCTTCAGTACATCATTGCAATGGGAAATACAATTGCTCACTTACCTGAGATTCCTTCCCCTGCATTGGGCTCACCCATAGTTGGCTGCCAGGACTGTCTGGACTGAGGTGGAATCTCAAACAGGTCCTGCCTCGCAGCATAGCTGGACCCCCATCCTCCTCTCTTCCCTCTCCACCTCCTTGGCCTTGATGTTAACACCAGGGGCCTGTGACTATGGCTCCTTGGAGGTGTCCACAGTGGTCTGTGAGGTGGTGGTGGGGTCTCCGCCGAGTATGGTATGCAGCTCTTTGTAAAAGGAGCAGGTCTGTGACTTGGCACTAAATTGATTGTTGGCCTCCCCAGTCCCTGGCCTTATGATATTCCTGACACAGTTCCTTAGCTTTCACACAGCACTGCTGCTGGTCCCTGTCATATCCCATCTCCTGCACCCCCATACAATCTGCACATAGATGTCCATTTTCTCCATAGCTCTGCTTGCACAGCCTCTTCCCCCTACAGGCTGAGAAGATCCAATATCTCCTTCTACTCCAAGCCAGAGCACATCTGGCACGTGCAGCTAGCATGGTCAGTTGGGCAGTCGCACACAACAATGTGGAGCTGCTAGGAGTGCTTGTCAGGCTGGACAATCAGGAAAGGGCATTTCAAAAATGTGCAGGGCTTTAAAGGGGGGGAGGGATCTTCCAGTCTCTGTGACTCCTGGTCAGTGAAGTTCACAGTTATCACTAGAGTAGTCAGTGACAGGCATTGTGGGACAGCTGCTGGAGAACTGTTCGGGTCGACATGAGCAATGCAGTGGCTGCCCTTGTGCTGGGTTGACCTCAGTTGCCCATGGCTCAATGCCGCTCAGGGAGGTGGTGTGACTGTGTTGCTGCATTGGGGCAGGTACATGGGTGGGAGACAAATGTAAGGGCAGACACATGCACGACGAGTTTGACACAAGGTGGCTTCCATTGACCTAAGTGTAGTGTAGACCAGGCCATAGTCCCAGTCCTCAAAAGTTTATAATCTAAATAGAGAAGACAGGGAAGGGTGGGAGGGGTTTCAGAGGCATAGAGAAGTGAAGTGTCTTGCCCAAAGTCACTCAGCAGATCACTGGCAGAACCAGAATTAGGACTCATTGAATTAATCCACTGACTGATTATACTGTCAAAAAGTAAAATTTGGGAAGAATGATCAGACTCAGCCATGGGCCATACTAGCAATAACAGTAACACTTAGTGCGAATATAGTACTTGATATGTGTTGTGCTGTGGCTATATTGTGGGAGGGGTGTGCTGTCTGTGCCTCCATATTTTGAATTGTCTTCATGGCAGGAATGATGGAAGGTAGGGGACTGGCCCATAATACTGAATAAGGCTCCATGTAAATTTCCCTTATGAACATCTGATCAGTATTTATATGGGCATGAAGGGTTATTTATTTCCCTGTCTCCATGAATGATTTCCACACTACTCACCATTTTTATAACCCACCTGTTTGTGTTGTGAATTAGATGGTGAATGCACTCTGGCGGGCTCCTTTTCCAGTGAAGTAATTTTACACAAAGAGCTGGAGCTGAGAAAGGAGAAATATTTTAAGCACTTTTACACAGTCTTTCACCCCTTCCATTTTCCTCCCTCCTTTCTTCCTCTATCCTGTGCTTCGTCTCTCCAAGGGTTGGCAGGGGGAAGGTTATAATAACCTCCAAAAATAGTGCTTATTCTGCAGACCGAGCACCCTGTCTTTGTTTTGTAGATGTTAGAGATGAGCCTCACAATGCACGATTCAGTAGTAATCAATATAAAGGGGATTCTTAGGTGAGGCTGCTAGAGCCAGAAAAACCCTGTGATTCTCTCTGGCTCTCAATCTCCCAGAATGACAGTGCTAATGTCACCCTAGAGATTCTCCCTACAACATGGTCTGGACTAAGCAGTCATAGATTAGATTGACGACTACATTACTGATCCAAAACAAAAGCCCAGAATGGAACAACCCCAAAGTTTTGGAAAGTTTGGTTCTGAATCCTGATCCCCATTTTGTGACTTGTTTCTCTAGAACATGTTAAAGGCTGTTATAAGGAGTATGGTGGTTAATTGTTCTCCATGTCCACTGATGGCAGGACAAGAAGTAATGGGGTCTTAATCTGCAGCAAGGGGGATTTAGGTTGGATATTAGGAAATAATTTCTAACTACAAGCTCTAATAAGCTTCCATCATTGGAGGTTTTTAAGAACAAGTTAGACAAACACCTGCCAGGAATTGTCTAGGAGGTTTACTTGGTCCTGCCTCAGCTCAGCTCAGAGGGCTGGACTAAATGACCTCTTGAGGTCCCTTCCTGCCCTACATTTCTGTAATGCTATGATAACAGGCTAAACCGAAGTTTGGCGATGGCTCCAGATTTGTACTTCACACATTATCCCAATCCCACCATTTCCCCAACACGTCTCCTGTGGCAGACCAGCCCTTCTCATGACCGGGGTGTGTCTTAATGACATAATCTGACCTTGAGTGGCATGTATTGCACTTGACTGATTTTGTACAGAATTGAAAACAAAGCTATGGCCACACTCCTGGGGCCCTTTGCTATCCCAGTGTAGGCAGATTGGTGGAAGTTTAGGCTGAACGAGTGGCTATTTCCATCTGTATGTGATCAAAGGGATTATTTAATATCCTGCTTATAATGATATTATATTTTAATGGGCCCAATTCTGCTACTAGTGACATAAGTGGCAAAACTCAAAATGACTTCAGTGGGAACAGGAATAAACCCTAGAGGTATGTTTAAGTGTTGGATTAAAATGTATTGCTTAGCTTTGTAAGGATATTGGTATTTAGTTGCTTCACCTTTTTCAAACTGTTTAATTCTTATGGTCCCTTGGCTCTGAATCCTCTTCCCCCAGCTCCCCGCACCCCATCAACCCCTTAAGAAAATCCTGGGATTTATTCTTTAAGAAGTGTTTCCAATAGACAGTGCATCTTTTTTCACTAAAATTTCATTGAATTTTTCAGAGCTGGACTTTTGTGACCCTTTGACTAATATACATTGATCTAGACCAGATGCTTCGAGGGTGTAAATTGCCGTAGCTCCATTAATGTTATTATTAGGTTATTTTCAGAGCAAAATGATTTACCTTGACATATATCCGGAGACACATTTGTACAATGTATTCAGTGAATGAAAAGAAAATCTAAACAAATTGAAATGCAGAGGTTTGCACTGGAGAATAAAAGGCAACTATAGCAAATCTGCCATTGATATTTTCAGTGCAGTATGTAAACTACCTGTGTATTCAGCTTTCCTTCGGCTGCAACTAAAAAAAACCCACTTAGGAAGTAAAATAGGAGTGGAAACACTGCAGTAGGAATGCCTGGCTAGATTCTGGGCTGTACCTCCTGAGAGCCCAGGTGGTGAGGACAAAGGTGGCTTTATGCCACCTTTGTGCCTCTGCATTGCTAGCTTCCACAGGGGCAACTCTAACTTACAGCAGCCTGTCCCAGGCTTCCTACGGGCTGTAATACAGGCCAGGATCTCTGTAGCACTGAGCACTACAGCTACTTTGTCAGCCACAATCCAGTCCCCCTGCCCATACCGGGGCTTGCAGGGGTGGGCCGCATAGATCCATCTACGTCACCAGGCCTGTGTTGCTTCTGAGCCAGGGAACTTTCCCCTGGGCCTTGTGGCTCATTACAGCGCCTAAATGTTACCTAAGGGGCCTGGACTGACCCAGTCATTTTCAACTGCGACCTCCCAAGTCACAACATTCCACTCTTGTCACCAAAAAGGGAGCGATGGTCTAATTAAAATCTTGGTTTAACACACTGCATGTCACAGCATGAGGCCAGTGTAAGTCACTGATGGACAATTCAATTTATACGCCAAGGACACTATCAATATTTCAAAGCTTATTTTTATGCAGTTCTTTTGCATGGACTGATAAGTATAATGGGTGGATGGTACCATATTGATCACTGGGAAATCTAAAACTACCTAGCAGCTTCCCAGGGGTGGTGGAGGCACTGGCTAACCCTGTATGTCAACATGAATTTTGAATATGGGGACAGGTGATGTTAATGCAACTCTCGAAGTCTTCAGTATTTGGATGTTTTTCCCCCATCAGTAAAGCAGCCTTCATCAGCACATAGTTCCAGGAACCAGCTGGATTTATAGTGCAGAGAGAGAACCACCTCACCACAGTCTGCTTATCTCAATGGCTCTGATGTTGCCTTTCCAGACTCTACCGTTTATGCTACTACTTTCTTTCTGGCATGGAAGTGGAGGGCACTGCACTCTAGGTTTTCTCTCTTTCTCTGCTGCCTCACATATTTTGTACACTGGGGGGAAAGAAACAACCTGTGATGGCCAGAAATATCACGTATATCATCATAAAGTTGCAACGGAATGCTGGAACATCAAAAGCAGGGTGCTCCCTGGAGAGGCAAAGGGGAGTTCAGGTGGTCGCTATATTTCACAGCAATGCCTTTGCACACTATTTGGAATGTTATTGTGACAGAGCAGATGGAATGCAAATCTTCCAGCTCCAAAACAATAGCCCTTGACGACTAGAACCAAGGGAGAATCTCCAGTAGCTGTTAACTGCAGAGGGCTTATAACATACACTTCTTGTAATCAGGGGCTACATGTGCCCAAGTCACAGAGAATGTGAGTCTGTTCTCAGCTTCAGAAACTGCCTCTTTAATTCAAGCTGTTGAGGTTCCTGCTTTCAGTTCTCAAGTACCTAGTTCAGTCCCTGGTGTCAACAAAGATGGTGGCTGTCATAACAGGCAGTTAGGTAATGATAACTCTCTCCAGTAGAGGGCAGTGGTACATGCGAACAAGCACTTAAGGATTACATACATCAATTTTCAAGAAAGAAAAGAAAACGCTCCCAAACTTTGGATCAGGACATTGAGGCTCATCCTCTTCTCTGTAATGGACTAAACCAATATCCTGAACTCTAGGGCATTTTGGAAAAGTTGGCTGTGTGGAAACTGTTGGCATGTCCCATGGTCCTTGCACAGAAGGAGGAACTTCTAGGGCCAGATTCTCTACTCTGCTGAAGTCACTTTGCGCCGCATAAGCAGTGTGACATGTTCTTAAAGCACCTAGAGACAGACAGTGGAACCCCCATACACACGGAAACTCTCTTCCAGCCACCCCTCATCTGTGACATAAGGAGAAGAAAGAGGCAAGTCAGGGGAATCCAGTGGGTGGGTGGGGCATGGGCTGGACAGGGAGGGAGGGAGCATGGCTGAGCATCGACTTCTCCAGTAGCTGCCCCTCTCCCCCACCCCCCACAGCAGGTGCCTGGTAGCCAAGGATCTGGGAGCATCCTGTGACCCCACTTTCCAGGAGGTCTGAGCAAAGCCCTTAGTATGTTAAGAGAACACGTAGCAAATATATATTCTTCAGCACAGTATCAAATTACCACAGAAGAACTCTCCTAAGGGCTTTCCACGGTGGCTGTTGCTGCAGCTTCTAAACATTTCCCAGGGAAATCCATGCAATCAAATGTCCAAACCTGAAGCGGAGATCTGAGAGGCTTTCCTGACGAGGAAGGGGCTGCCCTGGATCAGACAAAAAGACAAGGTGGATGAGGTATTGGACCAACTTCCGTTGGTGAAAAAGAAAAACTTCTGAGCTTACAAATAGCTCATCTTCAGGTATTTCCGACAGGTCAGTCTATCTGTAGGCTGCTACTTTGGACAAGGATTTGACACTTATGCACATACTCCTTCTGTAGCAAATAGAGGTTAAGCACTTTTGACACAGTGACGTTCGCTCCAGGGTAACTATTGTTCCTATAGTCATCACAGCAAAACTTTTCAAATTACAGACTAAGGAAAACCCTTTTTATTTGCTGGGAATCATTGAGGCCACTTTTATGGGTTCCTTGTGGTATTTAAAGCATAACTGAAATGTATTTGGGAAATGATACAATCCCTTCCTCAAGGTATAAAAACATCTAAACAGCCCATTTAAAAAAACGTATTGAAAAAAGACAGTTGGGTAATGGTCAAAGCAGAGAGATGGCCCTGGAGGCTTCTGGGTTGTGAGCCCACCTCTGGTTCTGACTTGCTGCATGACCTTGGGCAAGTCATAAACTCTGTCTATACTCTGGTTGCCCCAGCAGTTTGTTATGTAAAGGAGAAGGCCCCGGGAGCCCATCCTTCCCCTCACCACTCACCTTTGCGGGATCTAAGCAGACGGCTGATGCCAGCGTAACCTTTGGGTGGGCTAAAGTTGACTTCATTGCCCTTCTCCAGTGCCTAAAAAAACCAACTCCCACGAACAAGCACCTGGAGACCCAGAATTCAGTCAGTGAGGATTTTCATCAGGGTTGCATAGGGTCAAATTCACCACAATCAAGAACAAAAGGAATTAACTTAATTCTTAAGGACCAACTTTATAAACTCTTATGATAAAAGAACATAATAAATAATGACAACAACTTAATGTTTACAACATAACATGGCCACATACAGTATCTTCACAGTTATACATAAACAAATAAAACAAATTAAATCTAAACAGGGGTCAGTCCCCACACAGAAGCACAGTGAGAAGAGTTCCCAAAAGCTTAGGTTGAGTTCACTTGAGTCTCAGTTAGAGTCTTTGATCACCAAATCTATAGTCTGCTGAATCAAAAACATCTTTCTTTCACTTGGGATATGTCTACACCACGAAATTAGGTCAATATTATAGAAGTTGATTTTTAGAAATCGATTGTATACAGTCGATTGTGTACATCCACACTAAGCACATTAAGTCGGTGGAGTGCATCCTCACTACCTTGGCTAGCATCAACTTACGGAGTGGTGCATTGTGGGTAGTTATCCCACAGTTCCCGCAGTCTCTGCCGTGCACTGGAATTCTGGGTTGAGCTCCCAATGCCTGATGGGGCAAAAACATTGTCGCGGGTGGTTTTGGGTACATGTCGTCAGTCGCCCCTCCCTCAGTGAAAGCAATGGCAGACAATCATTTCATGCCTTTTTTCCGTGCGGACGCCATATTGCTTTCAGCAGACGGTGCAGTAGGACTGATAACCGTTGTCATCCCCACTTCTGCTGCAACTCTGCTCTCCTGCTATTGTCTCAATATCAAATTTCTCCATGTTGTCTGTCATGGGCTCCTGGGTACGTGTGTTCTTCCTCGGGAAATGTGCGCGGTGCTAACTGTCATCCTCCACCGCTTCTGCTGCAACTCTGCTCTCCTGCTCTCATGAATCCACCTCGCAGGTCCTCTCATCGTTCTCTATAAATATCTATTCTTGTAGCATCTGTTGTCAGCCACCGCTTCCACTGCAACTCTGCTTTCTTACAGACGCCATACCATGGCAAGCATGGAGCCTGCTCAGATCACTGCGGCAGTTATGAACACTGTAAACACCTCACACATTATCCTGCAGTATGTGCAGAACCAGAACCTACAAAAGCAGGCAAGGAGGCAACGGCAGCGCGGTGATGAGAGTGATGAGGACATGGACACAGACTTCTCTCAAAGTACGGGCCCTGGCAATTTGGACATCCTCGTGGCAATGGGACAGGCTCATGCCGTGGAATACCAATTCTGGGCCTGGGAAACAAGCACAGACTGGTGGGATCACATAGTGTTGCAGGTCTGGGATGATTCCCAGTGGCTGCGAAACTTTCACATGCGTAAGGGCACTTTCATGAAACTTTGTGACTTGCTTTCCCCTACCCTGAAGGGCAAGAATACCAAGATGAGAGCAGCCCGCACAGTTCACAAGCGAGTGGCAATAGCCCTGTGGAAGCTTGCAACGCCAGACAGCAACCAATCAATCGGGAATCAATTTGGAGTGGGCAAATCTACCGTGGGGGCTGTTGTGATCCAAATAGCCAACGCAACCACTGAGCTGCTGCTATCAAGGGTAGTGACTCTGGGAAATGTGCAGGTCATAGTGGATGGCTTTGCTGCAATGGGATTCCCTAACTGTGGTGGGGCGATAGACGGAATGTATATCCCTATCTTGGGACCGGACCACCTTGGCAGCCGGTACGTAAACCGCAAGGGGTACTTTTCAATGGTGCTGCAAGTACTGGTGGATCACAAGGGACGTTTCACTGACATCAACGTGGGATGGCCAGGAAAGGTACATGACGCTCGCATCTTCAGTACCTCTGGTCTGTTTGAACAGCTGCAGGAAGGGACTTACTTCCCAGACCAGAAAATAGCTGTTGGGGATGTTGAAATGCCTACAGTTATCCTTGGGGACCCAGCCTACCCCTTAATGTCATGGCTCATGAAGCCGTACACAGGCACCCTGGACAGTAGTAAGGAGCTGTTCAACTATAGACTGAGCAAGTGCAGAATGGTGGTAGAATGTGCATTTGGACGTTTAAAAGCGCGCTGGCGCAGTTTACTGATTCGGTTAGACCTCAGCGAAACCAATATTCCCATTGTTATTGCTGCTTGCTGTATGCTCCACAATCTGTGTGAGAGTAAGGGCGAGACATTTATGGCAGGGTGGGAGGTTGAGACAAATCGCCTGGTCACTGAATACGCGCAGCCAGATACCAGGGTGATTAGAAGAGCACAGCGGGGTGCACTGCGCATCAGAGAAGCTTTGAAAACCAGTTTCATGACTGGCCAGGCTACGGTGTGACACTTCTGTTTGTTTCTCCTTGATGAAAACCCGCCCCCTTGGTTCACTCTACTTCCCTGTAAGCCAACTGCCCTCCCCCCTTCAATCACCGCTTGCAGAGGCAATAAAGTCATTGTTGTTTCAGAATCATGCATTCTTTATTAATTCATCACACAAATAGGGGGATAACTGCCAAGGTAGCCAGGGAGGGGTGGGGGAGGAGAGAAGCTGGGTGGGGTGGTGGATGAGAGGAGGAGGGAAGGACAAGGCCACACCGCACTTCAAAACTTATTGAATGGCAGCCTTCTGTTGCTTGGGCAGTCCTCTGGGGTGGAGTGGTTGGGTGCCCAGAGGGACCCCCCCACACCCCCACGTTCTTGGGTATCTGGGAGAGGAGGCTATGGAACTTGGGGAGGCAGTTACACAGGGGCTGCAGTGGCGGTCTGTGCTCCTGCTGCCTTTCCTGCAGCTCCACGAGACACTGGAGCATATCAGTTTGATCCCCCAGTAGCCTCAGCATTGCATCCTGCCTCCTTTCATCACACTGCCGCTACCTCTCCTCTTCCTCCCGCAACCTCTCATCTTGCTCGTCCCTCCTGTCCTCACGTTCATTTTCTGCTTTCCTGGACTCTGCCATTGTTTGCCTCCTCACATTCTGTTGAGCTCTTTCAGTGCAGGAGAACTGCATGAGCTCAGAGAACATTTCATTACAAGTGCGTTCTTTCGCCTTCTTATCTGTGCCAGCCTCTGGGATGGAGATGATAGGGGGAGCGTTGAAACATTTGCAGCTGTGGGAGGAAAAAAAGGGAGAGTAGTATTTAAAAAGACACATTTTAGAGAGCAATGGGTAGACTCTTTCACAGTGAACCAAGCTGTTAACATTACATAGCACATGTGTTTTCGGTACAAGGTCGCATTTTGCCTCTTATATTGAGGGCCTGCTGGTGTGGTGTGAGAAATCACAGACGCAGGGCCAGGCAACAGAATTCGGCTTGAAGGCAGCCATGGTAAGCCACACTCTTTCGGCTTCTTCAACCTTCATAACATGTGGGAATGGTTTCAAACAGCAGCATCCTCCTTTCCCATACCAAGCATCCGTTAGGTTAGCCATTTAAAAGGAGGGGCTGCGGTTTTTGGGTTAATGTGCAGCACAAACCCAGCTAAACCAGCCTCCCACACCCAATTCTCTGGGATGGTCGCTTCACCCCTCCTCCCACCACGTGACTAGTATCAGGGAAGATCCTGCCAGCCGAACACGAACAGCTCAGCGTGAATGCCCCTCCCCCCCACACCGCATGGCTAAAAGTGGGGATGATTTCTTTTCAGCCACAGGCAAACAGCTCAGCAGGAACGGCCACCTCTGAATGTCCCCTTAATAATGTCCCTGAAGGATTTCCGCTCCATCCTCAGACATGTTAACAGACTTTTCCAGTAGCTGTACTGGCCGCAAATGCATCCCAAGTCTTCAGGGCAAATTAATCATTAAACACGCTTGCTTTTAAACCATGTATTACATTTACAAAGGTACACTCACCAGAGGCGCGTTCTCCGGCTTCATGGTCTGGGAGTCTGCCTTGGGAGGGTTGGGAGAGTATTGGCTCCAGGGTGATAAACATTTCCTGGCTGTCGGGGAGAACAGTTTCTCCGCTTGCCTGTTGTGCGCTATCCTTCTCCTCCTCATCATCATCATCTTCCTCATCCCCAAAATCCTCATCCCTTTGCGTGAGACTCCCCCCTTGCAGGTGTCCACGGACAGGGGTGGGGTAGTGGTAGGGGTACCCCCTAGAATGGCATGCAGCTCATCATAGAAGCGGCATGTCTGGGGATCTGACCCAGAGCGGCCATTAGCCTCTTCAGTTTTTTGGTAGGCTTGCCTGAGCTCCTTAATTTTCACATGGCACTGCTGCGGGTCCCTGTTGTAGCCTCTGTCCATCATACCCTTGGAGATTTTTTCAAATATATTGGCATTTTGTCTTTTGGAATGGAGTTCTGATAGCACGGATTCATCTCCCCATACAACAATCAGATCCAGTACCTCCCATTCGGTCCATGCTGGAGCTCTTTTGCAATTCTGGGACTGCGTGGTCACCTGTGCTGATGAGCTCGCCACGCTGGCCAAACAGGAAATGAAATTCAGAAGTTCCCGGTGCTTTTCCTGTGTACCTGGCTAGTGCATCTGAGTTGAAAGTGCTGTCCAGAGCGGTCACAATGGAGCACTCTGGGATAGCTCCTGGAGGCCAATACCATCAAATTGCGTCCACACTACCCCAAATTCGACCCTGCAATGTCGATTTCAGCGCTAATCCCCTAGTCAGGGAGGAGTACAGAAATTGATTTTAAGAGCCCTTTATGTCAACAAAAATGGTTTCGTCGTGTGGACAGGTGCAGGGTTAAATTGATCTAACGCTGCTAAATTTGACCTAAACTCGTAATGTAGACCAGGGCTTGGCTGTAGAAATCTTCAGCTGGAATCCATGCAGACTCTTCCTGTTCCTCTGCTGCAATCACTCAGTTTGCTAGTCAACTAGCCAATTAACCAGCCTCTCAGTTAAGTATATAGATTAAAAAGAAACTATTACAAGAAAAATACAAAAATGAGAATAGCAAAACAAATTACTCTGTCCCCATCATCACATTTAAATCAGAGAAGCGTTGGTGAATCATAGTAGTTGAGAAAATTTAACTAAAATTGTTTGGCTAAAATCAAATAACATTCAAAATATACAATTTCCCCTCCCAATTTCCCCTCATCCCCGTTGGAGAGTTCGCAATATCACTAACCTGTTGCAAAATGCTTCAGAGTTAGGGGAAACAGCCTGCTTTCTGCTCCTGGGGCTCAGCTTCTCCCAACCCACACAGAGCACTTGGTCTTTTGCAAAACAGCTGCCCTGACTACTTGCCCTCCTGGAGTCTGAGTCCAGCAACAGGAAACCTATTGAGCATACCCCAAACTACCACACCCAATTCCAGAAACTTCTGAATGTGGAGAGCTAATTATGCATTGCCTAGCAACAGTGTCCCAAAACAAATCATTCCTATCCACTCCCCCCAGCAGATCTTGTAAACAGATATCTCCCGAGTAGGCATGTGGGTTACACCAGCACTGTCTGAATGGAAAGGGGTGAGGGCCCAACTCCATGGCTATGCCCCCTGCATCTACTGCTTTTCACCTCTTCCTCTGGAGTCTCCAAAAGGAGCCATTTGATGGAAGAGTAGGGTTTGGGAAGGATTGCAGGGTAGGACCACCTCTCCACCAAAACCAGTAAGGGTCTCAGTGCAGTGGGAGTGCCTCCCGGAGGGCAGCAGAAATTGGGAAACACCTCACTCTGTTAGATGGACTGTCAGGACAGACAGCACCCAGCATAATTTAGTGTGCATGTAGGAAATCAGAAGGCACCCTCAAGTCCAATCTATACTTCAGGGCCTTGTACTCCAGAAAGCCCACTTATTGCCAGTTACTGAAGGGTATGTGGGATGGGGAGTAGTGTGACCCAAAGCCCCCCATCCAGTGGTCATGTCACCATCTAGGGTGAAACATCTACTCCTGTTCCCCTGTCTGAATTCCCTTGTGATGGACAAGGAGGTATGGATTTCCTTTGTGCATGCTCTCTGCTGCGTGGATCCCTGGGGTTCCACTGAGTCTGAGCCTTGTGTGGTCTCCTCAAGGCTCTTCAAGATTAATCCCATTAATTAGTTGGACTGAGCCCCCAGATATGGGCTACTGCAGTGACACTTGAGTTAGAACTTTTGCAAAATGATACAGGCTGCTTGGATCACTGGATTCTACTCTTAGGACTTCAGCAGCCATATACAGAGAATGGACCAAATTCATACCTGTGTAAATTCACTGGACCATATCTTCTGCTGGTGTGAATCAGCAGTACTCCATTGATATCAAGAGAGCTACCTTGATTTAGACCTACTGAGGATCTGACCCAGTGACTTCAGCAGTGATTTTGGCTACATTATTAGGGAAATTTTCAAACGAAAATAATGAAGAGACTAGTAGTGGGAGAAAGTGAAAACAGCTCCCTCACTCTCTTGTTATAATAAGGAGTTTATAATATTGTTTATTAGATTTTTTAAAAATTTCCATGACAAAAGCAAGTTCATATTTCATACAGGCAAACTGCTGAATAGCTCTTTTCACATGAAGTTTGCGGAAAGCTTGTGTCATGGGCAGAGCAAAGCTTCTGTTTCCCCAGTATTTTCCCCAGCATGTGTTTGCGTTTTTGTTTCCCTTTGGTGCCTCTATTTTATTAACATTTTATCACTGAATAAGGTCGGAATTATCATAAACAAAGATTACATTTATTTTAATATTAAGCTTCTCACCAATATTTATTCTCCATGGAAAATTAAATTATTTATACATTGACTAAGAGAAATCCAGTGACATATAATTAAAAACAACAAATAAGAGTCACATTCTATACAGGCGTAATTATGTTCATGTGGTATCGCTGTAATTGAAAGACAGAAGACATTTCATTCTGTATTAAAAGAGAATTTCTTTCAGTGGGTTTCCTGAAGCTCATTAGATATTCCCTGGCCTATTCTCCTAAGTAATTAGATTTTAACAGGATTTTCAACAGATCAGAGCAATCTCTGTGGGTGCCAATAGGAGACTATCCCTCTGGCCTTACCAGCAGGGCAGCATGGATAACATCCAGACTGGGAGTTAATAGGACAATTACTGGCCTCTTTTAAATGAGTTACATTAATGCACTTAAACTAAATGGCTCTGCATATGATTAAATATTAACATCTGCAAAATATGAAATCATGGTATGCAATCAAGTTTTGTTGTTTTAATTTCCCCAGCGTCGGATTTCAGTTGTGTATGTGAATTTGCATTGAATAGTGTACGTTAAACTTTCAAAACACACATCAAAGGTATCTGTGAATTGTTCTTTTGGAGCTACTCAGTTAAACATCTTAAAACAGCACAAGCTGAAAGGAATCGTATCAACAATGGTATAACAAAAAAGCCCTCTTTGATTGCCTCAGTGGGAAACTGGTCAAGAATCTCTTGTTTACTGAGTACAGAAATAGGGCCATTAAAGTCAGTGGCAGAATTCCTACAGACTTCCAAGGTGGGGGCCGGATCAGGCCTGCTTATTGTATGAGATGGTCAGTCTGAATGTGTGACATTTGGAATAGACAGGATCATTATCGATTCACTATCGATTTTTAAGACATCTAGGCACTATGCGTAAAATTCAGACTTTGCTGCTTTATGTATAGTAAGTGCCCTGTATTCTGTACATTGAATTGATACTATTTTGCAAGTATACCCAGAGAACAGCTCTTCGACTAGTACTAATTTTACTACCCCTTAATGCAGCAGCGTCACCATCCAAAGGATGGGTTGAATCAGAGCATAGCTCCCCTTTCTGGAAAAGGGAACTAGGCCCCAATTATGCACTTGCTTAAGCCCACCAATACTGAACACAAGTCTTAAGCACTAGCTAACTTTAAGCATGTGCTTAGCTCCCATTAGCTTCAAGTTGAGCATATGCTTAAGTGCTTTGCTGCATCAGGGTCCAAATGTGCCCCAAATGTGACTTGGGCCTAAATGCTCCCGAAGCTAAGGTTTCAGGATCAGATCCTCAGCTGGTGTAAATCTGAGTTGCTCTGTTGCTATCAATGGAGCTATCCAGCTAAGGACGTGACCCTCGTATTAAAACGAAACAAGTCTGGTGGTTGTTTTTTGTTTTCGTTTTTGTTCTGATTTGTTGTTTGTTTTGTTTTTTACCTGTTCAGCTACCTGTTAAGCTGTGGGGAGGGTGAGAAATGACATGAATAGACTTTTGGAGTACTGATACTGCACAGTGCTTGCTTACTGGCTGTTTACATGCACTATGAGTTCCCAAGAAACATTAATATCGATGACTTACTGCAGCTGGGTATGAGCTTTCTGCAAAGCAGCCCTGAGAAAATCTGAACATTATACTTTACCGCGCCATCCCGCATAGGTGGGAAAGGCTCCCAATTAAAAGCCACAATGCTACCATCTTCTCCTCCGTCAAGTCCATCCTCAAAACGCCCCTCTGCTGAATACACATGGAAAACGTTCAGCCTGATAACAACCAGGCAGGTGATGGATTGTCATCACTGCTACTGGCTGACTTAGAATTGAATGCATTCAATTACATTTGTTATTTTGTATCCCCTGTTGTCTCCCCATTCCGTTTTGGAAAGGAAAGCTTATTGTCATGGAACCTGATGAGTTGGAACCTCAAATCTATTCTGCAAATGTGGACAGCAATGAGTCAGGTACCTGCATTAGAAGATGATTTATAATGTGTGCAAGTGTGGAGTTCCCAGATTAGGAGGTGTGGTTTTTGGGAGGATGGCCTGTTATATAGTGTTCGTTTTATTACAGTGATACACAGCAAAGTGTGCTTCTAGCCAAAAGAGGTGGATAAATCTAAAGGAGGCTATTTTGTTAACTACTGTACTCTATAGGCAAAATTTGGAGACCAATCAACAAAAACTACAATACTGTGTATGTCAACACCGGGGTGACAGCATGAAAAACTATCCTTACAATGCAGAATATGACTTTTTTAAACATATTTGCAACTCGTTCCAGGAAAGTCCAATTTTGTTCAGTTACACCAGTGCAAATCCAGGGCATCTGTACTGAAGTCAATGGAGGTACTCCATGTTTAACTGAGCAGATTTAACATGGATTAACTGAGGTTAGAATTTGGGCCCAAGAGTTTTACGTAATTCTCAGTACAAAATAATGGACTTACTAGCTCTGAGTCAGCTGTCAGTAAAGTCAATGGAAGGAATTCCATTGACTTCAGTGGAAATTGGATCAGACCCATTGTTTGAAGTTTATGTTTACAAGTGTACTGGAAAATATCTGCCAAACCCTACTTATGGAACACGCTACCATGTAGGTAGATACATAGGACAGTGTGCACATAAGCGGATGGAGCAATTCAACTCGTCCAGCAATAACACCGGGAATCCTGCTTTTGTCAAAGCCATTGTATGATTGGAGAGGGGTTTTTTGTTGGTGGGGGTGGGGGTTGTTTTTGTTCTGGGGTGTTTTGTTTTTTCTCTCTCCCTTATAGAACCTAAGTCTGTCAAGGACTGCTAGAACAACAAGGAATCTGTACCCACTGAATGTACGTCTACAGCTCCATCTGGGTGCCAGGAGACAATAATAATATTCCGCACTTATATAGCACTTTCTTTTCAAAGCACTGTACAAATATTAATTAATTAATCCTCACAACTCTGCTAGGTGGTAGGGAGGTATTATTGTTTTCTTACAGATGGGAAAACTGAGGCAGAGGGGCTAAGTGATTTGTCCAAAGTCCCAAGAGTCTGTGGCAGAACCAGGATTAAAACACAAGTTCCTGGCTCTCAGTTATATGTTCAGTCCACTAGTGATTTTCCATCTTTTTTTAATCTAGGACCCACGAAACAGCTGAAAAATTGTCCCCCAAGCCACCATATCTCACAGGCCTTTGTGGCTATGAAGAATGGGAGGTGTTGAGTCATGGGAAGAAATAATGGGATGGTTTTGGGTGCTGTGGAGGAATGGATGTTGAGCTTGTAGAGGCTGCTGCTGCTTCTGGTTGAAGTGGCTGCATTTTGTAATCAGTTGCTTTAATTTTATATATATTTATACATACACACACACACACACACAATAAAAACTCACAGTGTAAATCCCTGGGGAATTCCGATGCTGCTAGAGCTGGTTAAAAAGCAGCTACATTTTGTATGGAAAGATTTTCCCATTTTTTGGTCAAAATTTTCTCACCAGCTCTAGCAATGACCCAATCAGAATGGGGGCACGATGAACCACTTCTGGATCATGCCTGATGGTTTGAGAAAGACTGTCCTGGACCACACTGCCCCAGGTGATAGCTCCGAATTGTCACCATCTGTTCTCCAGAAACACTGCCACAAGAGCTTGACATGTAATACTGGCCTCCTGACAAATCTGAGCAAGAAGATGCATATGGTGCAAGAGCTAATGATGGCAGCTTTGGAACCAGCATGGAGAATGTTAGTGTAACAGCATTAGCGAGACAAGGTGAATGAGGTGATGTCTTTTATTGGGCCAATTTCTGTTGGTGAAAGAGACAAGCTTTTGAGCTACACAGAATTCTTCCAAAGAAGCTTGTCTCTCTCACCAACAGAAGTTGGTCCAATAAAAGATATCACCTCACCCACTTTTTCTCTTTAATATCCTGGGATCTGCATGGCTACAACAATGTAACTACATGGTGGGAATGGAAAGCCAATGAGGAAAAGCAAAGAGAAATGGAGAAGTAAATTTGGAAGTATGAAGCGGATATAAATCTGGAGATGTTTCAGTCAATGATACGGTTATTAACAACATATACATTTGTACCCTCCCAGGACCTATCAAAGGCAGGCTCCTCTGCTAAGCATTACTCTAGGCTGTGCAGATAACAATGCCCATAGTTAGGGTTACTTGACACTTCCCATTATAAGACCCTCTATAGTTGCTTGTAACTTTGCCAAACTTTCATTTGGGATGAAATTTCCCATGCTGACTTCTCTCCCTCAGACTGAAATATTTTGGAAAGTTTCAGTAAAAATGGTTCAACTGTTTCCAAAATTTGAAAATACAGGAAAATACAATGTGTTTACCACATTAACAAATTCTTACAGCAATTTTGTTCAGCAGACCTAGCAACTCCACTCTTTGGAGCAGGGACTTGAAATTTGATGTATGTGTTTGTGCACGCAGGGTTGTGTTTCCTTTGTTGTGCCTTTTGCTGTTCCCAGGAAAAACAGCCCAAATTTGGCCAAGTTAAACATGTTTAGTTGAGATCTGTTATAGTTTGGCAGCTAAATTCTCCAGAGATTCCATCTGCACTGAACACACTTCATCCCCTAATAGCTCCTATGTTCTGATTGGACCAGACTTGCACCATCCCCATAAAGCAACTTAACATGCTCCAGGCTGCTTGCTGCTTGCAGCTGTTGCAAGCTGCTGTGGCACCAGGCACTGTCTCCCCTATGCTCTCAGCGCTCCTCCTGATAGCATCCAAGTTGCCTGGAGGAGGAAGCCACCTCACTCCAATGCAGAGGGGACAGGAGCCAGACCAAGATGGGAGGCAGAAGGAGTAAACTGGGACAAGGCACTTAGGGCACGGAGACTCGGACTGGCTGGTCAAGGAGATTGGGACTGGGAGCTGAGGAGAAATGGTGGTTGCAGGAAGGAAGACTTAGATTTGACAAGGATCCCAGAGGAGTGGGGTCTGGTGCTGGATGGACAAGGAGACTGAGACAAAAAGCCTGTGGGGAATCTGGGATTGGTACATGGAGGAACAGGGCGGGGGTATTCATTATGATACTACCTTTAATTGAATGATCACTTACTATTTTTCCACAGAACCCTATTGTGAGTCTCATCATCTCTGAACTCCCCTCACGGCAAGACAAAGTGTTGCATCACTCTCTCTCAATTTCTCCTTCCTCAGGCTCTTGAACAGGGACTTCACAAACTCTCTGTATCAATAACACCCTTATTCATGCTCATTTATTAAGACAAGCATAAATCTTCTAAGTCCAAGGATAAAGTCCTTGGAATCCAAACCTGACAATGTCCATAAGGTTAGAAATCTTACACTGAGGATCTTTCACCACCAAGGCCCCCTCTTCCCTTCTGACTGTCAATCGATGGTCTCACTGTGTCCTTACTAAACACAAGGAGACATAACTTTGCTCCTCCTTCCTGGGCACCCTTTCTGCATGCTCTTTGTCCCTGATTCCATCTCTGTTGAGTTCTTCCCTGCTCTTTTCACAGAGCACTGCCTTCAGGGCTTTCTCCCTGGAGGCCCCTTTTTCCCCAGTAGGTTCTCTCTGCCTCCCTGCCCAGGGACGTCCCTGCTACTGTTCCCTGTTCCTCCCTTCTTAGTGACAGCCTGGATCTTCACAGGGCCCATTTGTGTCCTCTATCCAGTCCCAATGGGGAGCACATAACCTACCACAGACGGACTGGGCCTGTTCCCCCTTAAAGGGACCATTCTCCCTCTGATAAACCCCTACGCTTACCTGAGTACAGAGGATGGAGCTGCTCCAGGGATGAATCAGAGTTGTGTAGTGAAGGAAGCTGTTGTCTGTAAAACCCCTTCCTTGTTTGTTGCAGAAATTATGACCGTGTAACCAAAGAATGTATCATAATGTGTGCACACAAGGGGGACAAATTAAACTTGCACAGGTAACCTTAAAGCTGGCCTTTCCTAACCTATGAGTGATTGACCTTGCAACCTCAGTGTTCATCTAGCATAGTTTTTTGTGTGCAATCATTTATATAGTGTTGCAAAATGAACTCCGTACTTTTCAGAACTCATAAAAAGACAGCTCACCTGCTCAGCGGGGCTCACATTCAAACTCAGACTAACATGATACATGGGACAACTGCTTAGAGGCATGAAAAGATGCTCAGATATTTTTGTGGGGAGATCAGCGTAGGAAGGCTTTGCAACAGTCTTACTGCCGGAGGAGATCACACAAAATGGTTCTCCATTTGCCTCGCCAATCTCTACCTCTCCGCTAATTCATCTTGCATTCCCATCGCCCTCAGTGGCTGTGTAGTGCCACCCATCGTGGAATCACCTGCACATCTGGATTTAAGTTAACATTTTGCAAACATGGTTGTGTGCTAATGGTGGACCAGATTGTGTAATTTATACATAGGCTTAACATTGGGGGTGCTGCAGAGCCTTCATTCCAGGACAAGTCATGCCTCAGAACTCCATGGAGTGCAGGGGGAGAATGCCTGCTGTACCGTGCCACGGGGCAACACCAAGAATGAGCAGTCCCTTCACAGCAGCACAGGCCCTAGAGTTATGCCCCACCTTTGCATGGGAAGAAAAAGGCAGAAGACTCCCTACGCCTTCCCTCACACTGGTCTCCTGGACAAAGGCCAGCCATCATGTAGCTAGCGTGCACGCATTCCAGCTTTCTGGGAAGGTCTCTGTGTTTCCTTTTATGATCAGGACAAATGTGGATTTTACAGTAATATAAGAGTGTTTTTATGAGACTCACCCCTTGCAATGTGCAGATTTTATTAGAAACACACCTTCCCCTCTGTCATTTATGATAAATAATGTTTATTGATGTTCACTTCCTCCAGTGAAATAAAGTGTCAAACAGCACGTCCGTATTCGCCAATTTTCTCTTCACATTTCATGTTCTGTGCTTTTTATGTTACATGCCTGATTAAAAATTTAAACATTGTCACCATCAGAGTTAAAATACATTGCCAGAGCATCTCTAATTATGCTTACTTGTCTGCTCTGAGCAGAGACTGACACTTCTGGGTTGAGATCTGGCTGTTGATATGCAGTGTAGGAAGTAGCCACTCACTGAAAAACAGCTTCTTCTCACTTTACAAATATTGCACAGCGTACAATGCAGAATAGTTACTACACAGATATTAATTATGTTATGGTAATTTCTCTGTAATAAGGATTTGAACTTTCCCTCTATCCAAATGCAGCCTTATCTACCATTCACACTCTGCTGGGAGTACAACTAACACTTCTTTTCTGCATGTCACTTCAGTTTGAAAACAGTTTATTAATCTAGAGTAAAATGAGAACAGACAAACCCCCTAGGATGAAATTCACCCCTCTCCAAGGGAACAGTGGGACTTAAGTGGCGCATAGGCTGGCCCTCAGTGTGTCCATTAAAGATGTAATTGTCATTAAAGGTGAAATTCAGCCCTGTGCAAAGGCTCGGTGGTGATATTCACCCATAATGACAAGAAGCACAAACACAGTGTTCTTTCTCATCATTCATGCAGGGAACAAACCTCTGTTCTGGCCTTTCCAGTGGAAAGAAGAGGTTTTGGAAACAAGCATTCTTGTACCTTCCTTACCACCCCATGTAGATGTAACTAATGCAGTAACTGACTAGCACCCATCTTACAACATCAGTGATATTCCTTCCTGGTGTGGCGTTAGCAGAGAGCATGCACCTAGGAAGTGGGTGCAAGCCATGACACCTCCGCAGTTTGGAAGTCCTCAGTCAGTGTCAAAGTCCTGGATAAAGTCGTCCACACTATGAAATCAGGTGGCCCTAGTTGTACAGACATTCACAGCAACTTTGCAGGTTCTGGGTATAATCTCTCCAACAGAAGTTTCCATTTTTCTCCCCAAGAGAAAATCAAAAAGTTTAAAGATACCTTCACGTTTTCTCCCTTTTAAAAACAGATGTTAATTGTCCTTACTTTATGGACAACTTGTCCAAAACCAAAACACCCATCTCCACTTACTAAAACCTCATCATCCCACTCTACGGACATATTTTCAGAAGAGGCCTCAAAAATGCCACCTGCTAGATTTCATGTATTTGAACATACTGATTTTACAGTTTCTAGCTCATGCAGGTACTCAGAATTCTTTGCACAAGTTCCATCTGAGCATGCTCAGCCAGGTGGAGAGATGACTAAGAACCTGATTTACATGGACATATTCAAGTTCCACTCCCCACTATGAGCTTTTGCACATATAAAAATGCCACACATGCTGTACGTGTTTTGATGTTGAGCTGAGGCTTTTATAGAAATCTGGACAGATACAATACAAGCTATGCAATTTTTAAAATGGAAACACCCTAAATCTAATCTATAATGGCCCAATTTTCAAATGGGGTCAACAAGCAGCAGCTCTAGTTGTTCTCCTTGTGAGCTGGTGGGTGATAGATCCTTGTGAAAAATCTAGCCATAAAGTTACCACGTGAGTATTGAGGTTAGGTATAATGATGTATGGATCAATAGTTCCCCAATACTTTCAGTATGTTCTTATTTGTTTTCCTCACAAAAATACCTGAAAAACTAGTCACAGGGTCAAATCCAGACCTGAGTGAGCAAATATATCTCCACTGAAACTAATGGAGCTATATGAGGTCCAAATTTGACCACAACATGTATCATTTTTAAAGTCCAGTATGTTTCAAGACGTTCTGTAGTTCCAGTTTTGGGAAAATCCTGTGCCATCATTGGCAGAATTTTCTGTGCATTTCTGTTTGCTGTCAGGAGGGTCATTTGCTGTCACTTGATGTTCAATGGAAAAGATTTATAAAGATCTTCTAAATGATCTAACAACACATTTTTAAAAAAAAATCTGTGCAGGAGTTCTGAAGATTTTGGCTCATATTCTCATGGATTTCTACGGATTTTGGACAGAATTTTTCGTAGGAAATTCATAATTCATGGTTAATGGGTCCTGATTTTAGAGGAGGGAAAAAACACATAATTACAGGAATTTGTAAACAGCATGTATTTAAATGCTTTGCTGAATCTGAGCCATAAAAACTAGAAAAGGGTAGGTGAAATTTTGAGCCTTCAACTTCAGAAGCATCCATTTAAATATCTGTGATAGGGTGTTTATCCCACAACGATGAACAAAACGTTAACAGCAGGCAAAGAAATCCATTAGCCCACTAGTTGCACCTGGAGGGTGGGCCATGCCTAATTCATTATGAAACCCAACTGAGGGAAGGGCAGAGTAGTGCTATAAACAGAAGAAATTTTGAGAAGATCAGGGGCTTCAGGGAGAAACTTTGCAATTACTTTCCTATAGTAGGACCAAAGGGACCTGTAAGATTCTTGCAGGGCCAGGGAAGGGCCCAGGAAAGAGACGACTGAGAGTTCCTTCTCTCTGAGAATGGTCTGATAGAAGTAAGAAGCAGAGTATCGGGGAAGACTTGTGAAGGGAACCTGGGAAGCCTGGAAGTGGTTGAAGTTTGTAGTTTTGATTTTGGGAGAACTCCAAGGAAAAGTCCTGTGAGTCACAGTCCTGAAGGAAGAGAGAAGTCTGTCAACCTTGGTGAACCTGAGGGGAATGCAGATAACATAGTGAACCCAGGAAGGGATGGTGTGAAAGGCCTGCTGACAAGCTGAGGTAGGAAGAAGCCCAGGGATGTAGCAGGGGGTAGGTCTAGATATAGGCAGACCTTGCCTTCTCAGTTCAGGGTCCCTGAGCTGGAACCAAGAGGAGAGGGAGTCCATGGGTTCCCCTACCAGCCATGAGGGAAGGTGGTGTGCAAACCCCCCTAGGGATAAGAAGAATGTGGAGTCTTGAAAGCTCTGGAACAATAGGGTGAAAGGACCATGAGACCCAGAGCTGGGGGCCAAAAAATAGATGTAATGACATTCTCTCACCCGGAAGGGGTGGAAACAAAATGTGACCTGGCAGGGGGCTAAGTCACAAGAAGAAGCAGACCAAGTGTCGCTGGAGGGGCATTAGAGGAGGAAAACCTGCTCTGCCATATCCAGCCCCCAGGGGGCATGCCAAAGGTGAGTCTACTCTTCCACAGTATCCTTTTATCTTTGAACATGAAGCCTTATAATAATGAATATTTTAGTGGTGTGTTTAACAAAGAGATGCCAAAGCACATGTATACTCCTGGTCTGAAGTGGTACATCGACTTTGTACTGAAGCTTTGCACAGAGCTGAATTTCACCCATTAAGAAGATAATACACCCTAATGGTTTTATTTATTTTGTCAAAGTCCTGAAATTATTGGCTCTATTTTGGTTGGTTGTGGCTTTTGTTTCTTTAAATTTTCAACCAACTTTCACAGGTTTGTTTTTCCTGTGAATTGTCTGTTTAGCTCCTATTGCCTTTGTTGGGACCATGATCTGGCCTTCCATTAGTGGTATTCTGTCCACTGGATACCCCATATTAAACTGTACGCCAGACAGTTCTCGTAGAGAGATCTGTCTGAATGCAGAGTTCACATATAGGTACTGGTATTTTACCTGACTCTACAAGGCAATTGCCAGAGCCTTCATCCATAATTTATAGTTTATATTGTGTGTGACACAAAACAGGGGCCCATTATGGGTAGGATCGTACATAATTTTTGCTATTCTGCCATCTAGTACTGGAAGTGCACAAGAGGCAGTGGAATAAAGATGGCTGACTGACAAGAAATATCTGCCCTAGAGTCGTAAGAGTTACAGCTTCAGCAGAATAATCCATGGGAAATTCACAGGAGAATTGCTTCAACGCTATTTGCTTATGAAGCTTTTCCTGTTGCTGCCAATGCTGAGGCTCAGAAAGTTGTCTGAACAACAGCTGCTTCTTGTGACAAAGGGAAATGGATCACCAAGTGCCAAGATAAAGACTGGCACAACCTTCCCATGTCAGAATGGAACAGTAGCAGTGATAAAAGGACAATGAACTGATGGAATTTTTATAGAGACACCTCAAAAAAAAAAAAAAAAAAAAAACCAGTCAAGACAAGGGATGGAATTGTCACAAGCACTTGGTCCCATTTTTCAAAAGCGGTGTAGGCACTAAGGAACTTCAGTGGCTCTTAGGCTCCTAAGTCACTTAGGTGCTCTTGAAAATGTAACCCAAGATTCTGTGTTCTATCTTTAGAACTAAGGAAAGTGTTACCATTAATATGCATGGAATTAGCCTTGTGATAGCTGCAATAAATGTTTGTTCAAACAAAAAGAAAAATGAGAGAAGAAAATGCACAGTATGTGCCCAGGGTTAATAGAAAACCTATTTACGCCATCAAGTTTGGAAAAATTATTGAAGAACAGTTCATCCATGTGAAAATATTAGCAGTGTAATTCTATCAAGGTCAGTGAGACCTAGAGATTTGCTGAGAAATCACCTTCATTTCACCAGGTAAATAAAGACTAGGGTTTCAAAGCAGCCTATCTGAGAAGCCACTCCCTAACACGGCTAAATTATGAATACAGCACATATGTTCCATATCATATCATTTACAGCACACTTTAGCATAGACATAATGCTTTGTAACAAACTACAATATCATTCACAAAATGCATTTAAATAGCATAATTTCGTTCATTAAATTCAGTCATTTACAGTAAATCAAAATCATCACAGGAATTGAAGAGAGTACACAGTTGTTTGTTTGAATAGTTAAGCTAGGTAAGTCAATTTCTTTTTGAAGGTCAAGGACACAGTTGTTTCCATTTTCTGTTATAAAAAAGACACAGCCTGTGTCATGAGATAATTTAGTATCATCTGAATGTGATCAACTCTGTTTCTTCCCCCCCCGCCCCCGTTGTTCCATATTATATGACGGACATGCCTAAAATACAGCAATGTCAAGAAAACACTTTCCATAGAATATTAACAAATTAGCCTTCACTTTCTTTCACAGATTGAATAGATATGTAGCACCAGTTTTTAAAAAAGGATTTGCTCTTGCAAATCTGCAGCGTGTTACTTGGAAGCAAAGATGTATGTTTTCTACCAGTCCAGCCGTCAATTGCTTGGCCTGTGGAAATATTATTATAAAAGCAAAGTGGATTTTTTTTTTTTTGCCTTCCTAAAAGATTCTGGCTCTTTCAGCCCGAGGGGCGCACTGTATCTGAGAGTGCACAGTATACGTGCATGCACAAAGAGGCCTTGCTTCAGCTAGAGACCACAGAGAGAATTGCAGCTGAGTCAGCCAGAATTGCTTTTGGGGGGCCCCTGAGAAGCTTATACCACTGCCATAGCTCTGCTCCCCTAGGAATGGGTGCAGTATGTATTGCCCTTCACAGCAGCTCAGCTCTGCTGGTGGTGTGGAGGGAGGAACAGGACCGTGGCCTTATCCTCTCCACATCTTCCTTCTCCCCTTTTCAGGCAGTTAGCACCCACTGGGGCTATAGCAGGGTACAGGGCCTTCTCCGCTCTGTAGAATTGTAGTTGTAATGAAGAGCCATCCACCATGCCCACTAGAATGTAATGCTAACTCTGCTCTCCTCATAGAGGAGAAAATGGAGTCATAATTTAGGATCATAGAATCATAGAATATCAGGGTTGGAAGGGACCTCAGGAGGTCATCTAGTCCAACCCCCTGCTCAAAGCAGGACCAATCCCCAATTAAATCATCCCAGCCAGGGCTTTGTCAAGCCTGACCTTAAAAACTTCTAAGGAAGGAGATTCCACCACCTCCCTAGGTAACGCATTCCAGTGTTTCACCACCCTCCTAGTGAAAATGTTTTTCCTAATATCCAACCTAAACCTCCCCCACTGCAACTTGAGACCATTACTCCTTGTCCTGTCATCTTCTACCACTGAGAATAGTCTAGAACCATCCTCTCTGGAACCACCTCTCGGGTAGTTGAAAGCAGCTATCAGATCCCCTCTCATTCTTCTCTTCTGCAGACTAACCAATCCCAGTTCCCTCAGCTTCTCCTCATAAGTCATGTGTTCCAGACCCCTAATCATTTTTGTTGCCCTTCGCTGGACTCTCTCCAATTTATCCACATCCTTCTTGTAGTGTGGGGCCCAAAACTGGACACAGTACTCCACATGAGGCCTCACCAATGTCGAATAGAGGGGGACGATCATGTCCCTCGGTCTGCTCGCTATGCCCCTACTTATACATCCCAAAATGCCATTGGCCTTCTTGGCAACAAGGGCACACGACTCATATCCAGCTTCTCGTCCACTGTCACCCCTAGGTCCTTTTCCGCAGAACTGCTGCCTAGCCATTCGGTCCCTAGTCTGTAGCGGTGCATTGGATTCTTCCGTCCTAAGTGCAGGACCCTGCACTTATTCTTGTTGAACCTCATCAGATTTCTTTTGGCCCAATCCTCCAATTTGTCTAGGTCCCTCTGTATCCTATCCCTACCTGCCACCGTATCTACCACTCCTCCTAGTTTAGTATCATCCGCAAATTTGCTGAGAGTGCAATCCACACCATCCTCCAGATCATTTATGAAGATATTGAACAAAACCGGCCCCAGGACCGACCCTTGGGGCACTCCACTTGATACCGGCTGCCAACTAGACATGGAGCCATTGATCACTACCCGTTGAGCCCGACAATCTAGCCAGCTTTCTACCCACCTTATAGTGCATTCATCCAGCCCATACTTCTTTAACTTGCTGACAGGAATACTGTGGGAGACCGTGTCAAAAGCTTTGCTAAAGTCAAGAAACAATACATCCACTGCTTTCCCTTCATCCACAGAACCAGTAATCTCATCATAGAAGGCGATTAGATTAGTCAGGCATGACCTTCCCTTGGTGAATCTATGCTGACTGTTCCTGATCACTTTCCTCTCGTGTAAGTGCTTCAGGATAGATTCCTTGAGGACCTGCTCCATGATTTTTCCAGGGACTGAGGTGAGGCTGACTGGCCTGTAGTTCCCAGGATCCTCCTTCTTCCCTGTTTTAAAGATTGGCACGACATTAGCCTTTTTCCAGTCATCCGGGACTTCCCCCGTTCGCCACGAGTTTTCAAAGATAATGGCCAATGGCTCTGCAATCACAGCCGCCAATTCCTTTAGCACTCTCAGATGCAACGCGCTGTGTTGCCCAGCGCAGCAGTCTGGGAGCTGACCTTGTTCGTGAAGACAGAGGCAAAGAAAGCATTGAGTACATTAGCTTTTTCCACATCCTCTGTCACTAGGTTGCCTCCCTCATTCAGTAAGGGGCCCACACTTTCCTTGGCTTTCTTCTTGTTGCCAACATACCTGAAGAAACCCTCCTTGTTACTCTTAACATCTCTTGCTAGCTACAGCTCCAGGTGTGATTTGGCCCTCCTGATTTCATTCGTCCATGCCTGAGCAATATTTTTATATATTTCTCATCAACAGTGTATCTGAGCATCCACACAGCTAATGAAGCCCCATAATATCCCTATCAGGTAGGGAAGGGTCTCTTTTTCTAAATGGGATAATTGTGAGAGAGACTGAATGACTTGTTCAAAGTCTGAAGAAGAGCTTTGTGAAGCTCGAAAGCGTGTCTCTCTCACCAATAGAAGCAGGTCCAATAGAAGACTGGGGAGAAGGGATAGCTCAGTGGTTTGAGCATTGGTGTGGTAAACCCAGGGTTACGAGTTCAATCCCTGAAAGGGCCATTTAGGGAATCTGAGGCAAAAATTGGGGATTGGTCCTGCTTTGAGAAGGGGGTTGGACTAGATGACCTCCTGAGGTCCCTTCCAATCCTGATATTCTAAGATATTATCTCACCCACCTTGTTTCTCTTGTTCAATGTCACAGGGGCAGTCTGTGTCAGCGGCAGGAATATAAATAGCCTAGATCTCCAGCCTCCTAGGCTTGTGCCTTAACTGGAAAACCATCTGTCCTTCCTCCTATCAATGGAGTGTATGCTTATCTGCCCCTGCAATAATCTAAGGCCATGTCTACATTAGCAAGTTTACAGTGGCACAGCTGTACTGATAAGGCTGTGCCATGGTAAGACTGCTCGTGTAGCCATTGGAGGGAGCTCTCCTATCAACATAATAAAACCACCTAACCGTGCCTCAGTAGCTCTGTCAAAGGGAGACTATCTCTGTGCACACAAGCACTTATGCCCGCAAAATTTGTGTTGCTCAGGGGAGTGGTTTTTTCCCACCCCTGAGTGACATAAGTTTTGTCAACATAAGTGGAAGAGTAGACATGGCCTAATTGAAACACCCACAAGCCACACTTCCTGAAATCTACATTCACACAGAGCAGGTAAAGGAAGCAATTTGCATTAAAAGTGACTCAGACAGGCGTAGCAAAGGAGTGTACACTATATTAACACCCCTGCAAAGGTGCTAATGGATCACTCTTTTCGCACCTTTACTTAGGCTTAAGCAGGAGCTGGTTGGCCTCACGGAATGGCATGGGAGAACCTGACACAGGTTGCTTATGTTAATGCTTTGCTGCTAACACTTCTCCTCTCCCGCAGGCTATCTCCACATCACATCAGCTGTCCACAGAAGTTCAAGTGAGGACCACAAAACCTGAGTTTGAAATACACTCGACCTCCAGCCCTATCACTTCAGCTGCCCTCTCGGGAACTGAGCAGCGGTGCAGGAGCAGATTAGAGCATCCCCCAGTCTACTTATGTGATTCAGGCAGAACACAGCAACCAGCACCTACCCACTGACCATTGGCCCCCCTCCAGGAGAGAGGAATATCTACCCAAGGTGCATACAGGATGGGACAATTAGGTCCCAAACAAATCTGAATTATGCTAGACACAGTGAGTTGCCTGTTGAGATGGTTATACAACAAGGAGCTAGCAGCAGAAAATGTGCTTGAAACAAATAACCTTCCCCATATTACAGGACACTGGGGTGTCCTGCACAAAGAACACAGACGGCAACTAAGCTCCTCTGTAATAGACATTACAACCACAGCTGTCCTGGGATTGGCCTTTTGGAAGGAAATGGGCCTGGGACAGATCATCCTGGGCGTTGATGAAGTACCAACAGGCCTCCCCAAGGTAGAGATGCTAATGTCTTTAGAGGGCTGAGTTGCCTGCCAGAGGTTGGCACCATAAAAGTGCAGCCTGAGCACAGCTAGTAATCCGCCCTCCTTGCACGATTCGACCGGGCTGAAAGAAAGAATTTTGCCGGAGCTGCCCCAGGTAGAATAAGGGGTGGTTAGCGGTGAAAGGGACAAAGGTGAGTCAGGAAGGAACTGATTGTAAAATAGCCTGGCCCATTCCTCAACAATTTATCCTTCAGCCCAGTGCATCACAGACCGGATTGCAAGCAGTTTTACAGGCTGGGGAAATCCGAATGTGAAGAGATTGGGAAGGAAATGCCCAGGCCAGCTGAGTTTGTGAAGTTATATTTATGTGCATTTCTAAGGCACCCATCAGTAGGGAATCTGGGCACCACTAGATATCAGTTCTGTGCAGAAAAAATTTTGGTTAGGGAAGCAGGCACAAGGCATAAGAACACATATCAGAAAAGCCTCCAACATCAGCCCTACCTCACTCCAGAGGATGATAATGAAACTGCTCAAATTCAAACCTAGCAAAAGTCACTGACCCGCACAGCTGAATGGTTCCAAAGGTATGTCCTTGCTGAATGGACCCTTATCACCCACAGATGCACCAATTCTCCACTTGCTTTATATTATAGCAACACTAGTTGAATTCCACTAATAGTTTGCACCACCGTGGGTGTCTACTTTTCATGCAGAAGTGAACTTTAATGGCAGTTTGCAGCTCAGGAACTGAATTGATTTCATTGGGATTAGTCATCTGAGCAAAGTTAAGCACAGGTTTAAGTGTCTGCAGGACTAAGGCCTTAGTTATATCACGGACAGAAAATCAGCTTATCACTAAACTTCATGCCAACAAATGGGCCTTGAAGTCTGCTTCACTTAGTGATGCCACTATCCGACACAGTATTTGGACAGTTTGTATTGCCAACCCAATAGTTCAGAAATCATGAGTCAGGTCCCAAAAAAGTTATGAAATCAGTTTAGCTATCATAAGATTTTTGTCTTTAAAAAAATTCTCTTTTTTTTGTTTGTTTGTTTGTTTGGCTTTCTTGATTTTCAGCCTTTAGAATTTGCATGTTCCAGCTTTTTGCCACAACCACAAGAGCTAGAAACTTACTTTAAAAAATAAATGACAGCTGAGAGTGTATCTGAGACTAAATGAAGGCTAAGGGGAGAGGGGACATAACTGTCTGCAAGTATTTGGAAGTACGAGCAGCAGAACAGCAGGAAAATTGTGTAGAATTATACAAGTGGAGATCATTAGGAGTAATGGGATAAAATCAAGCAAGGGAACACTTACGGTGAATCTCAGGGGTGCAGAAGTGTACACTAGGAGACTTCCTAAAGGAAAGCTCTGTTAGATAGGGTATAGCTTTCCATAGGAAAGTGGTGGGAGTCCAGGACATTAAATTGGATGAAGCCCAAGAAGCAGCAGGGGAAAATCTTGCACTGGCAAGATGACTTAACTGATCTATTTCATCTCCATCTTATGTGGTTCATTGCAGTGAAGGTCTGCCTGTTGTCAGAAGAGGGACTGTAACTTGCTCCAAGGTGAATACTGACATGCCTCATCTCAGGAACACTTACAAAGAGAGAGATTTGGACTGAGATTTTCAAAAGCACTAAATGTTGGCCTCACTCTGCCTCTATTAAAGTGCATGGGAATTTTAATTCTGACACAATAGGAGCGGAGTTTGATCAATAGTAATAATTCCTGGCTGTTTTCTTCAGTAGCTCTCAAAGTGCTTTACAAAGGTGGCCAGTATCATTATACCCGTTATACAGATGGGGAAACTGAGGCACAGAGCGGGGAAGTGACTTGCCCAATGACACCCAGCAGGCCTGTGGCAGAGCTGGGAATAGAATCCAGTTCTCCCAAGTCCAAGTCCAGTGCTGAGAGCTTTTGAAAATCCCACAAAGGCATTAATCTCTGCTCTGAAGTTAAGAATCCCTTTAGCAATAGACTGTGTGTCATCTCAAGAGCCTGCATCTCTAATAGGTTTTAATTACCTATCTGATGGCTGTTGCTATGGTCTATCAGATGGACACATCACTGCAAGACCGTTTTTAAGATGGGTTATGTTTGTTGTTGGTGGTTTATTATTATTTTAAAACCACAAAGATAATTCACCTCCAAAAACTGCATTTCAGATTTGAGAGACTAACTGTAAAGCAATGAAATCCAGAGTTCAGAATGAAAATTCTAGCCTTAATTGACATAATGGGATGACTTTTTTCACCTAGGTCCTAAATTAAGGCCAGAGCATTGGCCCAGAATTTTAACTTTAATTCTGAATGTCCTTGTTTTTATGAGCTTCAGCCAGACTCTTAAGGTCATTTTATTGTAGGGAAGTGGGGGGTTAGACGAATATTTACAAAGGGCCTTATTCACAAAGTAGCAGAGACCACTTTTTGCTACTTACCCCAGCACCCCGGAAGCAACTAAATAGTCACACAAAGAGAAACTGGCATATCAGACACACTCCAGATGTCCCCTGCAGCAACCATTTCCTGTTATCATCAAATCTTCATTTCCAGTGATTCTTATGACAGTAAAATCACCCTCCCTGGCTCCCATCTCTAATCAAGCTTAGAAAGACAGAGGCTTCAGAATGGAGGATACTAAAAATCATCTGCCCAACATTGTTCTATTTAGTTGTACTTCTAAAGAGATTGTATTTAAGTACTCAAAAAAAAAAAAAAAAGATTAAGTAACAGGGATCTGATCTAAACCCATCAAAATAAGAAAATTCAAGATGCACTAATGAAAACAGACTCTCTTTCAGCCTTTCTGCTAGTCCCTCCACTTATAGAATGGGGAGTAGAGGACATAGCAGGAGTATTCTGCTCTCCAGCAGTCCAGGGCCATTCCAACAGCACAAGTTAGAGCTGCCTCAGAGTGGCTCTAACTTGCACTTGGACTGGAATTGGCACCTGGCTACCCCCAGAGAGGTGAAAATGTGGCCAAAATCTTACCACAAGTTGTGACAAGTATAGTGCAGAAGCATGGGGATCTGGCTGTACAATGTTAATTACACTGCAGTAGCATGGAACTTGTGCTGGACCAGCGCAAGTCAGCAGCCTGGGAACTCTGGGTGAATGGGGGCTGAAATTGAAAGCAGTAATGTAAGATGTACCTGTCCAAGATCAAGGAGCCGAAAAACAATCTCTCCTTGGTGTTGAAGCAATGTTTGCAACAATTGCCATTCAGGGAAAAGGTGTACAAAAGGATCGGATACCTGGGTCACCTAAAACCCTCTACAAGGCTTGTTCTTGGAAGTCTTCAGCTATCTAAAGGTGAACTATGAGCTTTAAATTACACACCATGACACCAAACTTTCTTACAACTACTGTGAACATTGTTTTTTGCCTGCTGCCTGCTTTCCAGCCTCAAACCTTCACCATGTTTTTCACCCTCCTTATCAAAATGGGCTGACAATTACCATAGTTACATTTACATGTTCAAGTTAATGTTCTGATCTCCAGTACACAGCCTAAACATTTTCAGCAGAATTCTCCCACGATGATGGAAGAAGAGACCAATAAATAAGATTATTAGAGCTGGGCAATACCCTGCACAAAAATGGCTATGAATATTTGCACAAATTAAAAACTGATGTTTCCTTCTGGGGACTTAGTCCTGTAAATATTCTAGGAAACAGGTTTTTGGGCAGGAAACCTCAGGAATTTGGAGCAAAAATTAGAAATTATTTTCATAAAAGGAATTTTTAACACATACATGTAGACATTCACCCTGGAAACCTTATTATGAAACTTACTCATCTAAGTAGGAATGAGAAACAAGAGCATGCGATCTGTGTTTCCAATAAAGACAAACCATATTGACTCAAATTTTGAATTTCAAGTATTGAATAGTCACAATAAACTGTGTGTGAATTAATTTAAGTTCAAGAATTATTCACATGATTTTGAATGGTACATACACTCATGTAAATCACAATCTGCTTGCAGGTAATTTGCAAACAGAGGAGGCTAAATTCATGAAATAAATTATTCCCTACAGATTATTCACTCAGCACCAGAACCTAGATACAAGAGATTGAAACATTTGTCCCTGTCACAGGGAGGGATGAAAATAAGCACCAATAATGCAAAACCTGGCCAAAAATCACAGCAGAAAGGGAGAGGCAGCTGTTCTATTGAAGATTATTTTAGGGTCAAATTCTGGATCAGTAGCTCGGCCACAGTTCCTATTGTCATGAATGGGCATTTCACACAGGGATCTGACATCTGTATTTGGCTCTTGGGAACTGTGAGCCAGATTCTGCTTTCCTTGAAAACCAGTGACAAACTCTGACTCCAATGGGAACAAGAACATACTGTGTACATTAGCCTTTCTTCTTTCAAATTTCCCTCTGTTGCTGCTATGGGCTCAGCTCCCATAGTAGTAGCAATGGTGGAGTCTGCTGGTTTAGACACGGATCCAGGTGGCTCCATCATTTTAAGCACTGTGTCTTTTAATCCTATTAAGAATAGGCCCTCAGGGCCTTGTCTACATTAGTGCTCCCCACAGGAGCTGCTGCCAAGAGTAGCAATGGTGGGAAATCTTAGTAAAAATGTCTTAGTGTGAACAAGGCTTAAATGTGACACTTCGTCAAAGATGGAGAAATATTTCAGATTCCTTATGCAAATACAGGTGCCCATAAACTTGTTCACTTACATGGAGTGGGAAAACCGGTGCTTAATTTGTGCCAGGGATGAGCCCCGTCACCTCTAGGTTTAGCAGTTCATAGTCCTGGCACCTCTGGGCTTGCTGCAGCTGTTATGAATGTAAAAAAATTGCTTGAGCCCCAGCACCTCTTTCATTACAAATTAAGCGCTGGGGAACACCACCTTCCGTGCACTGTCAAATGCTCAAGGCTTCTCTCTATTGGTATAGGGAGTGATTTATTCTCCCTGATCCATTCAGTCCTTGGTCCTTCTGTGGAGACTGCCAACGAAGGTGGCAATTCTGGTGGTGGTTTTGTGTTGTAGATCCTAGCCATGTACTGACTTGGGCATATGTGGATCAAGGCCCTATGGGAATCATTCCCACTCTAAGGTTTCAGAGTAGCAGCCATGTTAGTCTGTATTCACAAAAAGAAAAGGAGTACTTGTGGCACCTTAGAGACCTTAGAGGCTGTCTATAGGCAAGGACTGGCCTGTCTCCCAAGATTTGTGAGAGTGTTGGGTCATCCTTCAGGATAGGTTGTAGATCCTTGATAATGCGTTGGAGGGGTTTTAGTTGGGGGCTGAAGGTGACGGCTAGTGGCGTTCTGTTATTTTCTTTGTTAGGCCTGTCCTGTAGTAGGTGACTTCTGGGAACTCTTCTGGCTCTATCAATCTGTTTCTTCACTTCCGCAGGTGGGTATTGTAGTTGTAAGAATGCTTGATAGAGATCTTGTAGGTGTTTGTCTCTGTCTGAGGGGTTGGAGCAAATGCGGTTGTATTGCAGAGCTTGTAGTCACTTGCACACAGAAGTCATTGGCCCATTGGGTCCCATCATGTGAGGTGAGGAGCATTCGCAACTCAGTGGGAACTGATGTGCTGGGAAGTGCTCAGCACTCGCAGGGTCAGGCCCACAGACAGGATAAAAACTTTGCTGTTGCAATTAATAAAGATTCTCTTTTTGCTCCAGGGGAAGAATCTGTATAGTTGGACAGTTCATTATTATTAATGTTATTTATTAATAATTAGATTTATTCAGCATCACCTCCTGACAACACAGCTATCACTTCCACGCTATTCAAACTACCTCCAATTTCCATAGTTCATCTCTATATGTAAAATAAATATTGGCCAGCTGGGATTATTTATTATCTGTATTACTGAAGGGCCTAGAGGCCCCAATCATGGATCAAACTCTCGTTGTGATAGGTGCTGCACAAACACAGAACAAAAGGACTGTCCCTGCCCCATGAGCTTACACGTCGCTGTAAAAGACTAACCTAAATTGACATGTCGAATTTCCCAGAGTTAAGTCATCATGGAGTCAAATCCTGACCCCTCTTATGTTGGTGTTGAAGGCCCACAAGAAAACCAGTGCAATTCCCCTTTGGAGGGCCAGGAGTCCAGGCAGGAGGTCCACACAGCATAGCTCCATATAGGTTTCTTATGCAGTGCTGTGAAGCATGGATTTGGAGGCAGTCAGGGTTAACCTGGAAAGAAACAATAATGGGACAGGTTTCAGAGTAGCAGCCGTGTTAGTCTGTATTCGCAAAAAGAAAAGGAGGACTTGTGGCCCCTTAGAGACTAACCAATTTATTTGAGCATAAGCTTTCGTGAGCTACAGCTCACTTCATCGGATGCAAGGGATGGAGGCAATGGATCCATGACAGTGCCCCCCACAGACAATGTGTGCGGTGGCGGGCATCCATTCAGGTTGTTATGACTTTAAAATCTCAGCCTAATGTGGTATTAATATATTGCATTGGGAGTTTTGCTAGAATAAGGACTGTGAGTCTGGGTTCATAGCTGTCCGCACTGTGCATGTGACAAATCAGCACCCAAACAAATGTTTAATAAAGCAATAAACCTGTTGAAGGAATAAATTAACTGTACAGCAAGGTTATGCTTTGAGTATGTCTCCACAATAGAAAAGGTATCTACTGTACATAGTGATTAGGTTTCTATTACAATGTAGTTCTTAAGACTCACTGTGCTGAATAAAAATTTAGCCAATTAATAAACTTATTTCTTAGGAAGAACTGCTTGCTATCGTATATTAATACAGATTTCACTCAATTAAAATTGTTCACAGTCAGCAAAAACAATTTCTGCACTGTAATGAAATAATGAAATAATTATATGCAAGGGAGGACTCCTGATCTTTTTAATTATTCTATTCTTCATTTTTAAAAGGGCTATTTGAAAACGAACTCTTGTAATTGATTGCTATAAATCAGTCAAAAGCATTCTAAGGATCATAAATATTCTAACTTTTAAAAGACAAAGAAATGCTAAATATTCAATGAAATCCTTCAATATTCAGAAAATTTAATCTAGGGTAAAAGGATAGACTGCTCTTTGGAAAATAAAAAGTAAATTTGTTGTCCTGTGAAAAATGAAATATCTTGAATGTCAGTAACAGAAATGGAATTAACAAGAGATCTTTTTATTGTTTTTTAAGGTCATTAGGCTGTGAATTCTATAATTATGGAAATTGTCAGTCCAGTTCTGTAGAATGTTTGCTCCCATCCATAAGGTATTGGAATGTTCAATCAGTCTCTCTCGTGGGAAAGTTAGGTCATAACTGTAAGTGTACCAGCAAAATTGAATTAAGCAAAGAGATTTCATTAGTATTTATAGCCAGAAGGCATCTGTAAAAGTACAGGGCAAAGAAGTTATGTGGAAGTCAAAGGAGAAAAAAAAATGGGTTTCTGGTGACAAAGGCGAATCTGAAAGAGATATAAGTGTATAATGAATAAGAGCTATTGAACGCTGCTCCAAGGAGGGAGTTGCAAAGATGTCAAATATTGATTTTCTTGTGTATGCCTTTGGACTACATATGTAATTGTTTGGATTTGCTGTCTTCATGATACAACAATATTTGTTGTTGAAGGTTAAAAAGCAGGGTGTAAAACAACCCAAAAAGTCTGAAACATGTTGGAGAATTACAATAATCTTACAAGGAGGATTACAGAGAAGTCTATATTTCCTTGCAAAGAAATATATTTATAATAATGAAAAGCACTTGTCTGTTTAAAAAAAACCACCACAGCCAAGAGCAAGGAAGCATCTACCATACAGGAAGCTATTGAACTATATTGCATTTATTGATTCTGAATATCAGTTTACACGTAACTAATTTCCTCAGCTTTTTAAGGCACCAAAATATCTAGGGTCTGTGTATATGTATAAAGTATGTCCTTTTGTTCTACTGACTGTATACATATATAAAGACATAAATCCACTGATGGTTGGGCTTTAATACAGAACTGAGACCATGTTTCTCCTGACACTCATTTTAATGTGTCAATCATGAAATAAACCTTTGCATATATTGTTTGGATTCTATAAAAACAGATAGAATGGTCAACTTAAAAAACTATTTTCTCCTTTAATAACTACATAAGGTTGACATGGTATTTAATGTAGAGAAGTATGGAAATAATTTGAATACCATAGTAACATTGTCAGGTAATAAAAGACAAAACTAGAAAAATGTTAAGGACAACCATTCTATAGTCATTACCTGATTCCACAGTCCTTTTGCGTTGGGGTGAAATTCTGGCCCTATTGAAGTTAATGGGAAGTTTGCCATTGACTTTAGTGGGGCCAGGATTTCACCATAGGAGAGCATGGATGGCAGAACTAGCTTCTAGATAGGCTACAGTTAGGAGATATCCCAGAGTGATATAGGTAACAAAGCTATCAAAGAGTTCTACTTGATCATTCAACATTCCTTATGTTTTAGTAGAAGAAATTAATCCAGCATGATTCAAATATAACATACAATGTACTGTATGTGGAAACAACACATTTCTAAAATTTCTAATCCACAACTAATACTTTGTATAACGTTGATTGCTTCACTTCTGTTTAGAAGCAAGCCCAAACCAAAAGCCTGGCTTCATATACTATACCAAAATGTTAATGAAGTTCAGATCCACATCCAGATCTGGATCTGCATTATGCAACTGACCCCCTATTTATATTATCTGACAAACCCAAGCCCCAGATTTAGAGACCACTGAACACTGGGGAAGTTCAGGGCCAAAATATTCAAAAGTGGGTTTTGGTGTCTGTCTGTCTGTCTCTTTTTTTTTTTTTTTTTTTTTTTTTTTGAGATGCACAATCTGAGACACTTCGGGCTTGATTTTCAGAAGTGCTGAACACACACCACTCCCTCTGAATTCCAAGGTGCTTGACATTGGGCACCCCAAAAACTGAGTCATCCAAAATCAATGCCCTTTGAAAATCTGACTGTAAGCAAGGATAGGATAAAACTCGGGGTGAAATCCTGGCTCCATTGAAGTCAATGGTAAAACTCCTATGGCCTACAGTAGGGTCAGGATTTTGCTTGAGGCCTGTGTGACCTAGATAACAGTTTGATCTAAAAGGGAAATCGCAAAGGTAAAATTTAATTCTTCTATATTTAAATTCTTCTTAATGGTGTAATTTGTACTAATTGTGCTTTCATGATCTGAGAAGGCTACTTATTGGATATATGTATATTTCTGGACATAGAAGAACTAAGATGATTTGCTTAGTTAAATACTATTAGGGCACATCATCTAAATACAAGGCTCTTTTGCAATGCAGTCTTTAATAAATAATAATAATAATAATTAATAATGCTTGATTAAAACACTACGCAAACACGAATTCAGCCTCCCAAATCTCTTTGTGAGGTAGGTAAGGATTGTTATTAGGGAAACGGAGATCCATTGTCCTGATTCTTCTCTCACTTCCACCAGTTTTAAACTGATGTAACTCTATTGACTCCTGATTTAACCACGCTACGTGACATTAGACTCAAGTACAGAGAGATTAAGTGATTTACCGAAGGCTACATATTGGCAAGGCTGGAATTCAGTGGCGCTGAGACCAAAATCCATATTCACTCTTAGACCATGCTACTGTAATTTCTTTCACTAACTATCATGAACTTGTCATAGGAACTCTTCAGCAGAACACCCACTGATTCCAAAGAACACTTACTAATGGTAAGTGTGATGTGTACTTGCTCGTATTACTCATTCAGATTCTGTATAAAGGATTTGTTTTAAAAAAAAAAGATACATTTAAAACTACAAAGGTTTGAAAATAACTTTGTCAAATCTATTCCACCGGAAAGCTATGTAATTCTGCAAACATCACCACTACAATGCTATGCATTACAATGCTAACCACTCCACCAACCTGCTAATCTCACTGCATGTTCCACTAGAACTAAAGAGGTTGGAAGTTTTTGGAGTCCTGCTGTCAGAACACAATGTTGCCTAAGCAAGCTTTAAGAGATTATCGTAATAATAGGTGTGCTTACTCCAAATAAAAGGTTTCATTAATCAAGCCATATTGAGATAAACCTGTCAGTGGACAGTGGAAATCAGAAATCAAATACTGTGAAAGTTCTGACAGATGATTAAATAGAAATCCTTTCAAACTGAATTTAATTTACTGTGATATTATAGATATTTATGCATCAATAGGCAAGTGCAGATTGAGTTCAGAGGTCAGCTGTAGTGCTTGAAAATAAACGCATAGAATGAAACAAAAGGTGACAGTTACTTTTGTCAGAAATTAGGGTTTATTAAACCAAACATGAATCTCCCATCTGAGTCAGACTGTACATGGAGGCACAGAGCTAGACTATAATTTAGATGGGAGATTGGGTAACAGGTAAATACAATTAAAGAAAATGCCCCTTCGTTCCGTTAAAGACTTGTCTATAAACTTTACCAAAAGAAACTGAAACCAAATATTGTCAGTAACAAATACAGTCAGTAAGTTACAAAAGGGTCACTCAGTAAAAAGAGGATCTGTAAAGAACTGCAGATATTGTTTCTGATCTAAAAGATTTATGGAAGGCCACAACTGGAACCTGATTCTGCCAACCTTGGATTTTTTCCTGAATAGGAACTGCAGGAAATTACATCATAATTTGTTTAATCAAAAGTGGACTATCTTTTCTGCAAGTTGCAACATGAGATTCCACCTTCTAATGTGTGATGCACAGAGATGAACATTCTGAAAAGTGAAACTGGAATTTCATCACAGGTTCCATGCTAGCTAGGTACCACTAAGGGGCTTGATCCTATCCCTTGTTGTCATTGACTTCCCGTAGGATCAGGCCCTATCTATGTATCAAGTGTGACACTGATTTCAATGGGAAATAGAGCAGTCCCAACTTTGTAAAAGAAATCTTTGTCACATGCATACTGCTTTGGGTGGAAGATGCTGAGGACCCTCAATTTCCATCAAAATTCATGAAAATTGAGTGCACTCAACAACTGGAAAGGAGGCTTTGAAAGACTGGGCCCTTTCTAGCAAGATTGTTCAGTAAGGATACTATTAAAGTACACCCACCCACAGTGCAGTGCATATTTGACTCTTCCACTTCGTTACTATTTATTTAATTTCCTTACTTGATTTTTTGCAGCTCTCCATTTTTGGAATTTTTCCTGCTTACGCATACCATTCAAACTGGGTTATTTCTCTTTCTGCCTCTTATTCCTCATTAACATTGTACGGTCATGAAAAGTAATGGGGGAAAACACAAGGAGAGACTTCTGTCTACATGACTCTGTTCCATGAGTAATACTATCTTCTGTAAAACAATGTTGCACAAAGTTGCCTTCAAAGAGAACCAACCTTTCACTTGAGCCAGTGACAGGAAGGCAACTTGTGTTCTTAAAGTGAACAAAATTCTGGAGCCTGATCTCTGAAGTGTCATAGGCCAGTGAAGAATGAAATAGAGTCCCTGTTTAAAGGGATTCCCAAGTATTTCTCTATATATGTCTAGTATAGACTGATATAAATCCTATGATATTGACATAATGGATCCATATTTAATGTTAGTATTTAACTTAAACATAAATGCAGCGAAACCCTCTTTGAGCAAAGTCATTTTTTCATAGCACAGGTTCACTGTCAGTGAAAGTTCATTATAACTAGAATCATAGTTTGCACATTGCATTACACAGAAATAATCGGAACTTTCATTCTGAACAGAACTTCTCTTTTATCTGAATTAACACCAAGCGGGTTCTACATTATTTACCATCCCTGCAGCCATGCCACAGTCAGTCCTAATCTCATCAGATCTCATAAAGCAGGACTGATCCAGGGAGAGACTTCCCGCAACAAACTTCCTTTGTTGCAGGAAGTAGTGCTGGCAATTCATTTGGTTGCGGTCTTCATCCTGAAAGAACCAACGCTCCTCCACGCTAAGGTGCACTGGAGTTACCGTCATTCAGATGAGATGTAAAGGCAATCTCCTGGCCACTTGTGGGCATTAAAAATCCTAAAGAGAAGAAGGTTGCTAAACCCTAGTGTCTTGACCAAATTCCAATGTAAGTAATTATAGTCCGTACGGTTTAAAAAATCCCCTGTAGTTTCAATCTGAATAAACTACTCTGCACTATTGAGTGAAACTGCATCAGGTAGCCACTTTTATCGTACGTTGTTAAACTGTTGCTGCATTTCACTCCAGAAGTGGTTGCTCTTCAGGTGGTGATTATAACTTCTAAAATGCATTTGGCTATTTTTGGATGCAAGGTACTATATAAAATATAAATCCTTATTATTTCGGGGTGAAACTATGATGCATTCAAAACGTCAGCTCATTGTACAAAAATAGCATTCTCTGATATAAAACTAAGCTTCTTTTTAAAATAGCTTAGATCATGCAATCACTTTTGTTCTTTTATGTGGTCAGATGCAATCTGGAGGCAAAATGAAGGCCTAATCCTGCTCTGGTTGCAAAACTCCCATTGTCTTTAATGAATGCATGAGCAAGGCCCTAATTACATACAATCCCATGTAGAAAATAAATGCATGTAACATATATGTGGATGCTCTATAATAAGTAGTATATGTTTTTCATCCTGGATTTATGAACTCATCTGTTGACTCCTAAGTAAGTTAATGTATTACATTTCACCTTCATATGTAACATATATAAAATATATATGACATCCTAGGTTTACATATGAAAGACCTACTTCCTTCTCACATGAGATGGGTCTGATCCTGCAAACCTTTCCTCCCTGAGTAGCCTTTATTCACACAAGTAGTCCCTCAGAATGTAGTGGGACTTAGGGACTAAGCGTGTGAGTAAGGACTACTTGTGTTAGTAAGACTATGCAGGATCCGGCTGAGGCACTTGACCCTTTTATGGCACACTCCTGCATTCCTTGCTCGACCAAAACTCCTCATGGATGTGGAGCTTTGTGTAAATCAGGAGTGCAGGATGGGGCCCTTAGTTAACAGTGAACATAAATCAAAATGGCAGTACATTGTGACAATTCACACCATTGCCCCACATCAGCTTACATCTTCGCCTACGCTGCACAAAAACTATCCCGTAAGGCCATTCACATTGCCACTGTGTTTATTCAGCAGCTGCAGATGTTGCAGCTTTGACACTGGAATGACCATTGCTCTAGGTCAGGGTTCAGGCAGAAATGAAGATATAGTAACAAAACCCCTGAAAGAAGCTCCAGTCAAGAAAGAAAAAGACATTATACATCTCTCTCCTATAGGACAATAAAAATTTACCTCAAAATGTAAACTTAAAAAGACTTAGCTAGATACTAAGGCCCCAATTCAGTTTTAGAACATGCTTAACTTTAAGCAGATGCTTAAATCCCATTAATTTACAGTTAAGCACATGCTTACATGCCATGCTGAATCATAGACTGTGAGAGTCAGCAAATATCGATAGATCTAAGTAAACTAATGTTCTAAAACCAAACTAAATGTATAACAAATGGGCCGACACCCTGCTAGTATCGAATTCAATGGGAGTTTCAGCTTCAGCTTGAGCAGAACTTGACTCATGAACTAAATTTTCTTGAGTTTTACCCCCACTCCAAAAAAGAATGCTTTGACTATGTGGTAGACATAACCGAAATATGTATTCAGAGGTTAGAGGCACAAAAGACATACATCTGTGCAGGAATCTATGTAATATGACATTATGATGCAGAAGAACTGCTTGAACATACAATTGTTACATGAATCAAACAATGTAAGAGATGGTCACTGGGAGTTTTGAGTGTGCAAGGAATGCAGAATCAGGCATCAGGCATTAATTTCCCATTGGTGATAAAGAAGTAAAAATGCATCATTTCAGGTTGTCCCCAGTAATTCTTTTCATTTCATTGCTGCAGAACACATCTCCATGCTGTAAGGGTCCAATCCTCTAGGGTGTGGAGCACCTTCTGCAAAATCCCATGTAACGCAGGGGCGGCGCACTGCATGCCTCGCAGGATTGGGCCCTAGAGCAATATAGACCTTGTCTTGTGCCTCCATTAACTTCAAGGTGGAGCAGGATTGGGCCCCATTTATCTGGAACAAGACAGAGAATGAAAGCAGGAGCTGAGGAGGGAACTTGGAACGACCTGCTGAACTTCCCAGCTCACTACATCAAAGGCTGTGTTGGCAGGGCTCTTCTGTGGAAGCATTCATACTGGGGTGACTTACTGGATCAAGGAGACCAAATTGGGAGGGGGGGCAAAAGAAGGAGAAACCAGAAATGATTTAGTGATGTAAAGTAAATGATCTGCATCATATTCAGTTCTGTTATGTTTACTGGTTTCCTTATACTTTATAACACTAGTTGACAAAATAAAGCACTAGTTTTTAAAAGTGATTTTTAACAAGGACAGTCCTGTCCTGTAAAAAGAATGACAGCCCATCATGCTAACCAATAGCGTTTTGTTGTTTCCTTGTCCTCTCCCATTGGTCTGCATCCATATGCTGTATTTTGTCTCCTACTTAGATTGTAAGCTTGTGGGGGTGGGTCAGGGACCTTCATTTGTTCATTAATAACAACAAAACAACACAAACATGTCTGAACCCCATACCCTTTACACACCATTATGTCCATCTCTGTAGGTTCATTTCTTTCCACCCACAACCCGGATCCACACTTGGTGTGATTTTGGGACTGGTGACAGTTAAGGTTGGTTGTTTAACATAAAACAGCAGTAGCCCTAAAAAAAGGGTGAGGGTGGTCATGTGGCTACAACACAGACCAGCGCACCAGGGCAGCTGAGTTCTCGTCCCAGTTCTGCCACAGACTTCCTGTGTGATCTGGGGCAAGTCATTCAACTTGGTGCCTCCGTTTCTTCTCCTGAAAAACATGGGAACAATAGGACTTCCCCCCAGGGCTATTATGAGGCTAAATTCACTAATATTTGTAAACTGGTTTGAGATTATTGGCAGGAAAGGGCCACGTAAGCACAAATGTATTATTCTTACGGATGATCATTAACTTTGCAGCCACACTAAGGGGTGAGACAAGCAGGAATGGGATGAAACTAATAAATGGGCTCTGAAGGCTGACTATCAGGACAATCATCTATTAGGCTGTCGAATATTTACCCCAGGGAAGTGATGGAAGCCCCATAAATTGGAATTCTTAGAACAAGATTAAACAAAACACTAGAAAATGCTGGGAAGGGAAGAACCCTGCCCTAGCAGTGGGGGAAGGACTAGATAACCTACTAGGCATTTTCCATCCCTACCTACTCGCCTGGCACCCTGCACCCCACGAGATGGGATTCACCCCCAAAGGAATACAGGCGGTGGTACTGCACTCTGCTCTGCTTCAAAATGGGAGCAGCTTTCAAATCCACCGAGGGCGCCCCCAGACAGCTGTAGACATGCATTGAATCAGCACCTTCCCAATCAGAGCTACCTGCTCTGGGGGCTGCACAGACCCCTGCTGGCCACCCAGCAGAGGGTAGGTTGTGACTGCTCTGTACTGATGCTACAACCAACCCTTTGACAAAGTTCACACCTCAGGACCCCGAGTCGCGAGTGAACATAACTTTAGGCTGAAAGTGCTGCTAGGGGTTTTGTTGAATAAGCTGTGCAGGAAGATGCTCCTTTTAGCCTAAAATGGTATTCTAGGGACCACACAGTATCGGTTGTGACAGCCCTCTACATTGTATTTATTTAGATGAGTTTACAAAGCAATTAAGACATTTGGACAGATTTCTTCCCAAACGATGTATCATTCAGGGCTTTTTTTCCTCCTCTCTTCTGAGCAGATAAATGTTTTGCAGCTCCACCAGCATATTTCCTTTCTGTCCAGCTTCTTAGAATCCATTTAAACATGTCTGTTGAAATCCTCCCTCATGTAATATTTTAACGAGATATCCCAAATCCGGTCTACTTACCGACCGTAAATACTGTCTGACATGCTTGATACAATGTTCTTTTCTTGCATCAGTGCTTCATCAGCTGGAGTTCCTCTTGGAAACCCTTCCTATCTGGACAAAAATAAGAGCATGAAAACAAAACAAAAAATAGTGTCAATTTCATTGAAAGGCTAAAGCCTGATCTCTAGGTATCTAGTTTCTTATATTGGTGAATATTATATAAGCATTTGTGAACCTCCTGATCAATTGGGCTGTGCACCTCAGGACTATGTAGGAACTGGGCAGGACAAAATCCTCCCCACAGCATGAGGGCAAACTGCCGAACAACCAACATTGTACCATAGATCTTCAATAGCATTCATGGACCACCATGTTGCCCCCTTCCCAAGTGTTTCTGCTGGTGGATCTGCATGGGCCTCGACCCTCTGACTACACCCCAAATCCCTCTCCCCAGCCCATTGAAGAGATTGCTGCAGGACGGCGCTCCACAGCATGCTGCCTTCCTTCAGCTCTCTGTCCCTGTGCAGCCTTGCGGCATGTTGCCCATCCCTACCCTGGTTCTGCTGTCTTTGTTGCTCCTAGAGGATGGCAACACGTAGGGGTTTATATTCAAACAGAATCCCAGAGGTGCATGTATCTTTTATATAGGCTATATGTGCCTCTAATAAATAACGTCAATAATCATAATTCATTATTCAGGTTTCAGAGTAGCAGCCGTGTTAGTCTGTATTCGCAAAAAGAAAAGGAGTACTAGTGGCACCTTAGAGACTAACCAATTTATTTGAGCATAAGCTTTCGTGAGCTACAGCTCACTTCATCGGACCACTGAATGCATCCAATGAAGTGAGCTGTAGCTCACGAAAGCTTATGCTCAAATAAATTGGTTAGTCTCTAAGGTGCCACAAGTACTCCTTTTCTTTTTGATAATTCATTATTGTTATACACACTGACCAATGTTGTCTCACTGTTTCCTTCCCCATCTGGCTGTATCAATCTGTAGTCTCTTGTACTTAGATTGTAAGTTTTTGGGGACAGCAGGAGTATCTTGTTGTTCTGTGTTTATACAGCACCTAACACAATGGGATCCTGGCCACTGACTAGGGCTACTAGATGCTACCATACTAAATAATAATACTTTCTAAGGTCTCCATCCATTTAAGGCCTTGCAACACACACAAAAAGAAAATACAATCACAAGTCAAACGTTTAATAAAGGCAGACCTACCCAAACCACAGGAACCAGACCTGGCAAAGAGCAGTAAATAAACAACCCCACAAACTGAGATACATTTAAATGGAAACGACACTCAATAAACACCTTTAGACTCACTCAGCGGGACACCAGAGTAGTGTTTAGGCCTATACTAAAGCAGCAGAGCATTCCACGCTTGCAGGATCTTGGGGTAGAAGTTACATCCTCTTGGCCTGACCCTGCACCTTAGGTTGAACAGCAGCCCCGGCTCCAGCCCCAGCGCTATCAAGTGCCATAACGGGATGTAGGGTAGCAGATGGCCTGATCCCTTAATCATTTTTGACAAACCAAAATAAACTTGCTGCCCACCTTCCCAGGCATTATTTACAGTGATGAAATGCGCCCTACCCACATGAGTTACAAAAACTCTCACTGAGGACTTTGCACCAGTAATGTTGTGGCAAACCTCTTGATTTTTTTCAAAGGCGCTTTTGAAATAATACTTCAAATGATTCATGGGAAGGCATGAAGAGACTTTAACAGAGTTGGGTGTAGCACGACACACAGAGTCTAATTTAAACTCACAAAAGCAAGGAAATGTGTAGCTAAGGCAAATAACCTGTGCTTTCTCCCAACTTGTTCTGTTGTGCCCAGCTTCTGCAGCATGCAGCATATAGAAGGGATTATGTAGCATATGGTATACGTTGGTCAGGCTCTTTGAATTGGAGCTGGTTGGAAAATGCTGGCTGAGGGGCTTTTGCTGAAAATGTTGACTTTTCATCAAAAAACAAAAACAAATTGGCTAAAAAACAAAAGGTTTTGTTTTTGAGGAAAGCAGATACTTTTCACACAAAAAATTGTTTTGTCAAATAACTAATCCTGTGTTTCTAGGAAAAACCCAATTTCCAGTTGAAAAATCAGGTTAGACAGACGGCCTACATGCAATGCATAAGCACTGAGTATCAGAATGGATCTTCAGCAACTCTGTTTTGTGCTATTAAATCAGAACCCTAAAGCTTTTGCAGTTTGAATTTTCTTTGTTTCTACAGGAAAAAAAGTTCCCATAAAAAACATTTTTAAAACTCTCCAGATAGACAGCTACCTAGTTTACCACATAAATAAGGGGCTGGGGAGTTTTTAAAACAGAGATTATGGACCTGATTAGATAAATATCTAATATGGAGCTTAACCTGCCCTATGCATACTGGGTGAAATTCAGGGGGCCAATAAAAGGCATATGAGCCACTTAAGTCCCACCAAGGTCCTATTTTGAGGGCTTCGGTGATTCACAGACCTTGTGTTGGCCTTCTGCACAGGGGGAAATGTCCCAAATTAGGAATTAATAATATTCATTGTGAGGGGGAACAATATTGTCAGAGTAAATTGATCATACTGAGTAAATTGATCATCACATCTGAGCTGTGTTCTTAGTTGTAATTGATCATAGAGTAGTCCTGTTCCCTGATTGGATGAGCAGGTTGCCAGTACAAATACTAGTGAAGTGCTCATTTACTATTCCTTGGACTGGGGCATGTAGATTTAAAATTAGCTTTTCACAAGCTAGTATAATTCAGTTGCATGAACATCCATAGAAAGTGACCACAAAAGGGGAACTAGTATAAAGCGAATAGATAGTTGAAGTCAAATTAATATTTTGGGAGGGTTATTACATTAAATTAATATATTTATATAACATTTTATTTATTTGTCTGTCAATTTTACATAAATTACCTATCTCAGGTTTGGTATTTAAATCATGCATGGAGAAGATTTCCAAAGAGCAGAATAAAACACAGTGGTTCATGTCTAACCATATCGAATCATGCAGCATCAACACATTATTAAAGGGACACTGTAAAAAAAATCAAACTACTGTCTGAAAATGTTTTCCCCATTATTGTTATAATACAATCAGAGTCATTTAAAGAGATTGGAGATAACATGTGTTTCCAGTGTGCTGATCTTGTGCATGTGACAGCACTTTATTAGTCAGTTAGGCCCTGATCTTGCACTCAGTTAGGCCAGGGAATAACTATGCAGGTGAGTAGCACTATTGACTTCAATTAGACTATTCCTAAAGTAACCCTTAGTTTTGCAGGATCAGGTCCTTAGTTAGTCAGTCTCCCTTTTGGTGTGTGTAGGAAAATGTGACTGCAAATCCACAAAAACTTCCCAGGGTGGAATCAGAGGCAGTCCTAAGTACCAGAAACTACTTGTAAGCATTTTTTAGGAATGGACTAGATTTCAAGTGGACAGTGCTTTATATGGTGTATTGAGTCATGAGTTTGTGAAAGCAACGCTAAAAGGTGCCCCCTGTCCTAAAGAACAATAAGATGGTTTGCCTTATGTGTTTGGCCTCTGGACTCACCGGTTTGTTTGTCTTTCAAGGAGAGAACTTTTTACTCTATCAGCCAACTCTAGTATAAGAAAACAGAGAGAGGTTTCAGAGACTGGTCCTAGGAGAGGGGGGCAGCAGTTCCCTTCCTTCCAGGAGAAATGGATTAGTAGGTCGCTGCTCCCTAGTAGAGTATTCACTGACATCAGCTGGTCTCCAGAGTCTCCCCTTCTGTGTCCCACGGGGAAAGAGGCTTACGTCATAGAAAGACCAGTGTCCCTTAACTCTCACCCAGCAGATCTGCCCCAGCGCCGTGAAGCTGGCAGGAGGTTTCTGCTTACAGCAGATCAGATCGGAGTAAAGACCTCCCCTTAAGGATAGTTTTCAGAGTAGCGGCCGTGTTAGTCTGTATTCGCAAAAGAAAAGGAGGACTTGTGGCACCTTAGAGACTAACCAATTTATTTGAGCTTAAGCTTTCGTGAGGTACAGCTCACTTCATCGGATGCATTCAGCGTTCTTGATTCTGGACAGTGTTCTTGATTCTGCTGAGACTTCCTTCTTGGATCGCATTTACCCCGCAGTGCGGAGTGGGCTTTTCTTCACACGCAGAAGACAAAAGGCCAGCGCCCCTTCTAAGCAAAAACTCGCGTGTAACTTTGTAAAGCATCAAAGACACGCGAGACAGGCTCCCCTGTTACACCGCTCGCTTAGTCATCCCCTTGAGTCCATCCCACCTGATTCGATCCACTGGGGCAAACTGAGCCCTGTTGAAAGGCAGCACAGTTGTATCAGGGATGAATCTGACTCCCTGTATCTAAACTTTCCTACGGTGTCCTTTAGCTTCTCTCAAAGGGACTTGGCTCCCTCAGTCTTAGGAGCCGTTTAAAGGGAGAGAATCCCCTTTATTGTCTCAAGATCAGGGGGGTTTTCCCAGTCGCCGTCCCCTTGTGCCCTCTAAGCGTCAATTTGATCACTGAGAGCTCCCTGCGCTTTGGCTGAGAACAGCTGAAGTTGTGGACTAATTAGAGGCAAACCTGCCCGGAAATTCATCTCGCGATGATGGGTGACACCAGGCTCATCCTACGCGGGGTTTGAAAGCACAACTCAGCACCAGGCATTTCCTTGGGTAAACAAGATTCGCTGGTTATTTGAGTCAAGAATTTCAAGCCCCCCAAAACTTCTAAGGGCGCCCGTTTGGTCCTCCAGTTCGGTACCTGAGATATTAGGAATAACGGACTTCCCTTTGGGAGCCCTTTTCTCTCCCACTTTAGTGGAGTGTTTTAGGAGAAATACCTCAATCGGAAGCTTTTGCCTGGCATTAGGAATAGCGATTGGCAGGTCCTTACAACACTGACGGTCATGTACAGTGTGTGTGTCTGTCTATATATAATATACACATCCTGTATATACCGTTCACAATATAACCTGTATATATAAGAATGAAATTTGTGTGAGATATAACTATACATGTTTAACTTGTATTCCCAAGCCTGTATATGGGAGGCATTGTTTGCACATTTAGATCCTAAGCAAAGAGGAATTGTAAAGTAAAATACTTTGAAAAATATACAGAACTCTACTTTCACAATAGCATTAGTAAATATCCAGAGTTTATTTAAACTGGCTGCATTTTCGATAGGATACCCATTTTGATTTTTTTTTTTTTTGAGAAATGTATATTTTTCCTATGCTGAAGCATATTAAATAATTGCTTAAATACGAATGTGTGTCTGATTATACATTTCAGGTGGAGGCTCTTGAGTCAGACCCATCAAGTCAATGTTAATTTTGAGAGCATAATATTCTCCAGGATTCTACGAGAAGTTCTGAGGATAGATGTCACTGGGAAATGTAACATTAAAAGTATATACATAGCCCTGTGCGATATGTGCCGCAGCCAATCTCGTTATTTATCCACCTGATGTGATCTTTAAGCGAGCGTCTACAGCGGGATTTGCAAATCCACCTTTAAATCTCTGCTTGAATGAGTGCAGAGGAATGATAAACGTTTATAGGACAGAGGCCCGATCCTGCATTTCCCAACCGTTTAATCGATGATTAAAGCAACACGGAGCAAAGGGGAGTTTTCAAAGTTACTGCCGGGGGCAAGAAAGAGAATCCGATACCTCTTCCAGCTTCATTCCCTGTACCTATGATCTGCTCGAAAACAGGCTCGGATCTCATCAGAGTTACTGTAGCAGCGATTTTACTGCAATTAAAACAACTGGGCTGCTGACTGATGCTCTGAGAGCATTGACCACTACGGGTGGGGAGATGCTCTCCCATTAACTTCCAGACTCTACTGAGCGCAACTTGTCACCTCGTAAGAGAGCGATTAGCTTGTGCCCCAGTGTAGCGGATCCCTCCTGGGGAGGGGGAGGTTTATCGGATTCCTATCGGGTTCGAACTTGGAGTTCACTAAATGTGAATTTAGCCTAAATAATGAATCGATCTAAATTTAAACAGAGGAATGGAATTGCTCTAAAAATAAATTAGCAGCTGCCTTCTCCGCATCCTCCTCCTCTGGTGAACAGATAAACACACCCTCCTGGCGGGCAGGGCCGGGCACTCGAGTGTGTGCCCACCCCAGGCCGATCTGTCACAGGGAGGCATCAGGCGGGGGGGATCTTGTGCCATCCAGCTTGGACTCCGCTGACAAACTGAGCTTTACTGGGGTTGGAAAATCCGGAGCCTCTGAAAGTGACAACCCCTTGGCCCTGCGCGGGGGCTTTGTCTTCTTTGTAAATGCGCGGTAAGGGCAACCACTGGTTGATGAGCGGCTGGTCCAGGACTGTCTTCTGAGAGGCCGGGGGAGGCACTGGTGTCTTGTCCAGGTTTCCCCTGCTCCACTTCCCGTCCCACCCCCTTAGAAAAGTCACGTCGCTGTGAGCCAGATTTGTATACAATGTGGCCGTCCGGTTGGGTGATTGTCTCCACTGTTTTTCAGTCCCATCCCTTACAGGAGGGCAGATCATCCGTTGCGCTGCTGGGGGTGTTATCTCCCCCCTCCCCATCCATCCTCCAACCTGAGGAGTACCCGACCTTCCGTACAACCCCCGTTCCCCACATGTACAGCCAGGGCAGCGTTTTCTGAGGACAGGCAGGACTTTCCCTTTGAACGGACGCGCCCCCCACAAGCCGATTGGACATAGTGTAACTTCAAAACACGACCTTTAAAAAAATAATAAATGAAAGCGTGGGGCCCACAATAAACAACTGCATCCTTTCACGAAACCGCAGTGCATGTCCTGCGGCTACCTGGGTTGCTGGTGCTGAAACGCGATTTTGGGGGGAGAGGGGCACGTGCCCCTCCGGGCCCCCCTTCGCTACAAATATGTAAGGGCCAGGGGGGTGGGGGAGTGGCCGCGGGCACAGCTCACAGACCCGTCCGGCGGGACAGCCGCCCAACTTCAGGGGGAAGTTTGAGGGGCCCCTTAAACCGGTGGATGGGTTTGAACCTCGAGGCAGCTAGAAAGGAGCTAGCGCGGACAGGGGAGCTGGGAGAATTTGTGGCGTGGGGGTGCTCAGAGCCACTGACCCAAACTGTAAACCCAGCATATAAGGGACACCACTTCAAGCCAAGGGGTGCGGTAGCACCCCTACTTCCAGCCCCTCTGAGCCTTGGTGCCTTGATGCGGCCGACGATTAATGCTGTGCAAATGGGATCTGCTGGCCAAGCCCAGCCAGCTCCGGGCAGGGGGAGCTCGCCCAAGCTCCTCCGCAAACCTTGGGGGGGGGGGGTTGTTGTTGTTTTGTTTTTTGATCTCGGCAGCGTCCTATATTCCCGGCTTGTCTCTTTTATTCTTTTGTGCTGGGGCGTGTTGTCCTGGCCAGCGGTGTGAATGGAGGTTTTGTAAACCGGGACAGCTAAAAATGAGCCACATCATATTGTTTGACAGAATGATCCAAGATGATAAAGTGGCTGCTCCGAAGGGGGTGCAAATGGTTGAAGTCCTAAAAACCAGACCGGCGCTCGCGCTCTCTGCCTGCCGTAGCCTAGAGGAATCTGCCCAGTGCACCAGACAGGCTCACGTCCAACCGGCTGTTGTTCAATGGGAAAGTCTTTTTATTTAAAAAAAAAAAAAACAAAAAAACAGTTCCGGCTCGGGACCCCCCTTCTCCTCGTGGCAGATGAAAAGCACAATTTTCCAGAGAAAGGCTCGTTTTGATTAAATCTGACATGCTGCTGATAACTCCATGCTAATGTGAAATAATTAACATAATAGCCATAATTAAAAGCACGCTAACAATGCCATAAATTTATCACACAATTTTACTAGCTTTCTGCCCCTAACTGCTCTCTCATCGTTAATTAAACGTGTTGCCTTTTACAGAATGGATGTTTATACATTTCCAATACAAATAAATCCGCAACCCCGCGTTGGAAACATGACCAATTTTGTTTCACCCGGTGGTCTCCTGGCTTTATAGGCGATTTGTTGCGATTAAAACATCCCCTCCAAATATTGTTTTTTGAAAAGGTGCCGATCCATAAAATGCTTTGGAAATCAGCATCTTTCTAAAAGCCCCCCGGGGGGGGACGACACAAGCTACCCACTGTCCGTGGCCATGAGAATGAAATTGGACACGGGAGCCTTATTTATCCCCTGCTTTAGGGTGGAGATCTGCCCCCTCCCGTGCTTTCAGGGACACCTTAAAGTAAACTACCTCTTCCACTCCGCCCCTCACTTACAGTAACACTGTGCAAATGTTATTTACAAATACTTGCAAGGGGGACAATAAAGGCAGGCGTGGATAATAAACACCAGCCCGAGCGCACGGGGCACCGACATCTCAGCCAGGGTCAGTTTCATTTCAGTAACAAGACTGACACCGAGAGCTAAGCAACTAACCTCACCCCCATTTTGGCCGCATGTTTTGGGTTTTTTTTAAGATCGGTTTGACAGTAGGACTATCCTCCTCCCCCCCACACTTATAACAAACCACAATGCTGGTCTAATCCAGGTCAGGTCAACGATTTATATAACTCATTAGTGAAAGTAATAGGCTTAAGGAGATGAAAGAGGACACCTTTGATTCCTCTTTCCTTTAAAACGATTACAGGAGAAGGATCTGCCCCAGCATTGCAATTTCTCCCCAACCCACCCCCAAAAGTCAGCCTCCGGATTTTATTTTTAACTCGCGTCTCACCCGGGAATTTGCTTTGCCTTATTAGAACCAAATTGAGTTGTAATTAATTTCCCCCACTCTATCATAAATTGTTCAGTCTTCTCTTTCCTGGATGCTAGATGTGTCTCTATTTGACTCCATATCGATCTGGACTATGCAGTTTTCTTTTCTCCGGTTGCTAAATCTCTTTGTATTTTTTTCCAATCCCTTGCGCGCACGCTACCCTAATTATTTTTGTGCTTTGCTGTGTACATCCCCGGGTTTTAGTCCATGTTAATCCTTTAAATTTTAGTAGATTAGGTGGCTGCGTGCCATCTCCCTCTACCAGATTCATTCTGGAAAAGTTTGCTTATTATTATAAAAGGTTTCTTCCTCCCTCTACCCCCAATCCTGACTAAACTCCGGCCTAATGATGGAAGACTTATGGCTTTAATAACAAACTGCAATTAGTCTTAAAAAGGATTTACTTAACGCCCAAATATTGTCAGATGGACAGGGGCACAGGTTCCTAAACACTTTCTTATAGCTTTGCCACTTCTACCAGTTCTGCACTTCTTAATCGTTCAGTCCTGCAGGGAATTCTTGCAACACAAATTTTACCTCCCCTTCCTCCCCCCTTCTCATATAATAACAGTGTTTTCCATAATGCCGGGCAAGATAGAAAGAGACCCATAAACACAAGCGTCCGTGGCAGAGTTAAGAGCTGGACTTGCAGTGGTCCAGCATTGACCCAAAGCATGTCAAAATTGCAAATCACTCCCTTTGCCCCCAGATCTAAATCGATTTTTAAAAAAGGGGAACAGAGAAGTGCAGGATATGAAAACTCAGGGGAGAAAATTGGAGCATCGAGTCTAAGATCTCCATTTCGAGTCGAAAAGTTTCTGTAAAAGAGATGGGCCCCCTATCAGATGGTAACACTGATTGAACAAGAGATTAGCACAATAGAGCTCTAATCGAGGGGAGACGTTTCTTTTCACGCTAAGCACCGTAATTAATGGTATGAATCAATTAATTTGACTTTTATTGTGTCGAAGAAAAGCTCAACAAATGAAACGGTGGGTTTTCGGAGTTCATCTCCCCCACCATCACCCCGGGAGATTTCAGAGAGTGATAGTGTAATATACATACACGCGCACAGAGAATCCTGTTTGTGTCTCTGTGTGTTAATGGTAGGACAAATTCAGCTCCCTGCGAGAAGCCTCGCCATAGCTCCAGCAGGTTTTTAAAGCACCAGAGGAAGAGCTTTGCTGTCCAGATGGCAAAATATAAATTAGGATCATTTGGAGAAAGCGCAAAGAAGACACAAGACGGCAATCAATAAAGCACAGATACACACACACAAAAATCATCGAGAAAAACATTGGCTTTCAAAGCACCGAGCGGCGCTTCTGTGCAGAGAGCGAGCTGGGATAGTGCAATGGTGGGGGCTTGCTTTCTTGTCTAAAATCTTCCTTGGCTGTGTGCGAGGGGTTTTTTGTTGGTTTGTCTGGGGATTTTTTGTTGGCTTGTTTTTTAAATAATGCATAGAGAGAGTCAGTCTAAATCTAAAACAATCACAACCTCATTTCAGCACAGGAAAGGAAAGATATTTTTCCTCTCTCTCTCTCTCTCAAAACTTAAAAAAAAATATTTGAGAGTTCGACTTTTTTGGTTAGACACATTTATAATGGTAATTTTAGAAGAGGATTTTTATCTTTGCATTTTAAGTGTTGTCACTTTTTTAAAAAAAAAATACCCATTCGTTAAACTTTTGCTACGTCAGACCCAGCCATCAGATTTATTTGGATGAAGATCTCTCCTGAAAATGAATGCTCACATTATCTCGAACTACCTCCCCAAAACAGATATAAAAACAACAGAGTTAGCGCAAGTGTTAACTCCAAGTGACCAGCGCGGATCATTTAAATAGTAATACTGTACCGTATACCTACAGTATATATTGAAGCAAGTTTGATTAAGATCTTCTCCCCACTGGGTAGGGGATAAATCAATCTATCTGTTGCCCAACGTCTTCTGTAAAATATTCCATCAGATCTTCACTCATCAATATTTTTATCCCACTAAGGCGAGCGCTGCTCTGTAGTTGTGATATTCACCTGCTCTTAGCACTGTAAAGTGAACCTTACATTTTTTTGTTTGAACCGAATAAACCTTTCAGGCATCGGAAAGCAATTGACATGGTTTCCCCCATTTGTTAATAGAAAGGTAGGGAGGATTATTGATTTCCCTATGTGGACGGTTATATGTTCTTTTTAGGCAGGGAGGGATTTTAATGAGAGACCAATATGTTAATACAGACATTACCGATCTCTCTGATTTATTTTAAAGGGGGAAGGGGGCGGAGGGAAGAGTTTATGTGCCCTTTCGAACAATAATTGCTCATCGGAAATTGTTTTATCCTTTTGCAGTTTTCTACTTAAATATATTTTTTAAATCCAAAACACATGCGATCGTTCAAACAATACACAGGGATTTAAAAAAAAGAAGTAAAGAAAAGAAAACCACTGAGCAAACCGTTTCCGACCTACCCAGGTGTTATTGTTCTCAGTTTAAACAGATCCCCTTGGCACAAAAGGAATAGAATTTGTAACCCTGCCTCCCCCTCTTTGGAGCCCCCTTTCCTTGGGACAAGGCTTACCTTGCACTCTGGTGAATAGAGTCTTCACATTCACACACTCCCTCATTTCCTACTTTTTCATATGCTAACGCTGGCAATGATTATGTCGTTAACACCTCTGCCAAAAAAAAAAAAATGGGGGCACCTAAAGGCTTCTTTATTTATAGTTTCCCTTTGTTATTTTACGTCTTTTTTATTTCTCTCTGCAACTAATCTAATAGATTAATCAATAGCCATTTTCTGATCTTCGGTTTCCAGCTGATGCTGCTGTGGGGGGGAGAGGGAACCTACCGGAAAGTGATTTCAGAGCCAAAAGTTGTTGTTGTTGTTGTTAAGCATTAATATGATGATGCAGCCGTTTAGTGTATATTTGGTCGGAGGCGATGATGCTCATAAACCAAATTGGCAATACCTACACAGTTCAGGCTCTGCTCCTGACCTTTGGCATTTCGCAGGGCGTTTGCATTTAAATAAAAAACAGCCCTCACTTTTTTTTTTTAATGTTAAAATCAGAATGGTTGTTCTCTCGCTCTTTTGCCTGTTTATAGAATTCCAGCATTACCATTGTTGAAAAAAGCTCCAGCCATCATGTAATAAAAATGAAATGCTGCTAACCTGTAATCTTAGATAAAGGCAGACTAATGGTTTCACACTGATATAGTCCTATTTTGGAGTCCCTAGCTAGCGTGAAGGGAGGCTGTGGGCTGAAATGATGCTTGTATATGATCGTGATAAGTAAAGCCACTGTTGTCTCTTTGTTGACAATTCCATGAAACAACTTGAGTTTTGCATGGCTTAACAGTGGGGCGCCTGACGTCAGGCGGTCACGTGGCCACGCCTCCTAGTATATCTTTAACTGGAAAGTAATCTATCAGCCAGTCTTTAAAAAAGGACTTTCAAAGTGGCAAGTGAGTTCTTATAACACCCTGATTTCCCCCCTCCCTCTCTCTCCGCGTCTAGAAATACCTTTCCCCCTCCCTCCAAAAAGGGGAAAGAGAAACAAGAGAGAGGAAGTGTGTGTGGTGGTGGGGGGAAACGAATGAGAGGACTGAAGCAAGACACCCTTTAAGAGAAGAGGTGGAAAGGCTGAGTTTAAAGAGATCTAACCTGCAGCAGCAGCTCAGATGAGCAGTAGAGGAGTTTTGATCGGATCCCAGTTGCTTGCTGGGGAAGCCACCAGCCCAGCTGCTAGAGGCGTTTGATCTGATCCCATATGTCTGCTGGGGGAAGCAGGAACCGGCAGAGACGTTTGATCCCAAATATCTGCTTATAGGAACCAGTAAAGGAGTTTGACCTGCTGGGGAAACCGCCACGCTCAGCAGAAAGGAATCGGCGGAGGAGTTTGACCTGATGCCGGCTGCCCTGCTGGAGAAGCTCCCAAGAAGCTCAGCAGCTCCAAGAGGAGTTTGATCTGATCCCAGATGCCTGGTGGAGAAGGCATCGAGCCCCGCAGACTGGGGACTTTGGTGTGATCCCAGGTACCTGTTGGGGGAAGCCACCAAGAAGCCCAGCAGCTGGGGAGGGGAGGGGGGGGTTTGAGCCCAGGTGCCAGCTGGAGAAGCCACCAAGCCCAGCTCACCTCTTTCTCCCCCCTTTCCCCTCCCCTCCCGTCTCACTTTTTCTCTCTCCCCCCCCGCAGCCCCCTCCCTTTCCCCTGTGCCCCCCTTCCCCTGAGCGGTGATGACCCTGTCAGGCAGCAGCAGCACCAGCGACATGTCCGGCCAGACCGTCCTGACGGCCGAAGATGTGGATATCGACGTGGTGGGAGAAGGGGACGAAGGGCTGGAGAAGGACAGCGACGGCGAGGCCGGCAGCCCGGCCGGGCTGCACCTGGAGGAGGCGGAGGAGCTGCTGCTCCCCAGGGAGGCGGGGGCAGGAGCGGAGCGCAGCGGCAGCCCGGCGGAGGCCACCCCTAGCGGGGCGGCGGACGGGGCCCAGGGGGCAGGCGGCGGGGAGGAGGGCGGCGGCGGCGGCGGCGGCGGCGGGGCCCTGCCGGGGCAGAGCAAGCCCAAGAACAGCCTGGTGAAGCCGCCCTACTCCTACATCGCGCTCATCACCATGGCCATCCTGCAGAGCCCGCAGAAGAAGCTGACGCTGAGCGGCATCTGCGAGTTCATCAGCAACCGCTTCCCCTACTACCGGGAGAAGTTCCCGGCCTGGCAGAACAGCATCCGCCACAACCTCTCGCTCAACGACTGCTTCGTCAAGATCCCCCGCGAGCCGGGCAACCCGGGCAAGGGCAACTACTGGACGCTGGACCCCCAGTCCGAGGACATGTTCGACAACGGCAGCTTCCTCCGCCGCAGGAAGCGCTTCAAGCGCCACCAGCAGGAGCACCTGCGCGAGCAGACGGCGCTCATGATGCAGAGCTTCGGCGCCTACAGCCTGGCCAGCCCCTACGGCCGGCCCTACGGGCTGCACCCCGGCGCCTACCCGCACCCGGCCGCCGCCGCCCTGCAGTACCCCTACATCCCGCCCGTGGGGCCCATGCTGCCCCCGGCCGTGCCGCTGCTGCCTTCCAGCGAGCTGAGCCGCAAAGCCTTCAACTCCCAGCTCAGCCCCAGCCTCCAGCTGCAGCTCAACAGCCTGAGCGCCGCCGGCTCCCTCATCAAGTCGGAGCCCAGCAGCCGGCCCTCGTTCAGCATCGAGAACATCATCGGGGTGTCGGCCACCAGCTCAGGGAGCAGCGCCCAGACTTTCCTCCGGCCCCCGGTCACCGTCCAGTCCGCCCTCATGGCCCACCAGCCGCTGTCCCTCACCCGGACCACAGCAGCCATCGCCCCCATCCTGAGCGTGCCTACAAACATTATCTCGGGACAGTTCCTGCAGCCCGCAGCATCCGCGGCAGCCGTGCAGGCAAAATGGCCAGCCCAGTAATTAAGAACTACCCCGGGCTCAGTGCTGATTCTTTGCTTTTTTATTATTATTATTATTATTATTTTATATCCATCTATCTATAAATAAGACACTCGAGGGGGGGAAACACCCAACCTCTCTTCCTATCAATCACAGACAAAACCCCTGGACTCTAACAAAATCAAACTAAAAACCTGCACAAAAATGGTAGGATCCAAACTGTACACTCAAAAAAACCCCCCAATCCCTCTATATTAAAAAAAAAAAAAAGCCAAACCCACACACAAGCACACAAGGAATGCTTTCTGTACAGGTAAAAAAAAAAGGGGGGGGGAATCCAACCAACATTTGTACATATTTGTATTAAAAATTATTGACTTTACTTTTGGGGTTTTTATTTTTTTAAAAAGGCAAATAACAGTAGGGATTAGGAGCTTTGAACTTTCACTTTTTTTGAAGGTTCTTACTCTCCAAACAGTTTTATCGAAAAGAATAAAACATGTATTAAAAAAGCGGGGAAAATTTTAACTATTAAACAAAGAAAGAAAGAAATGTTGGGGGGGAAAAGGAGAAAAAACCAGTCATTCTATTATAGAAGTCTGTTTATATATGAATGAATATATGTATTCTAAATGTTATTCCTTCGTGTTGTACACAACTTTGTAAATAAATTTTTAAAATGCTGTTCCTTGTATTATTTGATAATTATATACTATAGAGAGAGTCTGATCGGGTGACAATTTAGGTGTATAATGTATCGATGAGAAGATTTTTTAAATGATTGAAACTAACTAACCTTTTTCTGTAAATACCTAACTTTCCTTTTAATTCAAGTAACCTTTCCAGGAGTTGTTCTTAAATAACACGCTAGTTATGTTAGTTATTGTTTCTATAGATCTTGACTAATTTAAGATCCCAGATTTGTTTAGTGCCTACCATAATGAAATAGACGATTAGTGCAGATAACTTCAGTTTATTCAGCCTAAATTGTCAGCGCAATTGCGCAGTGAGCAGAAAACCAATCCAGTTGCAATACCGAAAGGCTTGCCATGGCAAAATCTAATTTAAATCAACAGTATAAAAATAAAACGTTATCCCAATTAGATTATGTTTGAGACACATTAACGCTTTAGAACGCGAGATAATATTTCCCCAAAACATATTATTTTTCTACTATGACTATGTATTTATACAGTCAGTTGAAGTAGCACAAAATTCATAATATCTCTCATTATTCTGAATATACTTTTTATGTGCATTTATTTGCAATTTTAAAAATACAGTTTTAAATTAAACCTCATGGCAATCAAAGCATGTTTACTAATTTATTTTGTGGTAGAATTAATATGTGTGCACCACGAATCTAGTTGTATGAATCTTTCATTATTAATAGAAGACAAATATTATATTATTAAACAACTGAATCTATATTTTAAAGAAGAAGAAATGAGAAACGTTTAATATATTTAAGGTTATTTTATGTTGTAGACTTCTAATAACTAAGTTTCGAGAACAGTTGCAAATATATATATATATATATATATATTTGGGCCAAATTAAAGTGACTAAGAGCGATGCCGAAAATAATTCGCTATAAAGTCTGATAGAATTAAAAACACATTTGTTTTCAGTCTGAAAAAAAAAAGAAGCAAGACAGTAAGAAAAGCATTCATTCATATGCATTGAAAATATTTTATTATTCTATTCTGTCCTCGGTCAAAAACGTGTCAGTTTCACCCCAGGTATCGGCAATAAAATGTCAATGTTCACATTCCACATAGACAAGAATCTCCTCTTGTTAGTAAAATGTAATGCATAAAATGCATGTTCAATTAATCAGCTATATTAAGGCTTTAACGACTTATTACTACAGCACTGATTGTGTTGCTTATTTCAAGTATAGGGTCTGCTGTAAAATGCCTTATACACAATTTGTTTTCTTGGTAAACAGTAAATATTATTGCATCCTAAGTAAACATTTATACCTCGGGATACATATACTAAAATAAAACAAGCTGCCTGGTGACTGGATAGTTTGAACTTTATAAATAAGGACCTGATAATCATCTGACACGGAAAGGAAAAACAGTCACCTTAACCAAGAAGAGATTATATATCAGAGGCTCTTCAAGCAGGTCCCTACATGGACACTCCTCTAATCTCTTTTTACAAGGAAAACTAAACAGATCTAAATTTGTTTGTGTGCTGCGGCTATAAAAGTAACAAGTTGTTTCACAGTTGTGTCTAGCTAATCGGTTTTACACAAACAGCAAATGGTGCATGATTTGTGCAACACACGCAGAGGTTATTTCTATATTTAGCTGATACCCCTGGGAAAAGAGAAAGGAGGCTCTTCTTGAATTCACTTTTAGGCTCAAGAAGCTGCTGATCCAGAGCTTCTAACTGACATTGGATAACAGGGGGCTCATTCCATTCCTGATCCTTTGTTACTTATAAAATTACTCCCTCATATTTCCGTACATAGCAATAATACCTCCCGGCCCTGCATGTGTGTTCAGAACAAGCAGCAGCCTTTAAACTGGAAGGCCTTTTCGTACTATTTATTAGGCAGACGGGGGTGGGAAGAAGGCAAAATAGCCGGCAACTTTCTTCCCAACTAGTTTCCTTTGACACGGAGATTGGAGACATTTCTCTTTCTTTTCTTTCCCCCCATGATCTGCATAACAGGCCAGCAGAGCTATCGCAGTAGTAGGGGGTGGGGGGGGTGCGCGCTCGGGAGAACTGTTGTTTCTCTAAAGCTGCTGAATAGTTCTCTTTAGATTCCAGAGATCAGGTACTTCTTTGAGAGAGAAACGTAAATATCATTACAGTGTAAACGTTTTAGGCGCAGCAGGAAAATGTGCAAATCGAATTAGAAAAACAAACATGGTAGAGGGAAGCCCAAGTATATTCCCCACTGCTTGGAACATTACAGTAATTTAAATTAATAGGTTATAAAATAATACGGAGTTGATCAATTGTTCTCCTAGGTTCTTTATTAAATTAAGAGTGGATTCCTTTTAATCGCGTTTGGTTTTCTTGTAACGATGGGATACGTTATGTAATTATTACGTGGATTTTTTTTCCGAAGGGTTTATTATAGCGTCTTTGTCTCTCGGCCCCTATGATCCGCTACACACGCCGCTGACTCAGACCTTGCTATTCTAGCTTCTGCTGTTGCCGTCTCTGCAAAGCCAACGCCAAATGTCCCGTTGTCCTGTATTACACAGGCAAGAGGCACAAGGATATTGCAGGGCAAAGAACCCATCACCTAGAAGTAGGACGGGAAGAGAAATCATTAATTCAAACAGAAAGGAATTAGGGAGCATTGCAAAATGAACCCAGAGGCCGCAGGTGAAATCTCACTTTGGGGCTCCCAGAGGGTCACAGAATTGTAATAGCGGAGTGAGACCTGTAGGGGGCGTTAGGTAGATAACGAATTTCCCAGATGTCTGGAGCAGCTCCCGACCCCCGCGGTCTATATAGCTGCTTCTCTAGACTTCTTTCCCCTCCCTCCCCCCAGTGATAAACAGAGGGTCTCCTCGGGGAAAGGACTGTGAGAGGCACACTCCAGTGTTGTAACTTGGGAATGGGACAGATTTCTATAGAGGTCTGGAGGAGGTAAGAGGGTTAACGCGCACGATGAGAAACAGACGACTTTGAAGTGAGGTGTGCAGAAAAGGGAGATCCTTTATTTTGATAGTCCCGTGAATAGCCATAATATTTTGGGAAGATCCACGAATAACACATAAGCAGACAGGTCCACACATCACTGAGTTCAGCAGCTGTGTTTTTTTCATGCATTGTACAGTATTTCCAAAAAAGCACTTTCTGATCCTGCTCCCTCTCAAGTCAACGGGAACATTACCATTAACTCGGATACCAACCGGATCGGGCCCTTCCTTTGTATATTTGTCCTTTCGTGTGGCTTGAAAGAAAATAAAATTTCTGGGCACTAATGCAGCTGGATGCCAAAGAAATATATAGTATTCCTTTATTAAACAGGGTTTAAAAGAATCCCACGAAGAACAGACCGTTAGGGAGAGAGAAGAAACATTCCTAACCCATTGCCATAGATTTTCTCCAAGATGTTCAGCAAAAACAAAATATTTCGATTGCTGAGCCAAAAAGCAATTTGAAACGTGGGGGATCGCCTATGACTTCTCGCACTTCTTTAACTGCACCGTTTTACATTGGTGGAAGCCCTGACACAGCTATGAACCCCATCTCCCTGACCCTGCACATAACCATCCCAGCAGAGTAGGAAAGTTTCCACAGTGGACAGCAAAACCACTCAACTCAACCAAGCAACGAAAGTCGTATTTGCTGGGGTTCCCCATCCTCCCCCCATTTCTACAAACCGTCTGACACATATGGCAAAACTTGACACGGTTGGTGACAGATGCCTGTTAGTCTAAGACATGTCACGCTGGCCTCTGGGGTGTATTAAAAGTAACCAGATCCTAAACGCTGGGAAAATGACCATGCTCTGCAGTTGCTGTAGTTATCCAGAGCCAATTTTTCCTCTCACTTTGGTTATTTATTAAACATGCAGTAACATTCTTCATTCACCACAGAGGAGGTTTAGTGGAATATATAAGCCGCTAGCAATAACACTTTAATAATACTAGTACTTTAAATCGTTTACATGGATGGAAATTGGGAACACACCGTCTAAGGAATGCCCTGTTTCCTCCATTGCTGTCAGTCGGTGTAGCGCTGCGATTGACACCAGCTGAGGATCTGCCCCTTACTTTTACAGCCGGTTTTATTTAGAAAGAAAAATCCTCGGGCACTCTTTTGAGCTCTGGCACTAAAGCGGAAATGGCTCGCTGCAGACCCAAGCGCTGTTTTCCTCCCTCGATACGGTCTCGGCGCATCGGAGTTACATAATAATTGATCTGCCACCGGGCATGACGGCAGAGGCGAGAATCCCAGCGCTAGGGTCATTCAAACGGACCCCCGGCGGGCTATTCCTCGCCACTGAAACCAGAACCCCCACAAGGTCTAGGCCTTGCACGGGGAATCTCCCCTCTCGTGCGGTGCTTTCACTGAGGTGACTCCCACCCTCAGCGGGAACCGGAGGAAAGCGCCCGTCTTACGGTGCTTCTATAAATCGGGCTTTGCATTTTCCCACCGTGGGGTGCGGGCCCTCGAGCTTCCCCTCTGTCTGGCTACACTGCAAAGGCGAGGCAGCCGGCTTCAAAGTCTCACCACACACACCAGGCTGCCCATCTCTGGGGACGCAGGATCGGGTCCCAGAAAGGAAAAGCAGGAATGAGGCTTATATGTCTGTGTCTGTATTTTATATGGGTCCAACTACTCCACCAATTACAACTCTCCAAAGAAAGGGTCCCCTGATCTCTCTTTTCTCCCAAACTCCTGTATATGGGAGGAGGCCCCTTTGAACCTTGTTAATGAAATAGTGGCTGGCTAACGCACTCAGCCGGAAGGGAACCGATTACTACATTTATTTTACACATCAAAGTCAGGCAACTAAAGGTTTAAGATGAATAACTCCTACCCAAATCCCAAAGGACTTGGATCCCGAAGTTTCTCCCTTGGCAGGGTGGTGGGGAGGCGGAGTTTGCACGGCACCTTTGATAGATGTGGAGTCCTTTCTTCGTGTCCTTGTCCTCCCCATCTACGTTTAATCAGACCATGTATTTTTATCAGCTTTTCCCTTCTGTGAGCAGTGTCGCCTAGTCGTTGGAAGGGGTTTTGTCAATTGGAAGAGCGTGCGGTCTTCGACTCACCCAGTGATTGATCAAAAGGGGTACGTGATAAAGGCCCAGGCGCGACTGAAAAGGTGGGCGAAGTCCGGAGCTATGAGCCCCTCACCACGAATTTTAAAGGGGGGGCCCGGACTATCTTGCTTATACCTCGTCTGTATTTGTACTATAGTTCATGGCAGGCTTTGCCTTTCCAATGCTATAAGAACACAAGACTCTTCCCTTGGATGATGGAATAGGAGAATATCATTTACTAAGGCGACTGGGAAATATCCGGTCTCAGTGAAATCTCTAGTTAGGTTTGTGCAGTGGCTAGTGTTTAGGGAGCGCTGCAGCTGCAGGGATTTTTAAAAATCTACCTTATTTACACAATAAAATACATGCTTTGGGGCGGGGGTGTGTGTGTGTGTATAGACCATGCTGTGCATGATTACTGAAGTATTTTATGAAAGGGCCATTTGGTAGTGATAGACCATGGCTCCTGTGTAAGTTTTGTGTAAGGAAGGTCTGCAGGAATGGCTTCTATAAAGTACTGACTCAGCTGCATAGTCTTCTTTACAGGCATTTATCCGCTATCACGTTAATAAGCCATATTCACTAAATTAAAGTGCTAAAAGCCTTTAAAATTGTAGTTGAAAAACTTTTCTTCCCCTCCTCATATTTCTTAATATAATCCATAGGTCACTCTTTATTTTTCTCCCATGTTCTGGTTTGAGAGCTCTCAAAAGTAATATCAAACCTTCACCTTCTAGTTGCTTAAGGCAGAATTTTTGGTAGCACTCCTGCAACTGAAAAAAATATTGTAAACTCCTGCACTCTTCTGATACCTTTTTGGAAATAGCAGCACAGGACATTTTTAGAGGAAACCTCAGACCAGGCCCTGATCCCTCTTGCCCTTCCAAAACTCCCATTGGTACAGGATAGAGCCCATGACTGCTAAATATCCAAGTGCACTTGCTGCAAATACAGGGCATTGACCCCTGGGTAATTCCTTAATCTAGTAGTTTTCCAATTACCCAGGCTGGGTAATTAAATTATGCCTACCTAATTTCCTCTGTTTTAATTCATCTCTTAAAATTAGCTGTTTGGCGTTACTGTGCTCTGTTACCCTCAGAGATATGGCCCAGAGAGAGCTGGATTTATGCTAGTGTGCAGTGATTTCCATATACTTACATGGCCACATCCAGCTGGCTTTACTAACTTCTGTTCCTTCCATTGACTTCAGTTGGACCACTGGCAGGAGCTAGACATGCAGGATTTGACCTATAAACCTTGAAGCAATTTGGATACTTCCAGACAAAAGGTGCTTTAGTATATATATGGAATGTATTATGCATATATTTATCCATGGCCACCTTATAAACCTCAAAACAGCATTTTATGAGGAGAAGTTAGCACTAAAGGTGCCCAGTAGTATCACACTAGTTAAGGGGGCTTGCCAGGCTCCTTATAGTGCAACAATCTGTCAGTGTTCCCAATGCAATAGTATTTCCTATTTTCAGAATTGCTCCTGGGACAGAGTAGACAAATATCCTTTGGCCTGCACAAAATCTCAGGCTGACCCAGGATTTTAAAACGTATTTGGAGCCATTCACTACCTTCAGTCCGCACACACATCTCATTGGCATCAACCAAAAGTTCCACAGCAGATGGAGGACAGTGGGTTTATGTCATTTTGGTCATTTTTAGGCTACAGTAATGCAAAGGAGAGGGGGAAAAGGAAATTGGGTGCTTTGTTTTTAGTTTCTTATTCAAAATGGTCTAGAGTTTAAAAAGCACACTGTGCATGTTGTTGCTGGCAGGGCAGGTTCATTAGAGAGGCCACAGGTGGAATGAATAGCTAGAGGGGAGGTTTCAGAGTAACAGCCGTGTTAGTCTGTATTCGCAAAAAGAAAAGAAGTACTTGTGGCACCTTAGAGACTAACCAATTTATTTGAGCATGAGCTTTCGTGAGCTACAGCTCAGGAGGCTAAACCACCATCTCTCTACCTAGGTACTGATACAGCTTCAGATTTCTGGTACTTACAAGTGATCATTGTGAAGAAGATCGTGCAGCTGCTGCTAATCCCCTAGCCTTCTGTGAATCAAGGACATTGACCTTAAAATTAATCACAGGGGGAGTCATTCTGGAGTCTAGCATGAGACTAGAGGATGGAGTTATAAAGTGGGATTTTCAAAGGAATAAGGCACCCAGTTTCCATCAAAATTTCCCAGTTCCCATCCGCTCTTTGGAAAATCTCATCCATAAGCAAAAACTTTCTCTTGTTTATTTGTGGCATACAGTGGACCTACTCCTACTCCTACAGGGAAGTGAATAGGAAGCCATTGGCTTCAACAGGTGCAGGAGCAAGCATTATGTCTTTAGGGTATATTTTGAAATATTTTAGATAGACCAGATAGTGAAATCTGAAAATGACGCACTGCAATTACTTCATCAAACATCTCTTGAGTGCACAGATTGGAGAGATGCAGTTTAGTTTATCCATTAATTATAACAATGTTTGTATGAAAGCTCTTTTGGTACACTCTAATATTAAAGTGCATGAAAACACAACATATCACATTTACTTGAACCAGTTAATAGTCTGCTAGTGCTTCACAGGTTATGTTTAACACACTCCAACCTAATTTTCCCCTCTGGTTTCAAAACTACCATTGAAAACAAACCCTGAACTGACAAACTCACAGCATCAAGGAGATTGCTAGGTAAAATCTCTACTCTGTTCAGACTGGAGCATTTAACCTAGTGATCTCAGAGCCATGCCAGGAGAATTCAGGTGGGAATGGGAGCCTTACCTCTGATCCATTTGCTCTGTTGGTTTCAGACTGACAACCTTACTTTACCATAGTTTGTGTGTTGATTTTCAAAATCTGGTCATCTTGAGGTACCAACATCTGTTAATGGAGCAAGGAATGTATATAATTGGCCAAATATGAACAATATACTTTTCTTGAGAGACCATACTTACATTCTAGGGACTTTTATTGAGTTACGTTTTACTAGTCCTAAAACATTTAGCGTTATGCACTTAAAAGATACAGATCATAGGTATTACATCCACAGAAAGTATTTTAGTCAGTGAATGTTCAATGTAGCAGGTAGAGATGAACTTAGCACGTCTTTGAGACTGAACTGGGAACAGACTCTTCAGCCATAAAATGCACTTAACAGTCTATTTAATAGTGGCGAGGTCCTTGAAAATGCAATATCCATGCTAATCTTGCCTTTTTCTAAATCAGAAATAAAAAATAGGTCAGTAAGGAAGAGCCTTCCCCTTCCATTTAAAATGTGACATTTAATCTATTTAAATAACTAAGTAAACTTAATAAATTCAGGATTTGGTAAGCAAGCTGAGAAAGGAGGCACTCCGCAACTTTATTAAGATCACAAAATGTGAGAAGGAGTGTCCTTGGACTCAAGGTTTAATACAATCCCTGCTTACTTAAGCTTCAACAAGATGGGAAAAGCCAGGGCGTACGAAAACAACTCAGCCTCTCCTCTCAATTAAGCAGTGAAATGGCTGAACGTCAAACATACTTTCTTTTACAGAGGTAACAATGTATCCACAATGGAACAGAGAATGAAAGAAGAAATATATTTCCAGTTCAGGAATCCCTCCCCCAAATTAAAGTTCAAGTTCTAGAAGCACATGGAGTTGTAGCATTAATGTCAAACAGGAATAGCAACAGCAGGCCGGCTGTGCTTACATACAACTCACAGCGAATGGTTAAACCCATGGGCACTGGTTTTAATTTGGAGTGTGAGAATTATTTGAATTTAATTACAAATAGTAGTAGGTCAACCATGCCCTTCTAACTAGTTTATTTATTTAACTAGTAATTATTATAGCACAATACCAATCATCTCTCAGGTGGATTATGGTAAAGATTAAAAAAGAGAAATAAGAGAAATTATAAAAGTCAAGATGCAAAATAACTGTGGCTAAACCGCTGTTTAAAACAAAACAATCAGTGTGGTGGTTTTCAGTGTTCCAGCTTTTTTGACCAAATGCGTGTCACATAAGGACAAATACTTACAATTTTGACAGTGTTGAGGGCCCAGTAAAAGGTCCAACTGAAAATGTCTCTACAGTGTGTTTTCCCACTCCCTCCTGCGTCCCAGCTCAGTTCAGGAATTAAATCCTACATGAGCTGGAAAGCAACTTTTTATAGCTGCAGTTTCGTCCAAGCCTCTTTCCCTCCTATCCACTAAAGGAAGGACTTTTCCATCATTCAGATTGCATTTCATTCTAGAGTTATGGAACACACTAGCGATATTTGTGTTTCGACTGTGCAGGTTTACGTCAATTGTAATAGCTGTAATTAAAAAAAACAAAACAAAAAAACCCCCCAAAAATGCCCAGCAAACTCATTCAAACGTCATGAGGACGTGAAAAGGGTTAATAGAAACGATCTTTCTGATCATTATTCGTTTCTCTCTCCTGGTAAGAACCAAAATCAAACCCCGCTTGTCTACTGCCCCATTGTTACGATGTGTCCTTACTGCCTTTTCCAGTCATTGATCTGGTCAAAGTCACGGCAGAAGTACTAGTGACAGAGACTCGATTTCAGACAACGTGGCCAATACAAGTATTTAGAAAACATTCAATAAAAAGCTTTCCTGGGGAAGTGAATGATTTCACCTTGCAACAAAGGGAGCTAAGCTAATTGAACTAATGCACTTGAACTTACAGCAATATAGCCTAACACTCAAATACAGAGCCCTAAGAATTCTCTGTCAAATATACACGTGAAGATAGAGTGCCCCAAAATGAAGAGAAGTTAAGGAATAATATCAATAACCTAAAGGATATAGCTTTATTGCTTTCACTGTTGAATTAGGAAGTTACTAACTCAGATACTATGAAGGATGCATGCCATTCTTGGATTTGTTTAACATTGCTCTGCTTTATTTGAGCATAAGCTTTGTTATTCTAAATAAGGAATAGCTATCAGGTAATTGTAGAGGGAAAACCATGAAGAAAACAGAAAAAGGAACAGCCAAAAGGAGGAAGAGCTGGCTGGCTGGCTAGCTAGCTAGATTAAAATAGTGCTTTGGCCTATCTATTATTTGCAGGCTCTGCCTCCTACTTTGCTAAATTTGGATCCAAACAGGCAATAGGCAAAATTTCCATTGACATCAACCAGAGCTGTTTTTGAAAACTGTATCAGAATTCAGAGTAACAGCCGTGTTAGTCTGTATTCGCAAAAAGAAAAGGAGTACTTGTGGCAATTTAGAGACTAACTAATCTCTATGCATCCGATGCATCCGATAAAGATGCATCCGATAAAGTGAGCTGTAGCTCACGAAAGCTCATGCTCAAATAAATTGGTTAGTCTCTAAGGTGCCACAAGTACTCCTTTTCTTTTTGTATCAGAATTGATAGCATTGTGGCACAGTCTTGCTGGATCAGTAATCTCAGGGAGTGGTGGCTATGGAGATCTCAGATAGATTTGAAATTACAGTTTTGTTTAACTCACCGATTTCCAACTGCTATGTACTATGTTAAAGAAACTATAACATCTGTGGGGATTAACTCTTCACACAGAAATAAAATAATTTTAGAAAGGGGACTGCAAGTTAAATAGCAATTGTTGTTAGTGGTCTTTATACTTCGTAGCATCTAATACCATTCCACTTCTAATTTATTTGTTCTTGTAACCAATATATTTTTGAGTCTGAGTTTGTTATAGATTCATGTATTTAGGACCCAGTCAGACATTCCTTAGAGTCCTGGTTCATCTCTTGCACAACTGATTATTTAATTATCAATATGAGTCCACAAAGTTAGCTGTTTTATTAGCTTTTATTGTAAAAATCCGATGCTCTGATAATGTTATGATGTTCTTATCTATATCTACTATCTTCAGCTAGATTCAGAGATCCAAAGGTGCTCAGAGTTCTCGTGGTTTAGAAACCAATAAGTGGTTTATATGTTCATCTGTAAAAGATCCTATAGTTTCCATCTTCTAATACTTTAAGAACACACTGAGTGGGATGATACGCGAAGAGCAGAAATTGCTTCAAATGGCTAAATAACTACAATTTGGTGATATGTTTGTTGCTGAATTCATTTACACTCAGAAGATATATGACTAGGAATGGAAGCTATATCCTATCCTATATATTGCATTAGAAAATACTTTTGGGAAGTAGTCAAAAGGTATTTCTGCTGATGGATAAGAGTAGACTAGTTAAAATACTATTATCACATGTCAAAATTTTTCCAAATTTTGCTTTTTTTGACAAAAAAACGAATTTTGGGGGGAGGGTTTCCCAGCAGATCTATTTATGTTTATTGTTATTAAGTATTAATTATTATGATTAATTAGTAATTAATTTACATTATAGTATCATCCAAAGGCCTTATTTGGGTGTGGGGCTCCATTGAACTGTGCTCCAGAGGGATTACATTCTAGAAGACATAAAATAGACACAGGATTGAGGCTGGAGTTACAACATATGACCAAATGAATATGGTGAAGAATTGGCATAGCTTGTTAGTTACAAGCTTTTTGCTGGTTTTTAATGTTTTTTAAATTGGGGGTAGAGGTAGGGTGAGGAATGACAGGAATGAGGAGATTAGTGAGAGTAAGGAAATGTCCTACAGGTTGCATGGATGTCCTTGAAAGATTCTCTCCCTCCTCCCCACACTGCCATCTAAGGCCCTGATACCGCAAAGACTTAAGCAGCTGCTTAATTTTACCACCATGAGTACTTCCAATGAGTCTTCACTGTGATAACAAAGTTAACTATGTGCATAAGTCTTTGCAGGATTGCCGTTTAAAATTTTAATATTCTATAGTTGTAAATTAAATAAATGAGTTCCAGGTAATATTTTCCTGAAAAAGTGGTTAAGGAAGTGTGTCATCACATTGATAGTTTTACCTGTACGTCAGGAAAAATGAAGTCTTATATATTTCTTAAAATGTATATGCTGCTCACGAAAGGGTAATTGCCAATATAAATATCTACGTTCTGCAGCATTCAGGCTCAAATCCTATAAAACTCCTCAATTTGGAACTCCATTTCAGCGAGAGTTCTGTGCCTGGAAGGCTTGTAGGTTTGGGCCCTGAAAATCTTACTATCTGTGCCTTGTATTATTAGAAGAAATAATCTCTGTTCTGCTAAAACCACTGTCCCAGGAATGAACACACACACAAAAGACAAAAAACATTAATCAAGGAAGAAATTTGGAAAACAGATCAATTCATACTACAGTGTTGGAAATAGGTAATAGTCATGTGAATCTTGTCTACGACTATCCACTGAGTAATGTTCTTTAGGTTAAGTTGTCAGGTCCCTCAACAGTATTACTGAGGGTAAAGAAATAACTAGAGTATGAAAAATTTGAAAGAGATGGTTGATGGTAGGTCTCTACTTTGCTCCCAAACTGCTCCCTAGATCCTTTCTCCCTGATGCACACAGATCCTCAGGCTGCTACCTTCCTTTGGCAAAGAACAGGACTCCAGACTGCTCCCAGGAAGGAAGCCAGGACCAGATCTCTGGGAACTGGATGCCTAAATACCTTTGAGGATCTGCACCCCAGTCCCTAGTTGTGTCTACCCCACCAGGCTTTTTGCCAGTAATTTCCCACCATTGTAACATTTCGTCCCCACTAGTTGTGGTAACAGGAGCAGCACTACAGCAGACCAAGTTTTAGGTGGCCATTGGTTTTTTAAGTACCGTCATAAAGATCTAATCTGAGTATGATAAAACAACAAGGTGCATAAATAGCTGGCAGCTGCCTGAAGCCATAGCTGCACTAGTGCTGCCACTAGAAGAGCTGAATGCTCGGTGAATGACAGGTCCTGGTTTTGGCAGTAGACAAGGCCTGTGTGTCGTGCCTGAGGCAGCATTAATGTTATTCTGAGTGTGAATTTTGGCACCTTCTGACATTTACAACCTGCGTACCTTCAGGCCAGGATGCTGTGTGCTCACGTAGATGTTTTGCCTTGAGGAGGTGCCAGGGGTAACAAGCCCAGACTAGGGCTAGAGGTGCCTTGTTGGCACCGGTTAGCTAATACGATGCAACCGGCTGCCGCAAAAGAGGAGCACATGATAAACTGGTAAGTTAAAGCCCTGGTGGAGCCTCCTCACCTGGTTAAGAGGAGGCCACAGGAGAGCCACCTGTAGTGCCCGACGCACTGGGCCTTGTAGGGCTTAGGGCTGGTGGGGCTCTGCTTGGCAGGTCACGTGCTTACCCTTGACTCCCCATTCCTCTGGCTGCCCCTTATTGTCCCCCCATGTTTCTGACCCCCATTTCCCCGGCTGCCTCCCTCCTACGGTCCCTGTTCTCTCTCTGGTTTCAGAGTAGCAGCCCTATTAGTCTGTATTCGCAAAAAGAAAAGGAGTACTTGTGGCACCTTAGCGACTAACCAATTTATTGGAGCATGAGCTTTCGTGAGCTACAGCTCACTTCATCTCCCCCTCTTCGCCATTCCCCGCCCTCAGCCCTACGTCCTCGCGCCCGCGTGCACCGGACTACTACGTGCGCGCCGCCCCGTGACGCTCACGGCGCGTGCCCGTCTGCCAGAACCGGAAACAGCTCGACTCCAGCGCGGAATCGCCGGGGGACGCGCGCGTCAGGGTGAGTCCCTGGGTCCAGTGGGAGGCGCGGGCTCGCGCAGGAGTTGCGTGCTCCCGCAGGAGGGAAGGTGGGGGGAGGCGGGAGCAGGAAGCAGCGCTTCCTGGTGCCCCGCGGGGGCGGGAAATCCGTGCGGGGCGCTTCCTGGATTCCCAGTGGGTGCGCGTGAGGCGGACGGCGCTCCACGCGTGTCACCGGGGGCGGGACCTCCGGAGTCGCGGCGGGGGGTTAACGGGGGGCGTGGAGGGTGCCCGAGCTGCCATACGTGAAGGGGGCGCGCGTGGGGCCCGCTGCTGTGTGACGGGCAGGGGAGGAGGGGCCCTCCGCAGGGTCCCGGGGACGAAGGGCTGGCTGGGGGGGCACGATCTTGTCCGGTGGGGGCGCACGCCCTGCAGTGCAGAGCCCTGAAGGGGAAGGGGGGTGACAGGAGGAGCTGTTGGGCAGGGCGGGCTGCCGTTGGGCTCAAAGAGGAGTCCCCTCACGGCGCTGAGAAGCGGGTGTGGGCCTGTCCTGGTGGGTGTGGTGGGGACGGGGTCCTCTGCATACCGAGTAGTTAGAAAATCGACCCATCATCGGAGAAATCAACAGACGGAAACATATTATTGGTAGCCTTTTCCTCTGACCATGCTGAGCAGCCCTTGGATTTCATCACAGTGCTCATTGCATTCCTGATGATATCACACACAAACATATGGGGGGCCCGCTCATTAGAGGCCATTAGTCTAGGGATCGTGTCCGAGGCTTTTTCTTCCTTTGCCTTTTTTATTAAAAAATATTTGTCTGAAACTGCTATCTTTGTTCAAGTGCATCAGGGGCTTCTTCCTCTCCTTTCTCCTCATACCTTTATTTAGGGAGTCACAATGGGAAAGGACTGGAAATGGCTCATACAAAATTATAACTGTAGTTGATCAAAACTCATCCATTTCTGTTTACAAGGTTCCAAGCCAATAGATTTTCTTGGGATAGATCCCAGAGGCTTGCTGTCTTGACCTGTGATTTTGCCTTGTCCATTTATAAATTAACAGTATTTCATAAGATAGCACAGAGAGAAATTAATAATTCATCACTAGCAAAATACAACCCTAATTTGGCAATGTTGCTTAATTTTTTCAGTCATGGTGGTTTGTGAGATATCAGCACTGAAAAAAACATCACTGTGATTCCATTTTGCCTTTTGACCCCTCAGCTTCATTGTAATGTGATTTTAGTGACTGCAATATCAAGAACAGAGAACAAATAAATTGGTTAGTCTCTAAGGTGCCACAAGTACTCCTTTTCTTTTTAGAGATCTAGAACTAACACATTATACTATGAGACCTTGTAATCATAGCCTGACTGCAGAGAGTATAAAACATGGGTCTATAAAACCATGCTGGTATTAAAATGAGTGTCAGGATAAGGAAAATGATAATCAGAATGACTAGATTTAATAAATTGGGTGTCACCTATTTTATCATGTATGTTCAGTTTTTTGTGGTGTTGAATGTGATTGAATGATTTCACAAAATGTTAAAAAATGCTAATTATTGCATCTCAGCTACAATTTCCTCTCTGGTCAAGGGTTTAGAGACTTTTGGTGCTGCTGCTGACATTTAAAGTATTTCCTTTTCTACATTTGACAGGAGCTTCAACAGTCTAATGAAGTTAAAGTTTTACTTAACATTCAGTAACAATAAAAATATTAATGACAACAAACTGAGGTGTAAAGTTTCATGGCTTGGCAAAACAGAGAAACATTGTGGTGGAACAGTGCAAGTGCTTTCAGGACTAGTACCTTTTCTTAAGCACTCATCCTGAACTGGTAATCAGAAAGGAATTTTTTTTCTGAGTTACAACAGCATTATGCACCTGCACCCAGTCAGGTGGCAGATTCCTGTTCAAATCCTGTCTCCTCATCAGGCAGAGGGGGGACTTAAACCAAGAGTCTCCCACATCCCAGGTGAGAATCTTTAGCCCAGTGGTTAGGGTAATAAGTGAGGTCCTCCTTCCTCCCTTCTCTTGAATCATTTTGTGAAGTTAGGTTGTCTCTGAGCACATTTACTGGATTGGGCCCAACACACAGTTTAGGCAGAGGAACACCTATCTTCCCCCTGATTTGTGGATCACTTAGTTGGGAGATTTGCCTCCAAATGTTCAGAGGCAGGAATGTAGGTGCCTAGGGAACTTTTACTGCAAAAACTTAGGTGCTGGGTGAGTTTAGGTACCTATAGGGTTAGACTGAAGCTGAGTGGGAGTTTTGTTGATTGCAGTGGTGCCTAAAAATGGGACTTCGGTGCCTGAGTATATTTGTGGCTCCCACCATAGGTGTTTTGTATTGTTATTACTACTATTTATTTTGCCTCCGATACCTATGCAGCACTTTCCTTATCAAAGTATGATGAGTTCTGTGCTTCAAGGAGCTTAGAGTCTAGCACAGTCAAAACACAGGGTAACAGTTTAGGTAAAGGAAGATATGGAGCGATTATTAACAAGGAAGATAAAGTAGTATGGAATTCTTTAAGAATGGGGTTTTAAGAAGAAGAGAGAAAGAGGGAACTTGATAGACAAGAAAAGAGAGATTGTTCTAATAATAGGGAATTGTACGAAGGACTGCAAAGGCAAGAGTGGCAGCAGAAGATGAAAGGAACAGGAGAAAATGAGAGTCTAGATATAGGCTAGGATAGGGTTATTTAGGACTTTACAAATATCTTAAATTTGATGGGATAAAAGAGAGGAAGCCAGAAAAGAGATTCATGACGGGGGCAGTTGTACAGCATGGTTGGAGGTGAAGATTACTTGAGCAGTGGTGTTTTGAATAGACTGGACCGAGGGCGCATTAGGGAGGAGAAGCTCATTATTATCCATGTCAAGGTGAGAAAAGTAAAGATGGGTTTTAGCTGGGATATAGAGATTTTGGTGTAGAAAGTTTCACTCTGCATACCTTCTGTGGAAGGGGACTGTGATGGGTAGAGTGCCTTAAGTGGGAGGCGTTGTCCCTGGTTCATTTTAGAATTTAAAACTGGTGTAAAAGAAGAAAGTAAAACTCACCTGCTGTGACTGTTACACTTTCCCCCTCTGCAGGTAACATTTGTAATCCCTGTTTATAGAAATGGACTTCAAGTTTTAATGAAACTTTAGAGCCTGAGGGCCTAGTTCAGCCCTGGTTAGTGTCAGACTCGTGGGGCCAAAAGTAGGTTGGCTTCAGAGTAGTAGTACCCACATATACCAGGACTGAATTTAATCCTGTGTTTCCAGGATATTAAAGATTTATTTATTTTGTTTGCTATAAAAAAGGTGAGGAATCTTAGACTGAAATGAAAGGCCTGGAAATTAAGGAATAGTTTCTTAGTTGGGGCAATGCTTTTCACACCGTTGCCTGATGGGATACACTGTGGAGTGTGTATAAGAACCCAAACTAAAGCCAGAGGCTTCTCATTGTCATGGCTTTCCTGTGCTGTGTGGAGCTTACCTCTCAGGGAGACTGCAGAAAGACATGAGTTCTCATCCTCATAATTGGGTAAAAGAAAAAAAAACATATAATACTTTTTCTTTCATGTTCTCTTTAATAAATGTCTTATGTAGCAAACTTCATAATTTGTCTTAGAACTTTGGAATTAAACAGGGTACTCAACATAAGTCATCAGAAGCTGTTAAAATTTTTCTCTCCTTTAACTGTGGAGGAAGAGAAAGAACAAACAAATGGGAACATTGCTGACGTTTAAAGATGAAGTGTTTTTAAATAAACAAATACTTGAACTTGTTGGGATCTTAAATATTTATCCAAATATGTAGATGGGCTTAAAACTCAGCATTTTGTAGTCAAATCCTCTTTGCTTAGTAGGATCTCAGGTTAGTTTTCTTCTGGTAGAATCAGTTATGTTATAAATACCTAGTAAAGGGCAAGGGATGCAGCCTCTTGCTTAAATTTAGATGTTAATGGATATCATCAACCAAGTAAAAATCCTTTTGACTTCTAAAATGTATTTATTTGTAACTTTAAGGCTTCAGGTGTATCTGAAATCCTGACTTTTTTGTATATGTATATTTTAAAAAAATAGGATTTATTTATTTTAGTGAAAGTCTCAGTTTTTAAAAGATTTTTGTAAGAGACTAGAGCCTGATCCTGAAAACAATTAGTACCTAGATGTGTAGAGTTTGCTGCAGCTAGTAGTCCTGTTAATGTAAATGGGACTACTCATTTCAGTAAACTCTACTTCTGGGCATACGTGTTTGCAGAATCAGGCCTATATTGAGTACTGGCGCAGTGACATTAATCAAACATCCGTTCTTAGCCTATGTCATCATGTAAGCAAAAGATAATGCAGTAGAAAAAGTGGTTAAATGTCACACTATCAATTCTGTGTTTGCTATTGCTAATTGATTGATAGTCAAGGAATTGTATAGAAATCCTTGAATATTTTTGCAGGATTTCAGTAGTAAGTAAGTTATTGAGCTGCTTATGGATATGAGCAGCCTCAGTATTTTCCCTCCTCAAACTAAAACACTGTAACAGGAAGTTTTTCAAATAACAATAATCATGCATAAAGAAACAACACTCCACCTGTATGTATTACATATACAGTCCCCAACATATAAGGACATGGAGTCTAATAATGTGTATGTGTGTACAACATAATGTTGGTTTGAGATCTGGGTTCCTCTCAGTAGTTTGAAATCTTACACTCTTTCTTTTTCTTTTGCCAGAACCCTAGTCAGCTTGTGGCTCAGAAATGGGAGAAGATATTTCTGTGTAGTGTTTGGTTTTATGCATAGAAACTTTTCAGTGCTTGGAATGAACTGTCTAATCGCAGCATGCAGAAAGAAGCAATATTGCAACATCACATTTATAATGTGGGGCAGAGTGAGACTATCATCAGTGTCACTAAATTATGATAGGACTCCAAATGCAAAAAGGAACAGAAACATAGGCAGAGCTACAATAGACTTTGTTTTCTTGTTTTCAGGTACCTTTGACTTGGTTTGAAGATCAGCTATGGAAAAATGGAGCTTAATAACAATTACTGTCTTACTAGGACTTATTGTACGCTGGTCGGTATCATTTGGTTCTTATTCAGGTAATGTATATTCACAGTCTACAAAACAAATATATAAAGGTGAATTGCAAAGCTTTTGTTAAGAGTTAAAAAGTGGTTTGTAAGATCTCATACAACAGAAGTAGTATAAGGCCATATTATAATAGCCACTGTGCCTCCCTAAGGTTCTGCCATGGCAGCGCTTTAACGTACCTTGTGTGGTCGTGGCGCAGTGCTGGGTGAGCTCTCTCCCAGCACTCTTAAAAATCCACCTCAACGAGGGGCGTAGTTCCCAGCACTGGGGTACTGTCTACACTGGCACTTTACAGCGCTGAAACTTGCTGCACTCGGGGGTGATTTTTCACACCGCCGAGCGAGAAAGTTTCAGCGCTGTAAATTGCCAGTGAAGATAAGCCCTTGAGACTCTTGAGCTGCCATTTTCTCTGGGTTTAGCAATGAGCAACATCACAGTCACCACAACCACAGTGCTGAAAAAGCTATTCCATTCTAATCCCCCTATTTCTGTTAATCCTATTTTACAATGTGCCCCACTAAAATATGCTAGAAGGAATAAAAGAACAGCCAGCTTTCCTTTCCTACACCTTAGATAGTATAGTAGTTGCACAGTAGCAATACAGCCTCATAGTACAATTGATCAATCTTGCTCTTCAAGCCTTACCACAAGTAAACTGTTCATTTAGTTAAAGCTGTACTGGTAGTAGTGAAGGAAGGGTTAGATTTTTACACCCAACATCCATATTTGCCTGAATGTGTTATGAGATAAATCACAGTTGTATCATTTATTGGATCCATTTCTTCCCCTCCACCCCCACCTCGTGCTGCCTGCAAAAGAACTAACATAAGTCTTTTCAAGATCTCCTGGTGGCTCTTCTAAATTGGCTGTTGGAAGTGTCAGTCAATTTGTACAAAGCTTGCTCTTTACTCCTTTGGTTAAATGCGTAACACTTCCAATCCCTGCCTGCCAGGAGAACCACAGGGCAAGTCTGGGATCAACCCCTAATTTCTTTTAATGTAGCTCAGAGCCTCCCATTAAAATCACAAGAATTGTCCAGTATTTTTTTGTGACTAAATTGGTGGATAACTTTTTGGTTTCATTTACTTGGAGTGATCACTTGAAGTTAAACTGAAAATTTTCAAGCATGATTGTTTGATTTCATAATTTTTTAGTAAAGATAGTTGACTTGAGTGCCTTCTAAAGATCTAAATTTGAAACCTTTCTGTTTTGTAGATAGCTTAGATCTTTGAGAATTCATCTATTTAAACATACACACAAAATGTAATAACTTTTCTATTGCCATCATTGTATTAACTTTTTATGTTGCTGTGCTGGATGCACTCACCCCTGTTAAAGGGATACTGCTAATTAGATTTTTTTTTAAAATGGACTAATTCCAGAATGATCCAAGTTCTGAGAGAGTACCCTTTAAATACTGTTTTGAGTTTTAAAAATTTCCTTAAATTTTTTCATAAGCATTTTGTTGTTCCATAATTTATCCTTATGAAAGGATTTTCAGCAAGGGAGCAACTGAGTAAGGCCTAAATCCAGGAAAGTATGTGCTTTACTTGAATCATGTGAGTAGTACCATTGATTTTACTGGGACTGTTTGTGTACTTGTTGGATCAAGGCCTAACTGACTATTCAGGGGAAACAGTAAACCTGATTATAAACCAGTGCTGTCAAATGCATAAAATACATTGGAAAAAACAGATGTTTTTACGGAATGTAATTTTCAGGATGACGGAGTCCCTTTACTTTGCTTTGTCACTATTGCTCAGTGAGCTCACACACTTGATCAAGAGATTAAAAGTAGTTCTTTGTTGCTCTCTGAAGCAGACTATTAATGCTGATTCAGCATAGTTCAGAATCGTGTGGCATGAATGACCGGACACAAGGAGGTTATTTCCACTCCCATTAACTATACTAGTGTTCTGTTGCTACATCGTTTTATTTATCTTGTTGTTTGTCTTGTGATGCCTTTTTGAGGCATTGCTAACCTTGTTGAGTTAGGGTTATGTTTGGGAGAGGACAGATAACTAATGCATGGCAGTGAAGGTCACCATCCAAGGCAGCATGGTCAAAGCTAGTTGGTTTTAGACAATTAATCAGAAAAAGTCGTTTATAGTACATTTAGAGTCTAAGGACCAGATTTTGTCTTCTGATACATTTGCAAAGCTGCCATTAAGTGAGTAGAAGCCAACTGCGTGTACCTGAAGGCAGAATTAGGCCCTTGAAACCTCAAACTTCCAGGCAGCAATAAAACTGAACAAAGCAAGGTTTGATTTAAAGTACCTGTATCTAGTATCTGGTGCACTTCTGATAAGAATGGAAAATTGGAATGCATGTGAACAACAATATATTTTTCTTAAATTCTAAATCCTAGTTGGCTATATATCTGCTGCCAGCTTCAGAAAGGTGCATTAATTACTGTGGTAGGATTCCTTTTGCCTTTCTTGAGTAAAGATCCCTTAGGTATAGTTGACTTGTTCTTCTGGGCTGGCTTTAGAGCATGCTAGTATTTAACAAAATGTGAGTACCAATTCCTGAGCTAGCAAATTACTTAATTCACCAGCTAGCTGAATATAGAAAGTGGGTCAGACTATGGATTAGGAACTAGTTTGCCATTTCTAAAATGATCTAATTCCTTTTCTTCACCTCTTTTGAAAATTCCTGCACATCCACAAAAATCTTGAGATGGTTAGAAAAATCTGGTTAATACCATTCCTTATATTTAGTAAATTCTGTGACAGATTCTTTCTGTCCAATAGATTTGTCATTCCAGGGTGGGCATTGATGAGGTTTTTACTCCCTGATGACCTGACCTGTTTGGGATCCTTTTATCTGAACGTCTCTTATTATAGAAATAATGTACTCTCTTTTTGTGACCACAAACAAATCACATATATCTGTGCTTGTGTGAATCCCACAAACATAGATCATGTGAAAGAATTGTAGATGGATTTCCTATATCTAAAAGAAACTCTTCAATCTCCATGAGGTTAGAGTCAATATCTCAGTGGAAGAAACTGTCTTCCTAGTTTCTGTTCTCAATAGGTAATCACAAGATAAAGGCAGTGAATAGTATGTATACAGTGGCTGCATAATGTGGGACTACCACAGTTAGATCACTTTGAGGAACTTGTTTGTGAACAAACCTATGAAGACTGCATTGATAAAGATTTTTCATGGCATACTGAACTAACTTCCCAAGAGCCTTGTAAATGGTGTATGTGTGTAAGAAGCTTTCTTTGACTTTGGTCATCACTCAGAGCTACTACATAACAATCATTCAATTGAAAGATGTGGGAAAAAAAGATTCTAGTAAACAAAAATGGAGCATAGACAGTCTGGTAATTCAGAAAGCTTTGTAAAAATGAATTTTTCTTCTCAACCCACTCCATATATGGTGCAGTTTTAATAGAATGATATTACATCGTATATTAGAAATAGGTAAACTACTTACATTGTTAATTCTCTATTAAGAACTGTGGGGGAAGGGCAATTTGTACAAAGGTGAAGGACAACTCATTTGCTGTTTTATTTCTGAAAAAGTAGTAGGCATATTCACACACAACAAATGTGTAAGAATGCAGTAATCCTACATGGTCTTATTTCTGAGAAAATGCAACACTTTTCATGCTATACTTGATAACATTACCAATGACTTTATGAAATGATCAGGCTACTGTATCTGTTTCTTGAAAATTGTATAAGTTGATAACTGCTCCTCTCAGAAATATTCATAACACCAAAAGAATACTTGTACTATGTTACATATGTATGTTTTTTATAGGAAACATGATCCATTGTTCGTTCTGTCCCAATTTTAGATACTAATAAAGCAAAGTACCCAGAATAAATATGATATTAATTTCCAGATGCATTCTTGGAGGAAAAGCAGTGTCAGAAACAAAAAATAAATGTGTAAGCACTTTTTGCCATCTCTTGCTTTCTTAGGTGCAGGAAAACCACCTATGTATGGAGACTATGAAGCTCAGAGGCATTGGCAAGAAGTTACTTACAATCTACCCATCAAGGAATGGTATGTATCACTTTTAAGTTTCAGCCTACGATGTGTAATGAAAAAAATCAACTTTAAGGTGCATAAAAGTAAGACTTGAGATTTTTAAATCTATTCAAAAGCTTTTTACCATTCTCTGAACTACTCTAAACTACCTGCTTCTCCCTGTTCTTAGACTGAGACATTATTTTTGCTTAAGAAATGTGCAAGTGTTAAGAACTTAAATTTGATTTGTTACATTTTTGTATATAAAACAGAAAAGTTTGAAAAACAATAGTCTAAGAATGCAGTAAAGATGCAAAGAATGTGCTATGTCTTAGCTCATCCTGTGTAAAAGTAATAATATGAGCAACTGCCACTGGAACTACAGGAGACCATAGTCTTCAAGTTTAAAATATACAGTCTTCTATATCTGTTGAATGAGGGTTTTCTGTTAAACAAAACAGGCCCTTGGGTACTGATGATATTTCAGAAAGTGTATACTTTACATTATCTGGCTCATAGCTTCATGTATTATGGCAGAGTCTGTTGTTAGTAGGTAATTAACAATCGTTAGAATTATGAAGAATATCATACCTCTGGAATCTGCACCCTTGCGAAGACAGCCCACTTGTATTAATTTTTGAGGACACCAGGAGACTAGTATCTCAACTGATATGTTCAATGGCTGAGTCTTGGAAGATTAAGCCTTGTTTTGGATAGGAGGGAAATGTCCACTATGGAAGGTTGCTACACTCCAACGTGTAAAAGAACTGTTAAACTACAAAGGTTAAGAATCTGAGTAATTTTGGTAGCGCTCATTTAAGTTTGCTATCTAATAGAACTGTCCATGCAGCAACAAATGAGTTGCAATATAATTTGTTTTGCCTAGCTACAGGGAGACGTTCTCTGAAGTTGCCAAGCTCCTAAAATATCTCTTGATATTTTCATAGACTTAAATCCTAATTCAATATTAGATATGCATGCACATGTAATTTTGCTGTGCTCCATGTTTATTCCTTTTGTTCAGAAACAAAGTATATTTAAAAAATTGCTGCAGTAAACTACAATATGATTTGTATATCGTTTCTTGCATGAGATTTCTCTGAGCCAGAGGCTAGAATTTAAATCTTTGTGTTTTTTTCTGTCTTTCTCTAGAACTCATGCATATTTATCCAAGGCTACGTTAATGACATCCTGTCTTCTTGTATTACTAATTAAAAATGTGGCAATTGTTACCTTGTGCTAAGTATCAGTTGATACATGTACTGTTTTCCCATTGAAATACAAATTTAGGGAAGGATAAGAGTAAAATACACAAAGTAACTGGGAAGCTTACTAGTGAATTGCGGAATATTAAAATCCATGTGAAAGAGCTGAACTGTCTTGGCATGAGAAATCTTGAGAGGTAGGAGAAGAAGCAGAGATGCATCTTAAAGAAATACGATTTATCATCAATTGTTCATAAGATACTCCAGGCAGCTCATAAGGAATTCAAGAAATATCATTTACTGTAATAAATGTCAAAAATTGGCTGCATTGGAGTGGGTAGACTGGAAAAGCCAAGAACTTGCCCCTTGGCAATTATAAAAGACTAGTCAGTCTGTTTCATTCTGAGATTTTAAAGAGTTGATGTCTTATTTTTATAACTTTTATTTTCCTTGAATTAAAACTTCCTCCTTGCATCTGGAAGATGTGGCTAAATTCTAACGGCTGCCGGCCTTCCACAGAAACATTGAAAAAACAGAATTGGAGACAGGAAAACCCTTTCCTTGTGTACCCTCACATATTATCCTCCAGAGTTTTCTTTCTGATGTAGAACTAGGTGAAATGGTTATTGCTGACATCTCTGATGCAGGTTCATGACCTTGTGTCAGCTATTTAGAAGGTATTACTTTAATAACTCAGTTATATCTGCTGTCAATTTTCCTTTAGGTCTTTGTTTCTTCTACATATTGGTAGAATTACCCAGATGTGAGTGTGAACTCCCTCTGTATGAAACTCCAGTTTGTGTGTATATATGTTCTTGTATGTCTGTCTGCCCCAATTGCTTATGGTATACTTTTTTAACCTAAAAGTATGGGGTACATAGTTCAAATTTCTCTAACAGTTGCTGTCATGCTTCACAAAACGCAATATAATATCAAAATCCCACTTCATTTGTCATTTACTCATTCCTGTCACTGATGATGAAAGGCAAGAGTCTGCTCTCAGACTTTAACAGCAACTCAAGAATAGGGTATTACTCTCTGCCTCTGTGTGAGGAATACCTATTGATGTCCCTAAGATTTCCTTGAGTGAGGAAAGCAGAACTGGACCCAAGATCCCTCATGTGAGTCAGGGACTCTTTCTTACAATAGTTCTGTGTAAGCTCTCTACCTCCTTGTTTCACTCAGTGATGAGACAGTCCAGCGTTGGGGACATAATGTTTTCTGCTAAAGTAACCAATTGTGATGTCACAAAAAATGGACATTGCAAAATGAATGTGTCAGGAGAAGCAGTCTTGATCACAAAAGGGTTTCTTCACACCTATATCATGCTGGGGCTCATCAGTGAAACAGAGTGCTGCACCTGACTATTCAATGAGATTTAGGTACTATATTTTAACAAACTCGTACATATGTCTGTGTCATAAATATAAAAGGAAGGGTAATCACCTTTCTGTAGACAGTGCTATGAAATCCCTCCTGGCCAGAGGCAAAATCCTTTCGCTTGTAAAGGGTTAAGAAGTTAAGGTAACCTCGCTGGCACCTGAGCCAAAATGGCCAATGGGGGGACAAGAGTCTTTCAAATCTAGAGGTGGAGGGAACAAAGGGTTTGGTCTGTTCCCGGCAAAAGCATCACACAGGCAGATCAGGAATGCAGCCTTACAACTCCTGTAAAGTTAGTAAGTAATCTAGCTAGAAAATGCGTTGATTTTCTTTTGTTTAATGGCTTGTAAAATAAGCTGTGCTGGAGGGAATGTATATTCCTGTTTTTGTGTCTTTTTGTAACTTAAGGTTTTGCCTAGAGCGATTCTCTAGGTTTTGAATCTGATTACACTGTAAGGTATTTACCATCCTGATTTTACAGAGGTGATTCTTTTACCTTTTCTTTAATTAAAATTCTTCTAAGAACCTGATTGATTTTTCATTGCCCTTAAGATCCAAGGGTTTGGGTCTGTGTTCACCTGTACCAATTGGTAAGGATTATTATGAAGCCTTCCCCAGGAAAGGGGATGTAGGGCTTGGGGGACATATTTTGGGGGAAGATGTCTCCAAGTGGTCTCTTTCCCTGTTCTTTGTTTAAAATGCTTGGTGGTGGCAGCATACTCTTCAAGGACAAGGCAAAGCTTGTACCTTGGGAAAGCTTTTAACCTAAGCTAGTAAGAATAAGCTTAGGGGGTCTTTCATGCAGGTCCCCACATCTGTACCCTAGAGTTCAGAGTGGGGAAGGAACCTTGACGGTCTGTATATGCAAACATTGGGTATTGCATTGAAGAAAACATATACATTTCCTTTATAGGATCTGTTTAAATAATTAATCGGCTCTTTGGCTACTTGTCTGCAAACGTTTTGCTGCTTTGGCTCTGCCGGTTATTGAGCCTTCTACTAATGTGTGACTTTGCCCATCATGGAGCTAAATATGACAGTTGTGCAATATGTGAATTCAGTATGGTTCACAAAGCATGTGAAAGGTGGCTGCATACATCTTTATGAAGTAGGAGGGTTCTTCTGTCTCCAGTCAGGAACAAAACAGGTGAGCTGAAGAGTCCTCTAAAGGTATAAATGGGCTACCTAAGTCCAAAGAATAGAAATTGAGAACCTTAATATAAGGAAAACCTCTCTATAGCTGAGGTCAAATCAATACTCTTTAAAAACTGCCTTTTCTTTGAGCTCTGCTAAGTCTGTGTTCTCTTTTTGTGGTTGGGCAAACTTTCTATTTCAGCCTTCTGCTGGAATAGCTCCTGGATCTGAAAAATGTAGTTCATGACTGTGGATGGAGTTGGGGATGATCCTATCAAATCAGGAATTGTGGGCTTTGGCGGATGTGGGGAGCTCATTTTGTACAAGCATCCTATGGATCCCTCCAGCTTGGCTCCATGTAAAGGAATTTTATTCCTCGATGAATACGCTTAGTTGGGTATAGAGCCAACATCTCTTGCAGCTTCTTACAGTCTTCACAGTTGCCAGCAAATGTATATTGAATCCTTTGTTTGTTTTTGTTTTAGTGCTTGCAGTTATTTCTAGTAAAACAAAACAAAAATCCCAATGGGCAATATTTAGTTCCTATGAATGTTTGACTATATAGTAGAGACATGGTTGGCTTAATGTGCAAACTCTTTAGGTTGAAATGAAGTTACAATGCTGGAATCCTAGATCCATTTTTAAGTTTTCTTTTGTTTTTCAGGTACTTCAATACCAGTGACAATAATCTGCAATACTGGGGCCTTGATTATCCACCTCTTACTGCTTATCACAGTCTCTTGTGTGCTTATGTGTAAGTTAATCATTTTAGGATTATTTTAAATGTTTGCTATTGGTGGAGAATGAAAGAAAAAACAAATGCATTCTCCCCCTCCTCTCAGAGGAGAGGAACAAAACAAATGGCAGGGATTTGCCTCTTTGGTATAGTTCACTTATTATGTGCAGTTATGAAGCTGGAGAAACAATAGATGTGGCATAATTACTTCACCCCTCTTGCTTCAAACCTGATCCTGCATTTGTTCCACATTGAAATCAGTTACGGGGCTTCGCCTATAACAGGACTGCAGGATCAGTTCCTCTTGTATTCCAGTGCCTCCGGTGAGTACAGATTACGTTTCAGCCGATGGGTCATAGTTATAGCTTCCTGAATAAGTCATTTAGGGTTAGCGATGCACATAGTAAGGCACGTCAGAGATTGTTTCCAGCAAATGGAAAATTAATCTTGTATTGAGAACCCAAGTGGCATTTGATGAGTGGATCCTACGTGATACCTTGTAAATATAATTCTGTTATTGGGATGTTCTTCCTGTATGGCCTTTAACCATAGAAAATTTTTAGAAAATTGGAGTGTTCTGTTCAGGGGCAGACAGAAAAAGGGTGCTGCAGGTCAGGTTACGATGCACTGGCAGAGCTATGTGGGGAAAGTTTGCTTCACATCTGTCTGCACTATGCCTACTTTCCGTTAACACTTAAAAAAAATCACAAGTTAGCTTTCAGTTTGAGAAGTGCCGAATGACTGTAATAGAATTAAATTATAGTAATAGAATTAAATCTGTATAAGCACAAGATAACTATTTTCAGTTTTTGTATTGCTGATTAGCAGCTAAATACGATAAAATAAACTGGTCTAGTGGTGAGGAAACCCCTTCCCTGGTCACTATTGCTTTTGATAAAGTTTGCCTCATTTATCTTAATCCTCTGAATATGTCCCTGTGCATATCATTTTTATTGCTGAAAAGAACGTAAAGGGAAATGAGAACTGTCTACATTTTGATGTGTCTATACTTTGTTTTACAGTGCAAAGTTAATAAATCCCGATTGGATTGCTCTCCACACATCCCGTGGATATGAGAGTCAGCCACATAAGTTATTCATGCGTGCAACAGGTAGAAAAATTGCATTTCCTTAACATGATCTTATACGTTTTTCTAGCTCACTAATTTAGCACATTTAATTTGGCATCCCTTGTTGTGTCTTTTTGTTTGTTTGTTTGTTTTGGGTTTTTTTTTTGTTTTCGTCAATTTCTACCGCAAAACTGACTGATTTGAAGGTATTGCAGGTCTGGCACTGTTAACTAAGCATCTGTGTCTTCAGTTCTGCTCACACTTGTGAAAGTAGCAGAATCTTTATATTGAACTGGTTTTAGTAACAACTTTAAAAGGATACTTTCCAGTCGTTTGGGTCTCAAATTTAAATTTTAAAGGTGACCTGCAAAGGATTTTTTAAAATGGATTTGCAACCTTTCTAGTTCTTTATGATGCCTAAAGAAGGCCTGAAGGTTTTATTTTTTTAAATTCTGCTTGCTTTTTATCTTGGAAGTATCAAGTGTATCAAGACTGGCCTTTAATGAATTTGGAGAAGGAACTCTTAGGGGTTTCAAGGATATTTACTGTGACTTTTCATATCTTAATTGGAGGGGCAGGTATTTAATCTTTATAACTAAAACAACCTTTCTCCACAATGGCAGGTTTCAGAGTAGCAGCCGTGTTAGTCTGTATCTGCAAAAAGAAAAGGAGGACTTGTGGCATCTTAGAGACGAACAAATTTATTTGAGCATAAGCTTTCGTGAAGTGAGTTGCAGCTCACGAAAGCTTATGCTCAGATAAATTTGTTAGTCTCTAAGGTGCCACAAGTCCTCCTTTTCTTTGTCCAAAATGTTTATCGGCCTCTGGAATTAAATAGCTGTTAACAAAAACATGCAAAATCAAAGTGTTTTAAACAGTGTGATTAAAAATCTCAAAATCACTTTTCTGACCATATGAGGCCTTTGAACAGCCTCTATAATGAAAACGTAACTCCATTAAGATAGCAAATAATTTCATTTCTTCTCATGGACATGTTAGTGGAACAGCTGCTGATGTGGCCAGTGGCTTCTAGCAAGTGAAGAATACTGGGAGTAGTGATGTGACAGTAGCCATAAGGCAGCCAAATCATCCCATTATTTTTTAAAGTTTAGTTATACCTTTTGCTTCACATGGCAGTGCAGAGTCCTATAAAATAACTGTGCTGAGTGAGTATCCTTATTTGCTGATTATATTGAGCAGAATCTGATGTTCATCAATAGCACTTCCTTGTGTTGCCCACAAACCTTTCAGTGTGGTTTCTAGTAATTGATTATATTTAGAAAAAAATCACTAGGACGAAATTACCCTTGAAATGGTCTTTAATAATGTTCAAATCAACACGCTTGACAAAACACTGATGTACAAACTAAGAAAACTGATATACGTTCTTTTAACAATAGCCATTAAACTTGTGCATCAGGATTACAAAATTCAGTACAGTTGAATGTTGACCATTGGTGTTATACTTTTGTGTTAAATTTTGAACATGTACATTTGAAAACATTTTCTTTATGAAGAGACAAGTTGATAATGTTTCAAAAACTGTGTTAGCCCTGTGGACTTGCTCATTTTGGGTTTGTTCCTTTAGGGCGCTTGAGCACCAGGCCCCAGATCCAGCAGAGCACTTAGCAGAGTCTTAACTCTAAGCACAAGTAGTCGCATTGAATTTAATGGACTGTTCACATGTCTAAGTGCTTTGCTGGACTGGGGCTTTAGTGCAGGATCAATCCTTTGTTCGTTCTAGATTGAAAATAATGCAGCAAGGCAATTATGTTTTTGTAGAGAAACAGGCCAAGATTTTCAAAAGTGACTAGTGATTTTGGGTGCCTCAATTTCTTGGTGCCCAACATGAGACACCTTATAGGGGCATGATGGTCAGAAAGTGCTGAGACATGCACTCTGAAAAATAGGTCCCTTCAAGTTCTCTCAGGTTCACCACCCCAAATCACGAGTGAATTTTTAAAATTTAGACCCCAATATTTGAAATATCAAGTCCCAACGCTTCAATAATTGAATCACAGAAATGCTGGACTGGAAGGGACCTTGAAAGGCCATCAAGTCCAGCTCACTGCACTGGGGCAGGACCAAACAAACCTAGACCATCCCTGACAGGTTTGTCCAACCTGTTCTTAAAAACTGTTCCATAACTTAACTACCTTTCAGTTAGAAAGTTTCCTCTAATATCTAGCCTAAATGTCCTTTGCTGCAGATTAAGCCCGTTACTTCTTGTCATACCTTCAATGGACATGGAGAACAACTGACCACCATCCTCTTTATAACAGCCCTTAATGTGTTCTAGAGAAACAAGTCACAAAACTGGGAACTTTATTCTGCTGGTCTCACACCTTTCTTTCCTTAGAAGAATGAAATCTATTCTTTAAAGAAAAACTGACTTTGAACTTTATTTCCTTTGAATATCTTGTTTTGCAATATTGCTTCCTCTCATCAGAAGGGTAAAGGCTCAAACAAGATATTACTAGAATATTTGTAAATATACTCTTACTTATATGAAAGGAAATTTTGGGATGCAAAAGTTTTGAAGAATAAGTCACTTTTAGAAATATTTCCAACTGTATATAGGGCTGTGTGGAAAAACAAAAGAATTAAGAAAGAATAAGTATTATCCATAATGACAGAAATACTGAGACATTTTAATCGTACAATACAGATGTTGTTTAAATAAGTGCTTCCAAAAACACCAACCTTCCCCCATTTATGCAAAGTTTGAACTAACTTATAGATGGTACCTCTAACTTGTACTTTCAAGTATATGAATGCTTTATGAATTAGTACAACTTATTTGCATAGGCCATATCGCCTCTTTTTTGTATGTGTCATGTCTGTTTTAGGCTGCTGTTTACATCACGATATGTATGTGCACATGGATGTAATTCCAAACAAATGGAATTGAGATATGTGTTTAAAACTTTTCCCCCTCTCTTATGTGATAATTATACTATGTAAATAGTAGGTAGTGAGAACAAGGTGAGGTATATGTTTTTTGATTTTGGAAGAGATACAGTAAAACCTGCCAAGAGCTACCACTTACGGAAATTAGCAAAAGTGGTCGCTTTGAAGAGAAACCACCTCTTACAAGGTTTGCTGTAAAATGGGCACTTTTACTATGTACAGAAAGGCTAAAATTGTTACCAGTGTTTCATGTTTAATTTTAATTGTCTTTTAAATGAACATTACCTACAGTATACAATTCAGTACTGAATTTAAAATCTCTTGGTGGGTTTATTAATACAGTAGTACAGTGTTTGTTCCTCAAAAGAGGAAATTCAGTAAACTAATACAAGTGCTTATTTTCTAGACTGAAGCTGAAAGAAAATTAGGGGTACCTGTGTTATCAAAAAGTCCTGGTTTCAATCTACAGTAGCCTGCTTTTATTTGAAAAAGTTCACTTATTCTTGTCTGCCTCTGCAACGATAGGAGCATGTTTACTACTTCTTCTTCTGCATTGTTGAACAGCTCTAAAAGGCGGTTGCTGCCCTTTAGAATGGCAAACACTTTCATGTCTTTAATCATATTCTTGGTTTCAGGCACAAATGATTCTTCCTGGGAGTTCAGAGGCACCATTGCTATCCCCTTCATCATCATTAGTTTTTGTGTCACTGTGTTAGTCGTCACATGGCTTGAAATTTTCTAGGAGTTTTTAACTGACTGTGACTAGTCTGTGACTTCTTCTTCAGTTGTTGCAAGGTTCTTATCAATCTGGTAGATCTTCTCAATCAGCACACCAAAAAGACTTAGCAACATGTTAACTACTGCAAGAGCGAGCTCATATTCATCTTCTGGATGAACATCTTCATTTGGTGAATCCGCAGTTGACTTGGCAATGGTGAATCCACATTTACCAAAGCATTTTTTTTTGTTGGTGCTTGGCTCGATCTCACTTGATGCTCAATGGACCCAGTGTACTGCATTCAAGAGTGAAACCCTTTTCAGAAGCATTGGGCCCAATTAAGTTAAGTCAGATTTCAATTATTCTTCATCAAATTGATTTTCCTTTTCCGAAATTTCAGTTTTAGGGTTTGAATAACCCCAGCATCTATAGGTTGTAACACGGAGGTGCTGTTTGGGGAAAAGATGCAGAGTTTAATGTTTGTATGTTTAACAGGGCAGTGGCATGGCGCATTATCCACAAACAACAGAATTTAATATCCCTGTAGTAGCAATTTGCGATCAAATCTTTGTAATCATTTTTCAAAAAACGAGTTTATTCCTGCTTTTTTGTTGAATTCATACTTCACAGGCAACTCCTTGATATTCAACTTGCCAGAGCATTGTGTGCATTGGGATTTACTGATCAGTATAGGCTTTTCTTTATCTCCATTCATGTTGGTGCATAAAGCAAGTGTGATTCTTTCCTTTGAATGTTTCCGATTTGAACATTGCTCACCTTTGACAAGGAGGATTTTGCTGTTGCCGCTGTCTAAAAAACAGTCCAATTTCATCCATGTTGTGGATTTCAGACAGTTGATCATCCTGTATGAGTTCAGGTAATTTTTGCTTCCAGTCTGAAACGACACTTTGGTTAATGTCTGCACTCTCACTGCATACTGTACAAAAGGCAAGGTTGTGCCTCCTCTTAAACAATTCAAGTCAGTGATTGCTGGCTTTAAACTCCCTGTTTTCCAAGTCCTCTGCGAATTTCATGGCTTGTGCTTTTAACATTGGACCACCAGAGATATTTACATGACCAACGACCGTGGATTTAAACCACTCGGAAGTGAGAAAATTGACTTCTTAATTTTCACTTTTGGCATGTTTTAATTTTCGTTGAAGAATTTATATTTGACTCATAATCAGCGAGGATTTCTGCCTCTGTTTTAATGGGTTTTGGATTTGTGTGTTTTCCAATTCCAAACTGTTTGGCAATGTGACAACTGGTATCTAGCAGTGAAATTGCTTTAAAATGTTACTCCATTGTAAGAAACACTTCAGATTTGCATTTCTCTTTTGCTTCCATGTTGACTTCTTTTAGTTTTAAACTGTAACTTACAATAGTGTACACCTTTCATTTCAACACGTTCATGTCTTCCTTTCAAGTTCAACTTCTGGTTCATACACAGACTGATAAGTAGGGCCCTATCAAATTTGCGGCCATGAATCATGGAGCATGAAATCTGGTTTTGGTAAACTTTTACCCTATACTATAGGGTAAACATTTACAAAAATATACAGTGTTTCTCAAACTGGGGGTCCCGACCCAGAGGGGGTCACAAGCCTATTGTAGTGGGGTTGTGGAATTGCCACCCTTACTTCTGCGCTGCCTTCAGAGCTAAAGGGCTTGAGATTGGTGGCTGCTGGCTGGGCGCCCAGCTCTGAAGGGAGAGCCGCCTCTAGCAGCAGTGGAGAAGTAATGGTGGCATCAGCAGCTCCCACTCTCTGCTTTGCCTTCAGAGCTGAGTGGACAGAAAGCGGCAGCTGCTGGCCGGCTGCACTGTTGCTAGTAGCAGTGCAGAGGTGAAGAAGATCAGTTTCTCCTACGGGTTTGTTTTTACAGATAGGAGTAAGAAAATATCGTTGCTGGTCACAGATGACATGTTCAGTTTTTTCACAGTTAAATTATAGGGGAAAAACGTTCTGTGGCCTCTGCAAGTAGTCGCTTGAGACAGGTGGTCTCTCTTCAGAGGTGACCATTAAGGCAGGTTTCACTGTCCATATATATGAGAGAGACAAAATTCCAGGTTTCAAACTAGACTGGCTGCATAAGAACAGTCTCTGAACAATTTCTCCAGCACCTTAAGCATAAGTAGGGCTTTATCCAACACATAGTAGGCAGCCCTCCTTGTTCCAGCTCTTCTTTTGTCCCCCTCCAGACCACCTTTACAAATATTTACTGTGGGCAGAGCAAAGAACACCTCACTTCTGTTTGTCTCCCAGTGTTTCTTCTGTGAAATATTAATGCTTTGGCAAAGTACAGGACTGTGTTTATGCATCCAGACATGCTTCTCTCCCTGTAATCTGCCTTCATCCCCCCCCCCCCAATTCCTTAGAACAACTTGCAAGAATTTATTTGTAGGTGATGTCTTTTGAAAGTTGAGAATGTCTTTTCTCCAGCATGTAACGATCTAGGGCATTGCTCATTTACTGAGTGAGGCTATGCTGGGGCCTAAACAGTCTAATGCATGCAAGTTGCAGATTTTGGGGTATATTTGGAAACATTAACATTTCAAATTCTGTACAGCCATTTTTCGTACCCTTTAAAGTTGAACTAACCCGTTTCTATATCAGACCTTATGTTTATGTATTTTCTTTCTTCCCAAACACTTTACAAACTAGATACACATGATGTGATTTGTAAAGCCAGAGCCCTCTCTGGAGTCAAATGCTGAAGCACAAAACAACACTACATGACAATTTAAGACAGAAAATGAAGAATACTGTGGCCAGCTGAAATTGCAGGGAAACTTCAGAAGACATGAATTTGATGAGGAAATAGGTTTCCACTGTAGGGGGTAGATACAAAATATACATTAAAAAATTTGAGGACAGCTGACCTACCCATCCATGTATGTGGCTATATAGTTTGTGGGTTGTGTTTGGGCTAAACAATGTGCAGGCATTGCAGCCATCTTGCAGGTGCATGTGAGACTTAATCCTTCCTTTTCTTACTTGGCTTGCATCTGATGTTTTGTGGAACCATGTAGGTTGGAAGGGAAAAATGGAGAATAAAGTCACATATTGACCATCCAAAGACAAATTATAAATGGAAATAGGTAATTTCAGTGAATTCTGATGAGCTATACTTGTTTGGGGAGATTCTTACGCATAGTTAATCTTTCTGTTTTTCAGTTCTTATTGCTGATTTGCTGGTTTACATACCTGCAGTTATCTTGTATTGTTGTTGTTTAAAAGAAACATCAACTAAGAAAAAGGCAAGTATAACTCTATGGTGTGTGTGTGAGAGAGAATAAAAATATTATTAACTGGAATATAAATTTAAAATGCTGAAAAGAAAGTTAACTAATGCTACAAAACCACACAGTGCTTTCCGTTTACATAAAATGGACGCCAATCAGTATATCTTGCATTAAAGACTTTTCAGTAAAAAAACATGAAGTTATTTTACAGCAATTATTTTAATGCCCTTCAATAGCAATAACAAGGTGCACTGGAGTTTAGTAACCATGAACTACTGAATTATACTTCTTGTCAAATTTATTGCTTGGGTAGTAAAAAAAAGATTTGTGCTGTGACATGGGGGAATCAAGGAACAGCCTTGGGTCCTGCACACTTCTTTAGACAGCAGAACTGAAATGCATTGTGGAAGTGACACCATGCTCAGGGTTTTTAATGCTCACTGGTCTCAAGCATCTGTGGTCTGTCATGTCATGGAGCAGTTCCCAGGGTTAAACTGAGCACAGTCATCTTTGTGAATTGGCTGGCAGAAGACGCCCTGATGCTCCTTTTAATACTCTTTCCCACTAGGGCTCCTTCGTCCCTTCCCACATCACTGGGGGAGGAATAATTAGAGGAAAAGAGTGTTCCCCAGATGAATGAGTAAGGGATCCACAGGAGTTTGGCCGGGCTTGTTAAAGGAGAACCAATCATGTTCTGGTTCCAGGGTGAAATTAATTGCTATAAAATAAAGTGCCTTGTTTTTGTGTGTTTAAAGATTTTTCTCTTTCTCTTTCTCCCAGATTGCCAGTGCTCTCTGTATATTGCTTTATCCAGGCCTCATTCTCATTGACTATGGACATTTTCAGTATCCTTCCATTTTCTTTAAAACAAAAGAATTTCAGTTCTAAAATAACATGAGTCCCTCCTACAATAACTTTTACTGGGGAGGAAGTTAGATTTGTTAGCTGAAAGTTGAGCCCCCCCCGCAAAAGTTTTGAAAGGAAACAGTAAGCCTTAAATGGACTTGGAGCAAAAGATTGATGTGAGGCAAATCAATCCAACATGGCATAGCTTTTCTTTGCATCCCAAGTTCACCTTTATGCCACTCTGCCTTGTTTGAGTAAATATTGGTGGCAATCTGGCTGTGGGGAAAAAATGGATACTCGTGTGATTTCTGCCTGGATAAGAGAACCATCGTAGCTCTTGTTGGGAGGTGGTGAGGAGTGTCAGACACAGCCATGCTGTTCTGTTCTATAAAATGTGACCTTGTCTCTAGCTTTTGCAATCACTATCTGACTACAGAGAATGGGAGGAGATCATTAACATTTATTGAGTGTCTCAGATGCTTCTCTCCAATTTCTAGCAGCCATGATGCTTCACAATGAGATATATCTGTACACCTGACTCACTATACAACATCAATAGTAAATTAGAGTAGACTCTGCTTCTTGTGTCCTCTAATAGCCTTTGAGCCACTGACTCCCATGTTTATAGGTACCTTTGAAACAAATGGTGAATTTGTAGGTTATAGGTAGAGCTGAGTGAGTTATTTCCAAAGAATAACTTATCTAACCGGTATAGCGGATTGACTCAAAAATGTTCGTATTTCAAAATGTATTCAACACTTTTAAAACTCTGAATTGATTGAGTATTCATAATTAGAGCTCTTTGTTAGTGTTTCTGTCCCCAGATCAGAGGAGTTCACAAGTTCTTCTGTTGAGAATACCTATATTTAAGATTTGTTTTCTGCTAACATGTGTACAACTTTCACATTAATGGCAACAAAAGTTGGTATTGTGAGTGTTCACAAGGAAACTCACATGATTTGGATTTTGGCTTTTAGCTGACCTGAATTTGTAACAGTTAACTTATCGCCTTGTAACATTGGAACACAGATGTATTTGTATGTTGGTACGCTCCATTACAGCACACATGACTATATTATGTTTTTTTAAATTCATTCTGGACCTTCTGACCTCTTGAGTTTTATGTCCTGTTATCCTTGCCACCTGGAATATTCCTTGCTCTGTATTGTCAGTTGAGCCATTGCTTGCTTGCATATCATATTAAATGTATAAAGTTTCAGAAGTCTTTTAAAGCAGGAGTGGGCAAACTACGTTTTAATCTGGCCCTCGAACTTCTGCCAGGGAGCAGAGTCTGGGGTTTGCTGCATTCCATGTGTGCTGTGGCTCCCGGAAGCAGCAGCATGTCCCCCCTCCCGCTCTTATGTGTAGGGGCAGCCAGGGGGCTCCGCATGCTGCCCCCCCAGCCGCCGCCCCTGCAGCTTCCACTGGCCAGCAACCATGGCCAATGGGAGCTGCAGGGGCAGCACCTGCGGATGGGGTAGCGTGCAGAGCGGCCTGGCTGTGCCTCTGTGTAGGAGCCAGAGTGGGGACATGCCACTGCTTCTGGGAGCTGGTTGAGGTAAGCCTGCACCCCTGACCTCCCTCCAGTGCCCCATCCCGGTCCCACCCTCCTACACCCCAGAGCTCGCACCCACGGCTGGAGCCCTCTCATTCGCACCCCAACCTCCTGCCCCAGCCGGGAGCTCCCTCCTGCACCGTGATCTCCTCATTTTTGGCCCCACCTCAGCGCCTGCACCCCCAGCCGGAGCCCGCACACCTTTCCACACCCCAACCCCCAATTTCGTGAGCATTCATGACCCGCCATACAATTTCCATACCTAGGTGTGGCCCTTGGGCCAAAAAGTTTGCCTGCCCCTGTTTTAAAGCCTCCATATCAATGTTTATATACCCACAGCCTAGGCTAAGATTTTCAAAGCCACCAAGGGAAGTTGGAAGCCAAATTCCCATTAATTTTAATGAGAATTGGGCATGTCAGATTCCTATGGCAGGTTTGAAAATCCAACCCCTAATGGTATTCATGCAGGTGTGTATACTTTTTTAGCATTAGTTTACAATGAAATATTCACATTTAGGTCTTAGTTGCAGCTTATATTAGAAAATTAGCTATTGTGCATATCCATAAGCAAGTGCAGTAGTTGTTCAGTCCAAGCTGTAGGAAGGTGCACCAGGTAACCGAGATGTGCGGAAGTCCTTGGGCTGTGATAAATGTGGACACTTTAAAATACGCTGTTGGGTCAAAACTAGGCATATGAAAAATCAAATTTTGTTAATTCATCTCTAATAACATACTCATTGTGGTGTTCCCTCTAGAACAGTGGTCCCCAAACTGGGGGAGAGGGCACAGAGGAACATTCAGGGAGGTGTGGCGGAACCTGGGGCAGCCCCCATGGGGGGCAAGGAGGGTGCACCACCCAGGCCCACTCTGCTCCCAGCTCCGCCCCGCCCCCAGCTATGTTCATGGCTTCAGTGCCTGGGCCTGGCCCCGGCCCCCAACCGCGGCCCAGCTTGCTGCTCCCAGGGCCTGGCCCTGCTCCCAGCCGCAGCCCTGGCTATAGCACCGGCGCTGGCCTCGGTCCCCTGGCGCCCAACAGCAGACTGACGCCCAACCCCAACTCCTGACTGCAGCTCCCAGGGGAGGGGCGTGAACAGATTCCATTATGAGTAAGGCGGGGAATGCAACATAAAAAGTTTTGGGACCACTGCTCTAGAAAATGCAGCTGTCAGGTGAGAGGCAGCAGCAGAAACCAAACTTCTAAGAAACAGACTCTACTTTCAAAAAAGATTTTCACTATATTTTGCTGCTTCGATTTATCCTGAAATCATAGTTTTTGCACTGATTCTGCAAAGACTTATGCATGTGCATAACTTTATACATTGTGACTAGTTCAACTGAAGTCATTGGAGGTACTTAGAATGCAGAAAGTTAACTGCTTGTGTAAGTCTTTGTAGGATCATGGCCTTTTGGCATCATAGTTAGTGCTATGAAAGTGACAGTATCACAAATACGATTATGATTTTTGATTGGGGAATAAATAGCAGGTTGAGAAATGATTTATAAAACCCAAATGTGTTGTCATGTAGCTATCTCTACTGGCCAACACAGAGCAGGGAGAGAGACATACATTGTTTCAGTATTTCTTAGGATATCTGTGGCATCTCTCTAATTCAGTTTCTTTTATTACACTTTAATTGCTGCTTTTGATGCATTTAGGTAGAGCCTGAACCATAGCACATCAAAGTCAATGAGAGTCTCTTCATTGACTTCACTGTGTTTTGGATCAGGCCTCAAGTGTCAAAAGTAAATAACAGATTTTTTTTTTTTTGGTTGTAACTATTATTTGTTTTGCAGTAGTGTCTAAGAGTCCTAATCATGGATTGGGGCCCCTTTGTGCCAGACGTTGTATAGACATAACAAGAAGACAGTCTCTGCCCTGAAGAGAGTATAGTCTAAGTATGAGCATGTTTAAATATTCCATACAAAGCTGTACTGCAAAAAAGATTTAGGGCTTTCGATAATTTTATCCATAACCCTGGAAAATATGAGCACAAGAAAATGTGGAATTGCCACTAGTTGTATCCTACTGAGTCCTACTATGTCAGTGTAGTTTTTTATTAACCCTGGTTAAATGATTGTACTATAATATTGTAATAACAATCTGTGCAACCACAAAACTCTCTTTAAGAAGTCTTTCCTTTTGACTCTATGGACTTTTGATCAGGCCCCCAAATGCAAAGTTACAGTTGGCTAACCTGTTTTAAATAGAATTTAAAATATGTCTGTGTGAACTAAATAGTTGCATATTTGGCACTAGATTTTTAAAAATGAAGACTAACTTATAAAACATCTGTTTTGAATATATTTTACACTAATCACCGGTGGCTTTAGTTCACTGTTAACTTCTCACAATGCTCCGCATGTTCCCTGTCTTGTACATCTTGTCCTTAACATAAAAAACATGTATAACTCTGTGAGCCTGGGCTTTGCTTTGTGGGGTGTACTTTCTCTCTCTTACGATTGGGACCTTTTAGGATCACTGGCATTTTGCTTGGCCATAAATTATAAACAAATGGAACTCTACCATTCGCTGCCATTCTTTTGCTACCTACTTGGAAAATGCTTCCAAAAAGGCCTTACGGGAAAGGGGTGAGTATCTTTAAAACTCAGTATCCAAACACTAGCTCAAGAATGCACTTAGGCAGCCTAGCCTTGGGAATTTGATTCAACCTATTTGTGTTTTCATTGTTTCTCTATTAAGGGAAGGGAAGGTACTGATGTTATAATTTCCTCTGTTCTTGGAGAACAAGTCTCTTTTTAGCCGTTAAATGATACACTAAATATCTAACTACTTTTAAGGCATTAGAAAGTAAAATATATCAAACTTAGAGCTGGGTGAAATTTTTAGACCAAATCTGTTTTCAGGAAAAAATGCAGGTATGATGACACTGAAACGTTTCATGAATTTGTCTGTTTTCCCAAATCGTTGATTTTTTTTTTCTTGGAGGGGGGGAAGGAGGAGGAGGGAGAAAAACCTTTAAAAAATACTGAAAGGCAAACATTTTGTTTTGACATTTTTCAAAATGTAACATTTCAATTTTTTGGTTCAAAACAACTTTTTGTTTAGAAATTTGCTTTAATTTTATTTTAAAAAATTCAAAAATGATAAATGCTCAAAATAGAAACAGTTTCATTTTTGGATGAAGGAAATATTTTGTTCAACCTAAAGTGGATGTTAAAACTAAGTTGCCTGAAATTTTGAAATATTTCATTTTTGGTTTGACCTGCAAATGTGTGAGTTCCAATATTTTGGAATTGCCAGTGAACCGAAAAAACTTTTATTTTGCACAGCTGTCATTAACCATCCTTTTTCTGCACACCTTCATCATGCTGGAATCAAAGTTAAATATGGGCCAAAAGTAGACGTCCAGATTAATGAGACAAATGCCAGTAGAAGTGACACAGTCCTAGTGGTTTTCTTATGACTGATCTAGAGATGATGACATACCTTTTCTCTAGTACTGGTAGCTCTTCTCAAATTTGTCACATTTGGTGATCTTATGCACATTCAGTTGTGTCCTGTAAATACACTCTACGTTTTAAGCCCCAAGTGCCTGATATTTTTTAATATATAAACAACTGAGTTTTTGCCTCTTAAATATCTCAATGTAAAACTCTTCTCTGTATTTCAGGTTAGTGTTGTTAATTAAAATAGCATTTACGGTGGTTGCTTCTTTTGCGATTTGCTGGCTCCCATTCTGCACAGAAGTGGAACAAATTCTGCAAGTACTCAGAAGACTCTTTCCCATTGATAGAGGCTTATTTGAGGTATGTGGGTTGTTTTGTTTTGTTTGTGTAAATGTTCTGTATTCATAGATCCCTTGAGAAACCTTCATCATGACCTTTAGGGATTTCATGTGGAAGACACACCACAGAACTAGTAATCTGATCTGCCTTCATTGGCAGTCATTTCTTGCCAGTTATTTAATCCAGTATTTAACCCCTAGCTCAGCTGGCATCTTCTAGGATATTATATGAGTAGACAACACTTATCCCATCATCAAACCCATACTTCAGTCATACATTTTTCCATTGACATAGATTCCATAGTAATTGACAGTATCAGAAGATACAATGTAAAAGTTAACAGCTTCAGAATCTCCCCTTTGGTTAGTATAATACTCAGCTTTATTGAAAGGAATTATTTTTACAACTAGTAATGGTTGTAGTGTTTCAGGTGTAAATTAAAGCCTGCTTTGTGTCCTAGCTGATACTCTCAGTAACCACTTTCTACAAAAGTTGATTTAGACCAGTTGTGCTTTTACTATTCCTAAGTAGTAGTTTGATTCAGCACAATGCTCTTGAGGCTTGATCCTGCAAGATGCTGAGCACTGTTGCCCCAATCCAACAAAGCAATTAAGCACAGACTTAAATCTAAGCACACAAGTAGCCTCACAGATGCCAGTGCATCTACTACTTATATGCTTAAAAAGGCACTTCAATGCTTTGATAGATTGGGGTCAGAGTGCTTAGCTCCTGGCAAGATTGACTCAAGTTCAAGAGCAAGTTCTATACCACAGGCTTCCCCACAGTAGAAACTAAAGGGCTTTATTCAGTAATGCTTCAGTGCTTTGCTGAATCTGGGCCTCAGTGACTGTTAGTGTAAATGGTTTGCCTTATATATGTGGCTTCTGTTAGCAGTTCTTCAGTTGATACAAATCATACCACAACCTGCAATATCTTTGCCCTGAAAAACTAACATTATGGATACGCTGAGGGTGGCATTTAATTTAGATGCAGCCATAGGAATATTTTCAGAACATATTCTCCAGATGCTTGTTAAAAAATAATTGAAGCTTGGGAGATAAAGATATTTACAAACCAAAATACCTTTTGTCACTTTGCATTTTTTACCCTTTGCTAAGTTTAAAAATAAAAGCTGTAAATGTCAACAAACAATGAATCCAAAAGAGCCCAAGGATTTTAGTCTAATATTAGATCAAATATTTTCAGACTCAATAGGGGAGTGACTTACTTGGATACTAATCTGGATAAACTGAGAAATTGTCTATGTAAGCAATGCACAGTAAGTTTATACTCTGTTGCCTGTAACAGGTTCTTTGAATTGATTTCCATTTACAGAAACAGCAACAAATGCTGATGGTTGTAAAATCTTATTGGCTATGAAGTAGGCATCTTATATGTTTGCTGGTGCTGCGAAACCCTCTGTTCACTTGTAGTCCTCAGCAAATTTGAAGAGCATATTCTGTATTGCTAGTAAGCATACAAGAAAGATGGCTTAGTAGTTGGTGCTAGTAGCTTTCTTGTTATGTCTACACAGCTGTGATTCTAGCAGCTGTTTAGGGATGAGTTTCATGGGCATGATAGCTGTGGTTACAAATGTAATTTTGAAAGTGATCCTAGCACAACTGCTAATGTCTTTAGACTTCTTGATTTATTAGTGGTTAACTCTGTCATTGCTAGTAGGCAGAGCTAAATACATTCAGGTATGTAATAAATGTGAGAATATATTGAATGTAGCGCTGTCAAGTGATTAAAAAAACTACTGCAATTAATTGCACTGTTAAACAATAATACCATTTATTTAAATATTTTTGGAGGTTTTCTACATTTTCAAATGTATTGATTTCAATTACAACACAGAATACAAAGTGCACAGTGCTCACTTCATATTTATTTTTGATTACAAGTATTTGCACAGTAAAAAAAACCAGAAATAGTATTTTTCAATTCACCTCATACAAGTACTGTACTGTAATCTCTTTATCATTAAAGTTGAACTTACAAATGTAGAATTATGTACAAAAATATGCATTAAAATTAAAATAATGTAAAATTTTAGAGCCTGCAAATCCACTCAGTCCTACTTCTTGTTAAGCCAATCGCTCAGACAAACAAGTTTGTTTACATTTGCAGGAGATAATACTGCGCAGTTCTTGTTTACAGTGTCACCTGACAGTGAGAACAGGCTGGAATCCCAAGATATTTATGTGCCAGATGCACTAAAGATTCATATGTCCCTTCATGCTTCAACCACCATTCCAGGGGACACGCGTCCATGCTGATGACTGGGTTCTGCTCGATAACAATCCAAAACAGTGCGAACCGACACATGTTCATTTTCATTATTTGAGTCAGTTGCCACCAGCACAAGGTTAATTTTCTTTTTTGGTGGTTCGGGCTCTGTAGTTTCTGCATTGGAGTGTGGCTCTTTTCAGACTTCTATGCTCTACATCTCGTCCCTCTCAGATTTTGGAAGGCACTTCAAATTCTTAAACCTTGGGTCGAGTGCTGTAGCTATCTTTAGAAATCTCCTATCGGTACCTTCTTTGCGTTTTGTCATATCTGCCGTGAAAGTGTTCTTAAAATGAACAACGTGCTGGGTCATCATCCAAGACTGCTATAACATGAAATATATGGCAGTATGCAGGTAAAACCAAATAGCAGGGAACATAAAATTCTCCCCCAAGGAGTTCAGTCACAAATTTAATTAACTCATTATTTGTTCAAGGAGCATCCTCAGCATGGAAGCATGTCCTCTGGAATGGTGGCCGAAGCATGAAGGGGCATATGAATGTTTAGCATATCTGTCACGTAAATACCTTGCAATTCCGGCTACACAGGTGCAATGCTAATGCCTGTTCTCATTTTCTGGTGACATTGTAAATAAGAAGAGGGCAGCATTATCTCCTGTAAACAAACTTGTTTGTCTTAGCGATTGATTGAACAAGAAGTAGGACTGAGTGGACTTGTAGGCTCTGAAGTTTTACATTGTTTTGTTTTTGAGTGCAGTTATGTAACAAAAAAAAGAAATCTACATTTGTAAGTTGCACTTTCATGACAGAGATTGCACTACAGTACTTGTAGGAAGTGAACTGAAAAATACTATTTCTTTTGTTTATAATTTTTACAGTGCAAATATTTGTAATAAAAATAATATACACTTTGATTTCAATTACAGCACAGAAGACAATATGTATGAATGCAGAAAAACATCCAAAATATTAAACAATAGAATACCAATTCAATTTTAGAAACAGTGCAATTAAAACCGCAATTAATCGCAATTGATTTTTTTTAATCGTGATTAATTTTTTTGAGTTAATCGCATGAGTTAAATGCGATTCATCGACAGCCCTAATTGAATGTCTTCACATTTGAAAAAAGTTTCACAGGAGCTTTATTTTCACAAAATGTGTGGTCTTGACTTAAGACTGATGGTCTCTTGTGCTCAAGAAAGTATTTCTCAGTTGTTTTAATACAGTTTCTTTCAGATTATAATTGTCTATGTTTGAGCCAAGGTCACACTGACCCAGTATTGCCTTTCATTATAGCATATGACATTTGTGTGTCAAAATGTATTTTTCAGTGAAATAGTAAATAATCCTCATATTATTTGAACAGCAAACTAACATAGATACAACTCATTAAATATCTTTTCAGGATAAAGTAGCCAATATTTGGTGTAGTCTAAATGTCCTTATAAAGATAAAGAATGTGCTGTCACCTCAAACCCAGCTTAAACTCAGGTAAGAGAACTGAAGGCTTTTAGGTAACTTTTACTTTTATTCATATCATGGGGGATTTTCAAAAGCACCTAAGTGATTTAGGAGCACAGATCCTATTGAAAGTCAAAGGGACTTGTGCTCCTAAGTCACAAAGAGTCTTTTGAAAATCCCATCCATTAATTTTTGGGAAGAATTGAGAGATGAAATTTTCAGAGTTCTTAAAAAGACTTTTGTTCATAGTGTATTTTTTAGTTCCAAGTAATACAAATAAAATTTAAAGATTTTCCCCAGGTGTGCGTGTGTTTAGAATGTTAAGAAACTTTTTTCTGTGTGATCTGAGCTGAATAATTAGTTAAAATTGGGACGCTAGATAAAAATAACAAACACATGCATTTGACTTTTTCCATTATTTCTTCTAGATGTTTTAAGTTTGCATAATCCAAAATATTTCAAATAAGCAAGTAGTTCAAGATGAGGCTTTCAGTATGGAAAATGGATAAAAAGTTACTGAAGAGTAAACTTTTCAAAAGCACCTAAGTCAATTAGGAGCACACACCACACTGACTCAGGCTCCTACCTGATTTGTGCTTTTGAAAATGGGACATGGGTCCCTTAGTCACCTAATAGCTTTTGAAAATATTATCTGAAAACATAAGTGGTTATTTATACATTAAAGAATAAACTTAATATTTTTTAAAAATAATCTTTTAGCTTTGCTTTTACATTTCTGACCCTGCTTCCGGCTTGTATAAAACTAACCCTCCAGCCCTCTCTCCGAGGATTTAAATTTGCTCTGGTAAGTGAATTTTTGTAATTGTTTCTTATTTAAAATCTATCACTGAATGTTGGAGAATGGCCAACAGTTCTCCTTAAAATTGTCCCACTGTGCAGAGTTGTGTATGTTGTTAAATGTCATTTGGTATCTGCTGAAGAGACTGTTTGTTTAAAAAGCATATCACAAATAGAATTGAATATCAAAATTGTATCGGAGGACCTAACTAATGTCTTTTAAATCTCAGGTTTTCCCCTTGTCTATACTTCTTTATTTCTCTTATCCTCGGTTTTCTTCATGTTAATTCTGTATTTTTATTATTTTCCTCTGAAAAGCCATTTGAAGATTCTCCACACAATAAAGCTTTGTATGGGTTTGAGATTTCCTTTCTCTTTCGTTTTGTTTCCAGAGTGATAGTTTTTTTTTAATGCACTGGCTGCCAAATTCAATAAAAATTCCCACAATAGTCATTGCAGGCTCATTAGTGGTTTGAAAAGGAATGATCCTTTTTTTTGTTTTTAACAAATGTTTGCTTTTCTCTCTGTAGTCTAATATCATTGAACGTAAATTTTAGGCATATTTACATGACATGAATTTAAAATATTCCTTTTAAACTAAAAGCGCTTTTATATCAAGACAGATATCACTAAAATTGAAACAGTAGTTGATGTATATGGTTTAAAATATACAATAATTTCTAAGTATTATTTGAGTTTATAATAGTGATGCCTATAACTAGGATTAATCCTTCCCGAGAATTGTCTTGTAGTTTAATTCTTGCTCAATATATTTTTAGTTCAGTAAAAAGAATACAACCTTTTGTTGTTACTTCTGAGGCGCAGGTTGTTCATGAGTACGGTTGACCCAGCATAATACAGCCTACCTCAGGTATGGTAATTACATAGTTCTGACTTTATATCGTGGGGCCCCAATCCTGCAATCACTTATAAATTTGAGTAATTCAGTTTACTTTTATGGGATTACTCATGTGAGGATAGTTAAGTACATGTGTAAGTGTTTGCAAGATAGGGGTCTTATTACATGAGTCATGTTCTGAATACTCTGGGTCAAACTTTCAAAAGGCTCCTTTTTGCAGCCACAATCTGTTACAGGTGCAGCTCAGTGTACTTGTCCCTCTAACTATATTGAAAATGCAAATTGCTCTGGAATTGAATATATTTAGTACAAATTAGATACTTTAATTTATACTGGACACTTCATACTGATGCCAGCCTTTACATAAAATTAGGCCAACTAAAAAACTAAAACGTACACTTTGCATTGGGGAGATATATATTAACCTCTTCTACTTCAATCTTTTTAGATTAGTTGTGCATTGTCATTTTTCCTGTTCTCCTTCCAAGTACATGAAAAGTCCATTCTTCTAGTATCAATGTAAGTACTTTATTTTTAGAAAATATTTTGATACCCTTTTCCCGAATTTGCATGATGCCACAGGCTTCTTCCTCACTTAGAAATTATGTATCTATTGGAAACAGACTTTTTAAAAAAATTGTGCATATCATTTTCATTCCGTAAGAACTTCTGAATGATAGGTAATTTGAGGCTATGAAAGTAGAAATTTCCTTTTTGACCACTTTCATTAACAAGATGTACTAATGGGGTTAACTAGGGTCCACTCAGCACAAAAAATGCATGACTGTCCAGGTGGTAGGGGTGACTGATTCTGGGGGTGGGAAGGGTGACACTGCCATGGAAACCAAAGAAAAGCCCCAGACACGTAGTTGTCCAGCAAGGTAAGAAACTATATATAAGGTAAGAAATAACGATGAGTGAAATAGGGTGAATTCTCCCTCATTTCTCAATAACTAGATGGCAAGGGGCCTCCTGTCTTGGAAATTAATGTATATATTCCCCTTCTCTTTCCTTTGTTGGGAGATAAGTCTTAAGGCTGAAGGTCATCTTCTTCCCCTTGGATGAAGCATAGCCATCATGTGGGAGGAATTTGAACACTGGCATGGTAGCACCTTTAATATTCCTCTCCTAAGTTTACATTAGAAAGCTCACATAGAGGCCCACAGGGGACAATTTTATCTAGATTGGCCACTAAACTATTGTTGCTAGCTTCCTGGCTGAACACGCAACTTTACCATTCTTCCTAATGTGACTAGGGACGGATGCTTATAAACTGTAACTGTTCCTTTTGAATGCATATTGTGCTGCAAATCAACACACAGGGCAGAATATCTCTTGCACCAGAGCTCTGCTTGGTGTGGTCACAGCTTCTTTGGTTCTTGGGGTCAGCCTGTCACTGCTTTAAGGCATGTTTACACAAACACCTGATGCGTGGCAGCTACCGCGTTCCAACCTGTAGCACACTAACTGTCTGTGTGGACCCTGCTGCTACATACTAAAAGTTCTCTAGTGTACACACACATACTGCAGTTTGAATCAGCAGTAGGTCAGTGCACACTAGGGAACTTTTAGTGCACAGCAGCAGGATCCATAGGGACAGTTAGTGCATGGCATGTGAGGGCACTGCAGATTTACACCTCAGCTTGCTGTGCACTGAGTCTTCATGTACACATACCCTACGGCAGTGAAAGGCTGATGCCAAGGATCAAAGAAGCTGTAACCAGGTGCTACATCAAGCATAGCTCTGGTGCAGGAGATATTCTGCCCTGGTATATTCTTAATGGATCCTATGCCAGTGGAGGAGAGACAGAGGGAAGTTCTGCCATGTCTCCTATGCTGAGTGAGAGGGTGGTGGGCCCAGTACTGGCACTCTTGCCCCAGGAGGGAGTTCTACCATTTTCAGCTAGTGTCTGGTTCCAGATGGCAAAAAAGTGGCCAGATCACAATAGAGTCTCTGGCCCAGAATAAGTAAAACTTGTGTATAACAGAAGTCTAGCGAGAACCAGCAAAGCTGTTGTCATGACAGTGTTTGTACACCTATTTTTTTTAATCGTAGACCAGTCTGCTTAATGATAAATGAAATTCCGTTGATGTCTACATGGTTTTTACTTGTGTCAACCTTCAGGTGAGTCAGACACTATTAACTTCAATACAGTATTTTTCCTGCCTTGATTCACCTACATCTTTCTAAGCATATTATTTTTTCTCACCTTTTAATGTGTTACTTAAAATATAAATTTGTTGGAATGTAGACTAATGCTTTTCTGTTTTAACAGCTTGCTGCCTCTTCTGTTGAAGGATGGCCTGCTTCTGGCCTATGTGGTGACCACACTGGCGTTTCTGATCGTATGTTTGACTTCTTTTTCAATATTTGAAAAGACTTCAGAGGAGGACTTGCAGCTGAAGTCACTCTCCCTTTCTAATAGGGGATACATTCCTTCATTTAAGGCATTCTCAAAGATTATTAAGAGTCTGGTAAGAAACTTTTAACTGTTCATAATATGTTGTTTTTTAAAGTCATGATAAACCAGCTTTATGCCCACAATTATGTACATTTGTGTGGCCACAGGATTTATATACTGTTTATAGAATATACTCTTGTTTGCACATTTGTTCTTAATAGAAGTTTCATGTGAACAACTTCATGTTGAAAACCACACAAGAGACCCATCTGTCTTCTTCCAAGATGTTTCCATATATGTAATGCTTTCCCAGTTCCAGTGTGAGCCCCTCCCCCGCCAAATCTGCTCATTCAAATCCCTCCTAAAAGCCCAGAATAAGTAAGTTATGAAGAAAGGAAAGAGCAAGAAATCCCAGCCTCTCCTCTTTTAATGACAGTATTGTCGAACCTTTTAGTTTCAAGCCTTTGGGGCCGGGACTGTCTTCACACTTCCCATAAACAGTTGCATACGCTATCAGTGCTTAATAGTAATGAGATCACCCTTACTTGGCAGCAACATGTCAAAAGACCCTGTTCCAAAATACTCCTAAATGTATTGAATATATAGTAGGAAACTGTCTAATCTCTGGGGAGCGTTTTGCGGTGATTAGCGTGACTGCATTTATATCCGCTTAGAGAATGGCACACAAGATGTTTGTATAGATGCACACGGTATTTTATAAGAAGAGGTCATCCATATAGAGGATGAGGAACACAAAGCACCTAAGCAATGAAAGTAACTACTTATTCAGTTGACACTGTAAATCAATGTTAACTAATGTATTATTCGTTATCTTACAGTTTATTGTCTCAGTAACTCTGATGGGCATCCTCACTTTAATGAGTGCCACACTGACTCCTCCACAGAAGCTACCAGATTTATTTCCTGTATCTGTGTCTGTTGTTTCCTGCCTACACTTCTTATTCTTCTTGATGTATTTTAATGCTGTTGTACTGTGGGACTCAAGAAATGGTAGAAATCAGAAGAAAATCAACTAGTTAAATCCTAACCTGTGAAAACGCAAGACTAAACTGGAAAGAGAATATTTTCAGTGAAAATATCAGTTACAATAGGCAGCTCTAAATCACTGTCTTATTTAGTATATTTCCAGTGATCTAATGAAAACCAGGAAACAAATAGTTTTACATTTAAACACAAAGAATAAGTTAATGACTTTTATTTTAAGGAGGAAGAGTAGCTACTATCAAACAGTGTTTGAAATTTAACTTGACTTGTTATATTCTCAAGAACTTCTGATATGGTTTTGCAATATGAAAAGGCTATTTGTAAACTGAAAATAATTAAATGCAGGAAGTCTTGACCCTTAACTAGCAGTGCCAGTTTAATTTAGCAAAGCCATGAATATAATTTGCTAGTGTCGAGTCATACATTTCCCAGCATGAAATGTGGAAGAGATACAAAGTAATATGGGTTAAACAATAACTCTTGGTTGCTGCTTCTAAGTGGCATCTCTTGCTGGCCTCTTTTGATTACATAAATTAAACTGCTTTGTATACTATTTCACTGTCATCATGTTTTCATATGATATACTTAAAATCATCAAGGCCACTGCACTAATATCCATGACTCACTATCATAGTTCATGGTAACATCACCATCTTACTCTGGCAATAACCCCTTTACCAGCTGAAGTCCATTTTTATTCTAAGAGTTTCAGGGTGCTGTGGTTGCTGCTATTGTTTTTCCTACATATCTTCTTTCATATGGGTAATATAAGTTACAAACTACACAGCTCTGTAGATAATTGTCAATTTTATGACCTAAATGGAATGGTCAGTTTTTAAATTAAAATCTGGTTAAACTGCATTTTCTTCTCCAGAATGTTCAAAATGTATTGTAGGCCAAAGTCCTGTTTCATCAGCCAGAAGCTGTAGGGTTTTGTAGGGTTTTGCTGAAATAATATGAAAATGACTAAATGGGCAGTAGTCCTTGCATTATTTATGCTGTCTCAACACTCTGGCTCACAGAACTTTTGTACTGAAAAATGTAGAAATGCAATGTAGAAGTTGATAGAGGGGGGAGAGAACTGGAGTTTTGGACAGCTGGCTATGAGAGAGTTGATGCTGCTTGCACATGGGAGAGACTGTATCTCTCTCTACTGCTCCCTTCTCGTTCCTGGTAGTAGCTACCTCACTTACTTCCCTATGAACAGCCAGAACTGCATCAAGCAATACTGGATAATCCCATTTACAGAAAATCTGTTACGATGTTCAACAGCAAAAGCTAATTTTGACATTTATTCTGTTAATATTAGGTTTCAGATTTAATGCTCTACTAAGATGAACTGAACCAGACTATACTTCTCAGTTATTGTTACAAACTGTCAGCAGATGCAGGAAGACAACACTGCCTAAGTTTACACTGTTCACCTTTAGCTGAGTTCCTGTTCAAGTGATTAATACGTCTAGGATTTTATTGCATTAATGTTGTCTTAAGGCACCAAGAGCCTTGGGTAAAGAGCCGTTTAACTGGTATCATTGGAGATAGGTACAGCCTAGAAGCCAAAATCAGATTGGGCACACGTGAAAGGATGAGCCATCCTTGTTTAAGAGCATTCCCATATTAACCTGATTACTCTGAGCACAATATCATAGTGTCATTGACATTAAAATATTCTAGAGCTGTCGCTGGTATATAGCATAAGACACCATGAATGTATGCAGCAGGTGTTTTATGAACTAACTTCCCCATGTATGAATTATGAGGTCACTTAAAAGAAGTGTCTATCCACTGAGTTTACATTTCTTTAATTAAAAGAGGCAGTTTACGTGTTGGTGAAACAACTTGTCTTAATCTTTTCAACAAGTAATTACCAACACTTCTAGAAGGCAGCTTTATTTTGTACAAGGTAAAACATTCCACTTAACATATAAGGCATTACTGAACTGCAATTATATATGCAGACAGACAGCACTTGACCTAGCGTATGACAGTTTATTCCAAGCTGTAACTGTAACCTTTCCATAAACATTTAACATTCTTCTGAGAGGGTGCTACCATGATAATTATCCATGTGTAAGGCATGCAGTATTTCCATCCACAATAAAGTCTTTTCTTTCTTTTAAAAAAGGAGTGGTTAGTTATGTGCATCAACCATAGAAAGAGGAATCATTGTCCACAGTGACTTTGAGAAATAACACCTACAGAATTCTGCACAAATAAACTTAGTGAAACACTGCCAAAAGTTAAAGCAGTGTGATGAACCTCTACTCTCAATAAAAGAATGTGTAAAACATCCAACTAAGATGGAAGAAAGTGGAATGGTTTCACATTTCAGTTAGTCTCTTCTGTCTTGTGTTCATCACAAGATTAGGGCCAAGTGCTTCCCACCATATAAAAACATTAGTTTTGTGTGTATCTCTTTTCTCTGTCCTTCAGGTGGCCTCTAAGGGTGATAAAGCGTGAGTCATCTGACCTACCCTGTGTAGAATTAGGAAATGGTTCTTAGCAGACCCAGCTGTTTGTGAAAGGCAAAAGCTCAGTATACCAAGAGGTCAAAGAAACAGTAAGTGCTTTAATAGCATTAAGGTACACATAGAGTAATATCTGGAGCAACATCTTAACATATATAGCCTGGCATTTTCTGTTTTCCTTAATAAAAAAAAATTGCTATCTTTTCTTATTCTGACATTATGAGGTCAAGGTAAAAATCATTTACTAACTTGACATCAGTTGCTGACTGTCCCTTGTCTAACTTAAGACATTCTGTGTTCTCCTTGCACACCAAATGCCTTTTTGAATCAGGTTGCATACCTATTAAAAAGGGATGTTTCTGCTATTTCAAAAATATCTACATTTCCAGAGTGGTTGTAGAGTATACAAAGCTGGCAACATCTCTGCACCACTCATTTTAGTTTTGTCTAACTCAACACTTCAGTTGTAAAATGCTAGTTGCCTCCTGGTTTGAGAAGCACTACTCTACAATGGTAGCAAGGAATAATATTCAGACTCCTGCACCTTTTTTGTACATCTCCTGTACTTGTTACCCAACACACAAGAGAGGCCACAGCTGCCTTTACAAATTTGGCAACTTTGCCTGAAGGTGGAGAGTTTTCAGGGTAATCAGAAATATGTAAAGGATGGCACAAACAACAGCAAACCCATTTTTACACCAACTCTTCCCTTATGTTACTAAGTATGTACACTAGACTAAAGTAAGCACTTCATCATTCTCTAGGTACATGCATGTAAACAGTGAGGGCCTGCCTCAGATACTTTTACTAATGTTCAGTTATGCCTTACTCCACATACATTCTCATTGAAGTCAATAGCATCCACTTGTGCAGTATAAATATGGCCCTGGGTTAGGGAACCTATCTGAAAACAAATTGAAAACCCTACCATAATGTAATTTCCCAGGTTATATGATCACAATCAACCAAATATATATAATTTTGCAAACACCCAGTTTGGAGTATGTCCGAATTTGCTGAAAATGTCATGGAACTGCTGCAACTTATATAGCATCTCATTAACTTTTGGGTGAGCTGATGAACTGCATAAACAAAGCCCTACAAATTGTAACGCGGTCGTTGCTACTCATGGTAAAACCGGCACCCTTTGCTAGAGATGGAGCATATCATTACTGTGAAATTTTCAGTCTCTCTGAAGGCCTGGGAATCAGTATTCATCCTTAAACATGCAGCTTCTTCCTGCTCAATGCTAAAAACATATTACAGTCTTTACACCAAGGCAGCGCAACTACTGTTTGTAATAACTCTACATGGCAAAAGTAGTTTATACTCTGTACAGCAGTAAATCTAGATCAGCTTGTCGTACATAAACATGCATAAAAGAGCCATGAAGAAATGAATTATTTACATTGAGATTATCTGGTTGTGCACACTGTAAAGTTTAAATTAGATACCAGAAATTTTATCTAGATGTGCACCTGCCTAGTGCAACGAGCAATCCTTAATTGGTATTTGCTGGGGAAGATAGATTTACAGGCATTTCTTCTCTCCTTTTAAGTACAATAAAGCAGATGTAGAACTTTGTGTTGATACGGTATGCACTTTTCCCATAATGCCTGTGGGGTTAAAAGAATGACTGAAATAAGACTTAATTAGACAACATTACCATATGCATATTCTGTTCACAATAACGTATCTGCCTACCCCTAACTCATTATGTAAAAACACATAATACAACAAAAAATGAACAATTCTGTGTTTCTCTTACATTGGAGTAAAAGGTTTTTGATGTTAGAAGATAAAAGGGTGTTTTTTATTCATAATTCCTGGTACTGTTGAAAGTCAAAGTGGACCATCTAATACTGCCAACTGCAGAAAGCTTTTTCACCATTACCAGATTTACTATTTGCTTTTTTATAGTAAGAACATTAATGGACTGTATGTTTGTCACTTACACAAGAACACAATAAAAGCAGGAAAAGGTACATGTCTCTAGTAGGCACAATTGACAGAGGTTGATATCACTGACTACCTATTAGAAAGCTTCAACAGTGTCCTGTCTTGAAGACATGATTAAAAGTTGCACTGTAGATTTGTGGCATTTTATTTTTTTAAATATACACATTCTGTGAATATCTGTGAGCCAGCTCCCCCTTCTTCATACTATATTATGACTATTCAGAATAACCTCACTTTATAAAGAGGGGTATATGCTCAGGTCTTCCACCAATCCCCAGTAATCTGCAGATAAGTCTCTATATCTAAAGATGAAAATATGTCTGAAAAGAATTTGTGAAACATGATACCCTGAGCAGACAGTTTTCTTATGCGTAAGTGGTGTTTTGCTGATTGACAGGGTCAGTCTCTAGTTGGGCTTTTGCTTGTGTCACTGGAACAGGGAGAAGAAGCCAATGGAATAACAGAAATTGAGCACCCCCAAAGCTTGCCTTGTGGCTTCTGTTAGCTCACCAGTGTGATTGGCAAAAAACAGAGTATAAAACGATAGGTGAGCGGCTGGGTGATGTGACATATCTGGCTTAAATTAAATTAGAGAAAGAAAGGCACTTTGTTAAAAGGAAATTTTGTCCAGAAAGTGCAAACAGTAAATCATTAACACACTGTCCACAAACAAGAGAATTCAAAAATAGGCGAGCAGCAAACCCAGGACATTGCTAAAACATGTGAGGGTGGGGCATAAGGAAGTGGCAATATCAGGTGGAAATGGTTCCCTACACAAACCCTTCCATTGCCCTTTTGAGCCGAGGAGATGGCATTACTACTCAAACAATGGCCAGCAATGTCTCCCGAGCAGCATAGGCCTCAGGAATAGAATAGAATAGTAAATTTATTTGTCCAGGACAGGGGCGGGCAGGCAGTCCTCTTTGAAGTACCTCATTAGGAGAGTCACTCATAATATCTAAGAAGGTATAACCTGTTCTAACACTCAAATTCTCTTATTCCTTTGGTCACATGTGCCTATTCAAGTGTGGAATATTTGAAAAACCTTCTAGTTATCACCTGACCTTGGTGACTTGGAGAAATCCTCCTGTAAGAGTCTCCAGTAAGATTGGTTCTTATTGAACCTACAGAAATCTATTTGCACAGCAAATCAGCAGAAATTTTAAGAAGTAGATTAGTTTTTTATTATTGAGATATTGCATTCATGAGCAGCAATTGTCTTCAAATCAAAATACGACAATTTGATCATGCACATCTGTACCTACTATGATCATTTGTAAATGCTTAAATAAATTCAGTCCTTATAATTACCATTAATTGCAAACATTAGTTTGTGTAGTCAAACACTAAAGTGAGAAAGCTCACTTACCTCAGTTAATGAGCGATTTCAGGAATTCATAGCTGTTACCAGATTGTACATATTCTGTGGATGAAACAAAGCCAAATTTTCACAAACAGAATGATGTTTTATTTGTAAAATAGAAATCTCAAAATCAACATGCTGCTAAAGTAAGATTTCCAGAGTTCAGAATTTGTCAATATTGTAAACTGCAGTTTTTAGAATGTATGTTTTGCTATTTACATTTTCATGATTCCATTACTTAACTCTGACCACTTAAAAATACATTAAGATTTTAAATATATAAAGGTTTGGATAAACACCAGGAAATATAAAATTAAGAGTTACAGTAATTTAATGTGTATTCTATCAGGGCTTGAATGGAAATATTGACAGATAAAGAGAGACTAGAACTTCTCGTTTGTTTACATGCTTCTGCAATCTAGGATTAAGTTGTTTGGGGTGGAATCTTAAATTAAATGCAGATGCACAGACAATATTAAGCGAAGTCTTATAGCCTATGGACATTTTACATATGGGGCACGAAGGGCAAGATTTCCTGTTCATTGGAAGGGTGGAGTTACCAGTTTCTTGGGGATTCTCTTACTTTAAGGGAATCCCACAATAGGGTAGGGCTAGCACAGGTGGCCTTATGGAAAAGGTGTATCAGAGGCAGGGCTTGGGGCCTAAGGATGGTCTGGAATGCTGCTGTATACTTGCAATCTGGAATGGCCACTTAGTGGTCTGTGGGTATGTCTGCATTGCTGCCAGCTCAGGTAGTCATACCCGCACTCACTGATTGTATTTGCATGCTAAAACTAGAAGTGTAGCCGTGACAGCATGAGCCTCAGGCCGGGCTAGCAGTGTGCGTATGGGCCGTGGACAGAATTGTACTCTGGGCAGTTCACTTGTGCCGCTTCTTGTGCCGCCACAGCTACCTTTCTGTTTTTAGAATGCTAGCTCAGTCAGAACTCGCACAAGCGTGGCTCCCTGAGCTGGATATTACACCTCCAGCACTAGTGTAGACACACCTTGTAATGGGGTATACAAACCCTGCTCTAGACAAGAATGGGTTAAAGAGCAGCTATGTGCTCAGCCCAACCCAACCCACCCCACCTGAGAAGCATGTCAGACTTAGAGGAGGAGTCTTAAAAGGGAGAAAGCCAGCTTAGAACTTCCTAGCCCCAGCGGGGGACGGACCTCTCATTCTCAGCTCCAAGAGGAACAAGCTGCCTTTGGTAGCCTGTGAACATGGAGCAGTAATACAGATGGCTGAAGGACCATGCAGGATAGAAGGGCTGATGCTGCTCTCTAATTCTGTTAGTTTAATATACTTTCTTTTGTTACACTGGGAATTGGGAGAGGGGTCTGGCCCCAGGGTAGATCCTTACTGAGAATGCAAGCTCCCCGAGGAGATAGGCTAATGTAAGAAGTAGCCTAGTGAAGAAGCAAGAGGTCTGACCAGACAGACCTTAACTGCTTGTTACAGGGCGCCTGGGCCTGGGTTCCTCTACAGTGTCACTGAAGAGGCGAGCATGAAGAGCCCAGACACAGGGCCACAGTAGCTCTATTGGGCCTAGATCTGGGCCACTGACCTGACGTGAGGTTGTGGGACTTTGAGTGTACTCTAAAAGGGGTGAGACTACACATGACCTTGCCAGAGGGCTGAGTCACAAGATGAAGGAAACCAGCTGTGGACCTGGCCAGCTAAGCTACGAAGACAAAAAAATCCTACAAGGCCACACTCAGGCCTAGTGCAGTGCATTGACTGGTGAGTCACTTTGTCACAGAATCACTGCAGCTGAGCAAGGGTTAGAGCAGATCTGAGGCCCGTAACAGGATCGCTGCATTTTATGTGCTAAGGATTCTGCAGATTTTGCTTCTGTTCTTATTTCGGGCAATGAGCCAGTCAGAGTGAGCTCAAGATCACGTATGGCTGGAACATCTGGCTATCACTCACGCTGTGTGAGAACAAAAAGGGAGGGAAGAAGGGGAAATGCAGATATCATGAGTGGAAGGCTGTTAGGCCTTCATGGTCTGTTTTAGCCAAACTGGGTGAGAATTGATGGAACCTGATTGTATTAGCTTCAGAAACGCACAAGATTAGATGTGACCACATTCACACTCAGGAGAGAATTTTCCCCTATATTTTCCACCATAGTTTGGCCTGCATAAAGTAGTTTTTGCTTTCAGTGGGTTTCTACCTTACTCTAGGTTTCAGTAGCACCAGCCACTTGTATATTTACTGCACAGTTTAAGTACTGTTTAAGTATTTACTGTTTAAGTATTTTCTGTTTACATCTAGTTAGGTAGGCTTTGGTGATACATGGTCTAGGGGAGTAGGGAAGTAGCTGGTCCCTGCATGACTGAGAGGAGTAGCTCAATCAAGTGACTCCATCCTTAGTGTGCATATGCTTACACCTACCATCTTTCACAGACCAAGGCTTCACCTTTACGAAGGGTGCGGGGGAAGAGTGCACACGTATGAAGGTCCCACATTCCCAGTTTGGCTGTTGTCCGCAAGGCTCAGGATGCCTGTCCCAGCAGCCCAGTGAAAGAGTACAAGCAATGGACTCACAGTTTCCAAAATAGTGCCTGGGTCTGGGCCAAACCTGACAAGGAATTCTGGCCTAGTCTAGGTTTGATAAAGTTATTTCATAAAAAATACATCCAGTGTGATTTACACCATGTGTATCTTTATTTATAGCCTTCTACCCACTAAACAAATTTTCCTGTTTACACAAGGAGCCATTAAAAAGAAAATTCTACTGAGAGTTGCCTGTATTTAGAATAGGGAAATAACTGACATCACAGACTATATGGTGTGGTAACTGACAGTAACAGACTGATTTAATAGTGATCACTGTATTTCCAAACTGCTGGTTTCTTTGTGCTGTGATTTCTGAATAAAAAAATCCTTACTTGTAATAACTTTGTACTTGCCCAAGTGCAAGTAGTTGCATAAGAAATCCACCAGTGCAAAGAGATACAAGTCACACAGTCTGAAAAAGTATCTTGATAAAATATCTAACTCACCCTGGGTTAGACTCAAACTGCATTCATTAAGTGAGGTTTTTCTAAGAACTTTCAGTCTAGCATCTTTGAAGAAATATCTGTATTTATAGTTTTCTTTATACACATAGCATTAAGGGTTACGTATTTAAATAGCCAACAGAGAATATGACCTATTATAAACCCCACAGATGCTCACATGACTTACTATACCTGTCCTAAGTTTGCATTTTTCTTCTTTGTGATGCTAAGAGGATGATCAGGTCCATCCTGTTCTCTGCCTGTGGAACATAATAGTCTAGTCTCCTGTGGGCCTCATTTACTTTACTCTCATTTCTGTTGCTGGGTTTTGTGTGCGGGTGTGGGGTGGTGCTCGTGGCCTGTGACACACAAGAGGTCAGGCTAGATGATCTAGTGGTCCCCTTTGGCCTTAAAAGCTATGACTCAAAACATAACAATGAAGTAGCATTTTCATAATTGTCAACACCTCTACAGACATACATCTTAATTATGATCCTCTCCCCCCCCCCCATTTTAATAAATACAAACCTAGCAAAATTTATCTAACCTTCACTAAGGTCAAATCCTGTCTTGGTCACAGCTAGAAGAAATGTTACCGAGTGCATTCCCTGCAGTTGAAAACCCATATACCAGCGCAGAATTCTCTGATGTTGGCCAGAAATGCAGAGGTGGGAGGATTATCCCATTCTTTGCTCCAGTAATAGACCTCAGCTAGCAGATGCTGCTCTCTGCAGCACACACACCAGCTGGATAACAGGGTTTGATATGATACCCTAAACTAAAGTCCTTGGAGTTTCAGTGCACAGACATGCATGGTAGTTGCCTGACTACTAGGTACAAATCCTGCCCTGCTGCTTCTGTGGTATGGCAGAAGTTCACAGGTGCCGTTCCCTCCCAATCCACATGTATAGCAAAAGGGCAGGATCTTCCCAACGTCCGTCTCCCGTTCCTCCCCCCATCTCTCCCCCACCACTAAATTGGACATTTACACATCTAAAAAGGAGAGAGAAAAAAATGTTCACCTGTCAGGTGCTATAAAACCAATCTTCTCCTAAATGTGCCAGAATAATTTTTCTCTACCTCAACCACAGTTAAAACCTTCACTCTATTCATTACTGTCTTTTTATAGTATTTTTATTTAATAAAACCTATTAAGACTACCATACAAATCTCTTTACTTATGCTTTTATCTTTTAACTGATCAATTTTTATATTGCTGACATCCCTTCTTCACCATTTGCTCATTTAAAAATTCATAGTATATGAGCTATGTCTCTGGAGAAAATGTCTATAAAATTTGTTACAGCTGGCAAATGTGTATGAGTCAGTGATAGCACATGACTAAATGCTTCACAGAAAATAAAATTTGTTTCTGTAGTAAGCAGAACTGTTTAAATGTTATTTATTTTTATGTTTCAAAGAAAATATATTGTGAAGTGCTGCATTGATTTAATACACAACAATGTCTGTGTACACGCTGTACAGGGAAAATTTATGAAACCTTTGCACAACTCCTTTAATTGAATTTTCCAAATCTCTCACCACACACAAATAATCAATATCTTCTGCAGAGAAAACCAGTCAGAATTATTACAGTCTTTCTTTTCAATTTTGTTGTCATCAGCACATATAGAGCACCTGGATATTTGTAATGTCTGGGTAGCAAGTTATTTACACCTCTTAAACATAAGACTGCTATTAAGTGAGTTCAAACTGTTTCTTTATTTAAAATAATTATATTCCCAGGAGAATACAGATAGAGTATTTATAGTCATGTAGGAGTTGCTATACATATTCATGTTGTAATGAAGCAGTAGTTCTTTTTAATTTTTCATTAAGCTTCATACTCTAAAGCCTTGATCTGTCAGATTATTTTTTTTAAATTGATTCTGAAAAAAGTAGATAGGAATATAGGGAATAAACAAAGGTGTGAAAGTTCATGAATCAATGTGGTTGATACCCACACAGAGAAGGTAAGTTGACAGTCCAGTATATACATATGTCTGAAGTCTATAGCCGTGTATCTCATGTGCATTTCTGTCAGCCAACAGTTAATAGCTTAATATTTCATCTGCATAGCATAGGATGTTAAATCATTGGAGAGGTTTGTAACTTACTCCCCAAAAAGCTCATGTCTCTGACCTCAGACACTGTCCAAATTTCAAAATGTATTTTATATTTACACTCTAAGGTGCACATGCAACACAGTAAAACCAGAGCCTGCTGGGAAAGATTAAAAAAAAAAAAAGAACGAAGAGAAAAAATAGTACACTCTGAGTCAAAAGAAACGGTCTACAATCTCTCTTACCCATCAGTGGTATTTCTCAAATGGACAAAGTTAGTCTCTCACTTCAACCAGGACAACCACGTGAACCTAACTAAAAATTCAATGGCATTGCAGAAGTTGGGCACTGGTCAAGGCACTTTTTGCTTTCTCCAGCCTGTAAGGCCATCGAATTTTCCGTAAGTACAATTCCAAGCTTGGGGGAGGACACTTGGATGGAATGAGAAAAGAGCTCCATTCAAGTTTAGCCAAAGGAACAGCTTTTATCCAGACAGTGCAAGCTACAATGAAGCAAAAATCTCTGAACAGCATTAATGACTCAACTATACAAACAAACAAAACGAAGGGGACAAGCTGATCTTTGTCTACTAAAGAAATCCGTTTTACAGTTTGCTTGTTCTTAACTGTCTGTTGTGAAAGTGGAGGATAATGTCCAACTAGTTTAGGTTTGTAAACACTCCCTAAATACAAGAGGGTGGGATTATTTCTTGAAAAGAGAAGGTTGGACAACTTTGCCACAGGCTGTTTGTGCAGAAATATAAGGGTCAGATTCTTTCCTGCATCAAGGTGAAGGCAGTCAAGGGGCTGGTTTTGGCTCCTTAATTCTCAAACTGTTCAATGAAGGTCATAGTTTGTAGCTGAGTTCACGCTCTGAGACTCTCTTTCATTGAAGAGTGACCTGAGAGTATTTAAAGACAAGCTTTAGATGAGACAGGGATCAGAGACAATTTAGCTTGACTGGTGGTAAAGGTGAGGTTTTAACTATAGGTCTCTCTCCAACCCAACAGGCTTTTTAGGTTTAACAAAAATTATCTAGCCACATTCTTAGCCTCCACAAAGGTGATGGCCAGTACATCTGGGAAGACAACAGCATGTCTCCTGATGTAAATCTTGTTTGGGTATAATTGCAGGCTACTTGAGTACCTTGGGTTGCTAAAGGCAACTTCTTGCTAGCTGATGTTGAGGCAGTGACTTTGAGCAGCCATAGTCTAGTAGCAACTGATGGTTGAGGGCAACTGATGTTTGAGAATTTTTGCATGAGTGACCGAAAGACTCAGTTGGAGCAGGGTGCACTACTTGCATAGAGGAGTAGTTATTTGTCTTCTTCTCAGCCTCCTCTGGTATATCAGGTATAACTAACTAGAGCCAAGAAAACTGCACCATCCATCCTGTGGAGACTAACAGGAACCTTGAAACCCCCTAGACTGATGTCTCATACAGCTGTAACTTCATTAGTTGCACATGCCTGTTCCCATGTGATTGAATGAAAACTCATCTGGTTAAAGACTGACTTGTTCACCTGAAAACCAACATTGTTAAAGACTGTGTGCAAGGAGAGGCAGCAATTGGTTCCATTACGCTGTACAAAAAGACGTAGGAAGAAAAACTTCCTTATTGGTGCTGAGGAAGAGTAATTGTAATACAAATACGAAATTTACCCAACTCTTTGCAAGGATGAGTATCTGGAAAATGGGCTCATTTTCCTATTTTAATATAGCCTGGAACTTAAGGCTCTGAATATAGCTTTTCTTGATACTGTAAATATATGATCATTTGACAATCTTTAGCCAGAAGACTCTCTATTGCGCCTTGCAGAACACAACAGACTCATTCATGGGCATGGTTCATGCTCATTTTAGTGCTGCACTGTTTTTCTTTACAGGAAATGTAGAGAAACTATTAATATTTTGTAACTGCCAGCTGAAGTTGCGTCACTGTTTAGAATTTTATCATAGTCAATCCTCTAAATGCTCAAACTGTTAAGCGTTCTTTAAAATATGCATAGTGCAACCTATATATTTATTCTCAACACACACAAAGCATGTTTTGGACTGCAGCAAACTGACTAGATTTCATCTCTTGGCAGCTGCTCTAGAGTTTGCTTACATTTTATTCAAAAACATTTTGTTTACTGTAAATGCTAGTCATGGACAAACAATGATGCCATTTTTTATGCTGATCACACAAAATGATATACTGAGTTCTACATAATGCTGCCCATTGACTAAGGAATTTTCTGTATTAAGTTGTTTTAAGCAGAGGTTGTTTATGTAAAGTAAATAAATTTCATGCCTCACCATGTGATGATAATGTGACATTCCATCTGTATCAAGCCACAGAATAGTCATAGATTTCAAGTTTTGAGCGTAACTAATTAAAAATAATTATGAAAAAGAACCACATCCAAAACTAAAAGGGTAAAGTAAAAAAATCTCCAAATACTTTCTTATATCACACTTTTTCTTTGCTCCTCTTTTTCCCATATTTTTAAAGACAGCAAAATGAAGCTCAGTCCTTGTTGAAGTAGAATTAAAATAGATAAAGTTGTAACAAAGTTGATAAACTTATTAAAGTGGTAACTATGCTTCTGCCCTACTTTCAGACAATGAATTCAGATTCAGGGTGAAAATCTCATCTAACAAGCATGATAGTTGGCATGGGCTAGTTTCTGTAGCACAAATGGGCCTATACATTTGCTTCACTGTGGCAGCTAGAAAGCATTCACAAGAGATGTTTCAGAGTAACAGCCGTGTTAGTCTGTATTCGCAAAAAGAAAAGGAGTACTTGTGGCACCTTAGAGACTAACCAATTTATTTGAGCATAAGCTTTCGTGAGCTACAGCTCACTTCATCGGATGCAAGAGAGGCACCAGCTGCCTGCCAGCAATGGCCCAAGATGCTCTCCATTGGTTTTCACTGGCCAAGAGGCTCAGGAGTCCATTGTGAAGATAGCAGCGCAGACTTCCCCTCACGCTTTTCAAAATCTCAGCTTACACAAATGATCAAATTCCACCAAAAAAGATGGTGCAACTTGTTCCTTTTCTCTCTGTCATAGTCTCCTTTGAGCCAGCAAGACTGTCTTGAATTTCATTTTTTTTTTTTCCACTGTAGGAGGAGAATTCCCCACAGCAGGAGGTGTAGGGAGGGATCTGCAGCTGGGCAGAGGCAATCCACGTTGATTTGATGGCTTGCTATCTGGAACAGTTTCTGTTGGTTGGAACTTATGGTGGACAAAAAGTTCATCTTCCTTTTGCCGTTACAACATAGGATAGTAGAAATTCCCTCCTTTTTATTTTTTTCAATTACACGTATCTACATTTTAAATTAATTGATGGGCTCACATTTATCTGTCATCAGAGAATAATGGGTACTTGATAGGGGGTGTGGGGGGGGAAAGCAGGAAGAACACATGTAGGGGTTAGTGAGTCAATGGTAGTGGACTGACTACTAATGGCTACAGTGTTTCATCGGATTATTTCTTCACCAGGGAATTTCAGAAGTCCATGAAAACGCAAAGAACCTGTGTTCTTATCCAACTTGTTCTTATCCTTCATGTTATTAGAAATTACTACTCTCCTAGTGAGACTCCGATCATACCTGTCTGTTATATGTCTCCCTAAATCCATCAGGTAAAACAGAGAGGGAAGTTTGTTTACATCTGAAAGAAACTTTGTAATGACAACATACTTGAGTTATGAAATGAACAGAGGCACTAGAAGCCCTAACTTAGTATGAGATGCACGTCAAATATTTTATTGGATATGGATCAACTATTGTCCAGATTCATGATGGTTGTTTACACCTTTGCTACAGAAAGATGGATTTTTTTTTAAAGTTTAGAATTTGTAGAACGTTGTAGAGATTTGGGGGGGAGGGGTTGAAAGGCCTGTTGCTAGGAATTTAGTTTTGCTTGTTGTATACATTAGAAGATATTAATTATTATTTATTAAACACAGCAAAAGAAAGGAGGAGAAAAAGGCAAAAAAATTGTAGCTTTAAAAAACCAAGTCAGTCTTCATATTAAATTCCTTTATAGTCTCTTCTCCCTCTCTCTATATTGACAGATTTTAAAACAAAAAATTCTTTCTTGGATGGTTTTTTAAAATGACATTAAATATTTTTGTTGGGGGGAAAAAAGTATTAATTATATACTGTAGCTCTCAGGTTTTGTAGTTTAAGTCTGATCCTGTTTCTTCCTAAAATAAACCAACTGCACAAGAGAATAGAATAACAAGAGATAGGAAAAGGCATCTCTGTCTCTGTTGCTTGCAGGTTGGCTGATTGAAGACTACAGATACATGACCCAGTTAGCTCCTCTTGGACACCAGCTCTACTTACCTGGGCCTGGTAAATGGTTGGCTAGGATCGTCTTATTTCCCTTTGGCCAGTATAGGGGAGGCACAAATTTTAATTTTGATCAGCCCACTCGGGAATCATTTTTATGACCTTGCCAAACTGGCTGTGCCCAAGAGTGGCAAGGTTATATTTACCTTGGCTGGCTAAGCAAGACTCTTTTTAGAGAACAAGCAAACAGAGAAAGAGGACAGGAATAATAATACCAGCTAGCTCTTATACAGGGCTTTCCATCAAAGTGCTTAAATAGGAGGTCAGTATCATTATCCCCATTTTATAGATATGAAAATAAGGCACAGAGAGGGGAAATGACTTGCCTAAGGTCACCCAGCCAATCAGTGGCAGAGCTGGAGCCGGAATCCAGATCTGCGAGTTCCAATCCAGTGTTCTATTCACTAGGCCACACTGATGCCTAACAAAGACAGGAGTGGAAACTGACATGAAGGAAGGGGTTTGCATCTTTGGAGTTGCTTAGGGTACAGCCTTGGAAATGGATACTGTTGTTTTGGTTCCCTTTCCTCACTTGATCCAGTCACAACATCTTTCAGGATCAGCAAAAAGGCCCAGTGATGAGATGGTAAATCTCTGGTTCCCAGAATGCAGTGGAGTGGAGTGCAGATTACTTTGATGGTGATGCTGCTGCTCCAAAGCTTCCTGCTACATTAAGTGCCATGTGCTTTCCAGAAAAGAAGTTCCCTTAAATAGAATCATAGAATCATAGAATATCAGGGTTGGAAGGGACCCCTGAAGGTCATCTAGTCCAACCCCCTGCTTGAAGCAGGATGGTGTCAATCTCATCAAAGTTGTGCAGTCAGAACAAATTTACAATAGTTATATATTGACACTGCTTCTTGTCTTAAAGATGACACTGGTCTGCTGCTGTAACAATTCACCAGAAAGTTTGGAAGCCCCCAATCAACAATACATTACACTAACTCAGTTCGCACCATTTCTTTGTTTTGTACTTGCCGTTTGTTGTAGTTAGAAACTTCTTAGCACGTCTCTTTCTCTACCCTACAAAGGTATTCATTCTAGTGTCCTAGGGCACGCACATTCTTTTTCCACTGCAGTTTCAATTGAGTTTTTAATCAATTCTATAAGGATTTGTATCTGTCAGAATAAGTTATGAAATGATGTAATATTTAGTATTTCAGTGTCCTCAGGAGTGTACTAGTCATCTCACAATTTAGATAAGGTGAGATGGTCTCTGACTCAAAAAGATGCAAAGAAAGTTGTGTGCGAGGGAAGACAGGATGAACATGAGCAACTGCTGGATGATATGTTTATAAGGAAAAAGGCTAAAGGGCCTGATTGAAGTCAATGGCCTTTGGATCAGGCCCCAATGCACTACTAATACGTAAATGCCCTCCTTATGCATTGTTTCTGCAATAAGAACTTCTGTATATAACTAACTAGGCTAAAAAGAAACGAAGTTTCAAAGAACATAAAAGAAAAATTAATTTAGTCTATATATAGGAAGGAAACATAAATCTGATATGGTTCTTTGCTAAAGGTTATTTGAAGACTTTCAAAAGGAAGTCACTGAAAGGAACCCAATGATGGATATTAACCATCAAAGCAGATGCTAGGTAAATTAAAAAATAAATATTACCTCGGGCAGGATGTTTTGCATTACTCCTCCTCAGCAGCTTTTGTTTTTCTGCTTGAGCCACTAATGAATAAAGCACATTTAAAGGTCAAGAAAACTTTACTCTAACAATTTTAATGAAAGCAGATAAAGACAAGTTACCTCGTCTTTACCCCCCCTCCCCCCAAGCAGATGGATTTTTTAAAAGGATAATAAAAACAGCACACATTGTTGGCTAAAAATCATTATAAAAAACGATCTGCAAAGCCCAAGCACGTCGTCTCAAATTAGTGCTTATGTCCCACCCATTATTTTTCTTCCAATCTTTCCCTCTGATGATAACATGGCACTTTGTCTCAAGTTCAGAGATGAGAGGAATGGTTCTTCTCCGTTACGGTCAGCAGAAATGCGTGCATGCCTCCAGACAAAGGGTTCTATAGGTTCATGGAGGTTTGACATCTTGTTTACATCAGTCTCCTGGACCTGGCAATCTCATGCCCTATCCTGAATGTAGTTGCTCTGGTTAGTAATGTAAGCATAAAGACAGTATCAAACACTAGCATTCTATTTACAAAAACTTCTGTTTGTATTACAGTAGCACCTAGTATTAGTGATTCTATTCATGCAGAATTTAAAATTAGCGTATTTGGAATAAAATCTGATAAGTGTTAGTTGTCAAATTATAGTAAAGAGATAAAATGGTTGAAGCTTACTTAGAACTTTGGTCTTCTGCACTTCAGCTTTCAAGTTACAGGATGAGTCTGAGATGCCAAAAATATTTTCAAGCTCTCTACTGCCCTCTAAAGCCTGAAAGTAGAATTAAAAACAATATTAATTTTATTCCTAAACCAACAAATTGCTATATAGACTGACAGAGAGACAAGGTAGGTGAGGTAATATCTTCTATTGAATCAACTTCTGTTGGTGAGAGAGACAAGCTTTTGAGCTTACACAGAGCTCTTCTTCAGGTATTACCTCACCCACCTTGTCTCGCTGAAGTCTGGGGACCAACACAGTTACAACACTGCATAAACAGTCTAACAAACATTTTCAATGCAACTTATAATTAACAACCCACTCTAGCAAAGGGTAAAATTTTCACAAACACCTAAGTAACTTAAGTAAATGAAAGACACTGGGACTTAGGCTCCTAAGTAAGTAGGTCACTTTTGAAAATGGAACTTGTGTGTTTTTGAAAACATTATTTGAAAACTCTTGTTATGGTTTGCTTCATTTATATATCTTCAGCTTTTTAAATAAAGAGATTCACACCTGATCCCCACAAAAACAATTCTGGTACTTGTATAAATTTGCCTTAATATGTTACTAAAGAAAGAAAATCTATCAGCTTTTAAGATTCTCTTGCATATGGTCTTCAACAATAAATCTAAAAATCCCCACTGTATCAATTTCATTAGCAAGGCCAAGATTTTATTTTTAAATGTATTTGTAAAAGCCAAATTGAAAATTTTTAATTGAAGAATTTCAAAAATAGTGCCAGGGTGTCAATCTAAATAAGTCTTTTTGAAACAACAGTGTGTGTGTAACAGCATGAGTAAGTAAAATAAAACAATTTGAATAGGCTGAATTATTTCTGAGGATATTGAAGTAAACAAGAGAACTTTGTCATGAATTTATTGAGTACAGAGAATATAAATAAACCACATTGTGTGTGATAAACAGACTCCATCAAAAGTTGACACATTAAAAATGAATTAAATAGTATGATGACTTCAACACAAATAGATGTTTAATTTTCAAGTCCTTACATACAAGAGTAGGACTGACAGAAGCTAGGACTGGATGACAAGGGCTGAATCACTTGATAATTGCTCAGTTCGGTTCATTCTCCCTGAACCACTGGCCACTGTCAGAAGACAAGCAAGATGGACCATTCTTATGTTCTAATGAAATCTATGCAGCAATAATTTATAACTCTGTCAATACTACTTAGTAATGACCTTACATAGTATAATTTCTATACAACTTAGACACAGGGATAAAAGTTAAAAACAGATCTTTTGGCTAACTGGTTTAGAGGTATAAATTTTGCTTTGGCTGCAGGATTTGTTCAAGATTCAAATCCTGGACAAGCAAAGATGTTCCTGTGTCATACAGGGGGTCAGACCAGATGATCACAATGGTCTCTTCTGGCCTTGGAATCCATGAATAAAAAACCTATTGTGCCAATGTACTTTGAAAAGTGACTTGGGAAAAAAAAATTGAATGGTATGGTGAGCTTCTATATTTGTCTCTCAATGATTTTCAGGTCAAAAGCTTTGTTTTCTTGCCTTTAAATCTCAAAGAATACTGTATATAAGATTTTATTTTCTTCAAGTTTATTTTTAAAGTACATTAAGAAAATTAATGCCACTAGAAGACAGACCTGTAAACTTGTTAAGCTTTGTCTCATTTTCAGAAATCTCACCAATGAATATTCAACTTCAGACTGCAACACCATAAACCTACATAAAAAAGAAATGATTTAAATCAATGATGTCAGGATCTATTGGGAATAATCATTTTAAAAGTCTTTCTTAGAGGCCCCCACAACAACAGTACGGTCTCAGCACTAAGTAAACAATAGTTAGTTTATCCTGATAACACTACTGTGAAGTAGGAAAATATCATCTTTGTTTTAAAAATGGGGAACTCAGGCCCAGAGAAATTAAGGCTATGTCTACACTACAGCTGAACAAGCCTCCAAGTCCAGGTAGACGGACACATGCTAGCGGGCCTTGAAGCTAGTGTGCTAAAAATAGTAATGTGGATGTTGCAGCTCAAGCTCTCAAGCCTAGGGGGTCAGGTGAGCTTGAGAGCCTGAGCCACAATCTTCATACTTTAAAAAAAAAAAAAATGTTTTTAAACCTGTTTGCTCGAGCCTCTCTAGTGCGAGTTTCAGAGTAACAGCCGTGTTAGTCTGTATTCGCAAAAAGAAAAGGAGTACTTGTGGCACCTTAGAGACTAACCAATTTATTTGAGCATAAGCATGCATCCGATGAAGTGAGCTGTAGCTCATGAAAGCTTATGCTCAAATAAATTGGTTAGTCTCTAAGGTGCCACAAGTACTCCTTTTCTAGTGCGAGTCTATCTACTGGAGTTGGGAGGCTTGCTCCCACTTCCAGTGTAGACATACCCAATCCGACTTGCCCATGATCACATAAAAAGGCTGTGGCACAACCAGGAATTGAACCCATGCAGTCTCACGTCAGTGACTTAACCAATAGACCATTTTTCAGTCCACAGACTTTTTCTAATACTAATGTAAAGATTAGTCAGTTTTTAGAGGTTGATGAGTTTAGTAAGAAAAGCAAAGTAGTACACAATTGGATCAGGTTCTAAATGGCAGATTATTCAGTGTACGATTGAGGATGTGCACTAAATACTTATGAGGGAAAACTGTCAAATGTTCTTCTAACAAAGACTTAGAACAGGTTCTCTTTGTAGCATGTCAGCATAGAAATCAAATATGGACAAATGGGAAAACATCCATTCACATTTTTTTCCCCAACAAAAGGAAGGATCTCATTGTCATACTGAGCCTTATGGAAAAAGAAAGTTAGTATTATTGCATTTTTACACAGCAACAGATGGTTAGACAGAAGAGGAAATGCCAATGTCAGTGTATCATACAATATATTTTCCCCTCAGAACATAAAGCGTATGGAAGTTCACATAAAATATTACTATGTAGGTGTTTGTTTGTACATGTGCTTTATTGACATGTCACTAACTGCTGTTCACAAATTTTGCAGTTATTTTTGAACATATTGAATACAAACATTTACAGGTCGAAAGTGACTATGCTTACTTGAATGGGTTTGCATTTGCAAGGTTACCACCACTTGGAAACAATGGTATATACATTGACCAGAGATTTAATGTATCATGGGATTAAGAGTACTGTATTTGCATGGATTAAGAGTTTTCTACACTAAAAACAAGACATTTGTAAATATTTGCCTAAAGAGATTATGACTATTCAAAGATAATTTTTTTTAAGGTCCAAAGGGAGCCATTATGATCATCAAGCCTGGCCATACAACCTCGCTCAAAAGTTTCTGCATCAAGCCCATAATTTCTTTTTGAGCTACAACATACCTTTTAGACCATACCTTGACTTAAAATCTTCCAGTGATGGAGAGTCAACCATGTCCCTACGTTAATTATTCCAATTGTTAATTACTCTCTTGGGATTTTAGTTTAAGCATGAAGAAAAAAAAAAAACCTGTTTCATATGAAGGTACTGTAGTGAATTCTTCCATAATTGAAACCATTTTAGTTGATTAACTTTGACATTCATTTGTGACTTCCCCACAAATTCCATGTACCCAGTGGTGAGCTGGAGCCGGGTCCCACCGGTTTGCTAGAACCGGTTGTTAAATTTAGAAGCCCTTTTAGAACCGGTTGTTTCGCGAGGGACAACCAGTTCTAAAAGGGCTTCTAAATTTAACCGGCCCAAAGTGGCGCCGACTTCATGGGTGCTCCAGCCCTGGAGCACCCAAGGGGAAAATTTGGTGGGTGCAGACCCACCGGCAGCTCCCTGCCACACCCCCGGCCACAGCTCACCTCACCTCCGCTCTGCCTCCTCCCCTGAACACGCCGCCCTGCTCTGCTTCTCCGCCTCGCCCCCCCCCCCCTTTTTCCCGCAAATCAGGTGTTTGCGCGGGAAGCTGGGGCAGGCTGAGAAGCAGGCGGCAGCTTCGTGCTCAGGCCCAGGGAGGCAGAGCAGAGGTGAGCTGGGGCAGGGGGGCGCGATGAGGGCCGCCTGCACCGCAGCAGGTAACCTGGGGGGGGGACGGGACGACAGGGGAACCGCTCCCCGCCCCAGCTCACCGCCACCCTCAGCCTGAGCGGGAAGCCGCAGCCTGCTTCTCAGCCTTCCCCGGCTTCCCGCCGAACAGCTGATTCACGGGAAGCGGGGGGGGGGGGGGGGGGGCGGAGAAGCAGAGCAGGGCGGTGGGTTCAGGGGTGGAGGCGGAGCGGAGGTGAGGTGAGCTGGGGCCGGGCACGGGGTGGGGAGCTGCCGGTGGGGGTTTTCCCCGTGGGTGCTCCAGCCCCGGAGCACCCAGGGAGTCGGTGCCTAAGGCACCACTTTTGGTGTGATCAGTGGCTGAGCGGCCGCTCCCCCGCAGCTACACTCCCACGTCCCTAGGAGCCAGAGGGACCTGCTGGATGCTTCCTGGGAGCTGCCCCAGGTAAGCATCGCCTGGACTCCCCACCTCGCCCCCCGGCAGGTGCCTCTGGCTCTTAGGGGTGGGGTGGGCACCCACTACGGTGGCCCACGAGACCCTCCTGCCCGATTCTGGGGGCAGTCAGGGGACAGGGGAGGGGGGTGGATGGGGCAGGAGTCCTGGGGGGAGCATCAGGGAACACGGGGGGGTTGGATGGGGCAGGAAGCCCCGGGGGGTGGGGGTGGGCAATGACCCGCTTGTCGGGTGAGGAGGGAACCTGTTGTTTAGATTTTGGCAGCTCATCACTGCATGTACCTTTAGTAAAACATGTATGCAGTGTAATTGTAGCCATGTAGGTCCCAGAATATGAGAGAGATTAGGTGGGTGACGCAAAGTCTTTTATGATACCAACTTCTGTTGGTGAGAACAATAAAAGATCCAATAAAGGATATTACTCACCCACCTTGTCACTTTAGTAAAATGTTTTCCAAAAATTAATAAAACCTACAAGTAAACCCACAGCTTTTAGTTTAAAAAAATTAACTATCATGAAAGAGGATTTAAATGCCATGCTCAAAATGAAAAAGATCAAGGTAAATTTTAAAATTGGTGTCCCTTTATCATAAGTCAAAGCAGGTTAAGTTCCAGATCTGTATGGGAATCTACTAGCATGGTCCCCTGAGTTTGTGCAGATTGAGATGAAAGGTCAGGACATAAGACACTTTTCTGGCATTCTTAAATTGTAAGGTAGGTATCAGGGTCAGTGTATGTGGATCTCTTTGCAGGACTGCGTCCGTAGTTTTCAATGATCACTTAATGAATTACAGTCACTGATATAGCTGAAGGATTTGAATTCCTAACAACTAGAGTGCTGCTTACTGTTCTAGTGGGCTCCACCACTCAAATGATATTTAGTATCCTGCAATAAAGGAATCCCACACTTAAGCAAAAAGATGAAGCATCTAGTAAAATAAAAAGAACCTTCTGAAATACCTTTATCAAAAGGAAGAGCTCTAACTCCAAGCATAAGAAAAAAAAATAATGCTTATTCAAATAAACATTGCATTTTCTGAAAAATGATAGAAACTACTTAAGATTTGGAGGAAGTGAATAAAAATTCCTGTTTGACTGAAGCTGCTAAATTTTCAGTTATAGGCAGGGTTGATAGAGCCGCCTATTATTAAAGTTGCCTGACAATTATCAGACCCTTTTTTCAGTTGCTTATAACTTTACCAGACTTTAGATTGAAATTTTTCATGCCAGGTGTTGGCCTCACACTGAACTTCTTAGGAAACTTTCAGACAAAATGGTTCTGCTGTTTCCAAGAATGAGGCTAGGAAAAAATAAATTTTGCCCATTTAAAAAAATTCTCATGACCTTTTCTTTGAACAGCTTGAGTATCCCCATGCTTTGGGGCAAGTCCTTGAAAACTGGCAGAGGGTGGTCTTTGTGTCACCTTGTGCCTTTTGTCACCCCTATGAAAATCCACCCAGATCTGGCTGCATTATAAATCTTTGAAAAAAAATCACAATTTGCACATGTTCAGTAGAGCCTACTTAGATTTTAGCATCTAAAATCTCTGAAAATTCTATCCTTAGTGAGTATGCTTGAGCCTCGCAGATCTCCTAATGCTGACCAGACTGCACATACACCATCCACAGGATTCTTGCCTCATTCAGTGCACAGGATGGGTGGACCAGCTCTGGAGATGAGTCAAGGTTGTATAATGAAGGAGACCATTGTCTACAGGACAAATTGAACAATGAGCAAAAAACAAAATATTGAATAGCTGCTCAGTAAGCAAGCACTGTCCATCCTGTGTACTGAATGAGGCAAGGGTGCAGTGGAAAAAATAGTATGCAATCATGTAATTAAATACTGTATCAATGCATATGCCCAAGGGGAATAAATTATATTTGCACAGGCATTGACTTGGCAACCTTACTAGTGTTTTTTAATGGTGTTTTTTTGTAATATTCTAGGTTTTTGTTTTTATTTTAAACAAACTGAAAAAATAGATTCCCTCAAGGCATCATGACACCCACATGGTTCATAAGCAGGATGGAAACTTGAGATCCACCACATAGACTTTTCCCAATTGAGTTAACAGAGTAACTGACAGCAGCAGTAGATTGTCATTCTTTATGTGGACCAGCATGGGAGGGAGAAAAGACACACCCTTGACAGTAGGTTTCACAGATATTTGCTGACAGCAGAGGAATGATGAGACTCAGAAATCTTTGGTTTTGTTCCAGGCTCTTGAGGGGAGTGTACTCTAGAGGGCACAGACTCTTCTGCCCATTCCCCACAAACCAGACATCTTCTGTACCTTCCCCTCCTAATTGTCCCTGTCCCAGTCTCATTCTCCTAGTCAGTCCCAGTTTTCACTCCTCAGGTTTCTCATCTAGGCCCTATCCCCTTTGCTCAGACAGTCCTAGTCTCTCCCCTCCAGGCTTGCTCTCTGAGTACTAAATCTTCCTCCCTACGCCCAATGTCTCCCTGTCCCCATATCCAATCCCAGTTCTTCCCTACCTATCCCAATTCTTTGTCCCCAATTTCCTTGCACAGCTAGTCCTAGTTCCCTCGTTCCAGGTCCTCATCTGATCTCTCTCCTTCCCCCCTGCTGACTCCTAGTCCTACTCTCCTCATTCAGTCTCCTCTCCCTCACCTCCTCGCTGGCTCCTCATCCCAGTCTCTCTGCCCAGCGAGTTCTAGTTCTTCCTCTGCACCCGAACTCCCCATCCAATCTCAGGGTTCTTTGCCACTGCAGCCAACTGGTTCCTAGTCCGTGTTTCTCTAACCAACTTCCAGTAGCTTCTCTCCCCTCCCCCCATTCCAGTCCCAGTCTCCCCAAACTCCTTGTTCCAATCTATTCTTTTTCCTCCCCCTCTGCATTTCAGGTGGCTTCCTCCTCCACGCTGCCAGGGTGGTAGCAGAGGGGCGCTTAGAGCACAGGATCCCTGCTTTCAGTTCCAATGCCCAGCCCCAAGCAGCTGGGGGCAGCAATAACAGGGAAAGTCCAGCTTGACCCCTGTAGCCCTGGCTGGAAAATGGTTAGTTGCTCTGTACATGCACAGTCTGGTCACACACAGGAGCAAGGAGGGGAGAGAGCATGATCAATGGGAATGGAATCCACCAAGTCTATTCAAACTGCAATTTTTCAAAGGCTTATACCTTGGCAAAATCTGGATAGATTTTCAAAGGGATAGCAAAAATCACATTGCTGACACAAAGGCCATTACCTGCCAAATTTCAAGGCCCTGCTTCAAAGCAAGGGGCAATAGAGATATTCAAAGAAAAGTTCACCCAGCATTTAACATAGGCACAAACAACATGTGTCTTCCCTAGCTTCATTCTTGGAAACAGCGGAACCATTTTGGATGAAATTTCCCCCCAAAATTCAACCTCAAGCAGATACCTGGCATAGAAAATTTCAACCAAACTGTTAAAGTTTGGTAAAATTATAAGCAACAGAAAACAGAGTCTTATAATTAAGGCTAAGATTTTGTCAAGGACATTTTTAGTAAAAGTCACAGACAGGTCATGGGCAAAAAAAAGAAAATTTCAGGGAAGCTTCAGAGTAACAGCCGTGTTAGTCTGTATTCGCAAAAAGAAAAGGAGGACTTGTGGCACCTTAGAGACTAACCAACTTATTTGAGCATGAGCTGACGTTTACTAAAAATATATCTCATAAAATGGGGATGTTTAGGTGCCTGAAGCAGGGCAGATGCACAGGGGCTAGGAGCTGCCTGCAGCAGCTAGGGGTTGTGGGGTACCCCGTCGCATGCAGCTCCAGGGGCCCCCCGCTGCCTGTGGGGGTCAGGAGCTGTGGGATACCCCCATCTCCCATGTCGGCTGGGAGCTGCGGGGTAACCCCATCGGCAGCAGGCCAGGAGCTGTGGGGGTTCCCCTACCGTGGCTAGGAGCTGCAGGGCTCCCTGCCGGTGGCGGCGCCTGCAGGCTCAGGGATTCTCCCACCCCTGTGGCAGCTGGGGGTTTGGGGGTCCTGTACCAGGGGCTCTGGGATTCCCTAGTTGCCCATGGAGGCTGGGAGCTGGGGGTTCCCCTGCTGCCTGCGGCGGCTTGGAGCTCCGGGGGCCACCAGAGGCACTAGGCATACCCTGCAGTTCCCTGCCCCCGCTGGAGGCGGGGGAACCCTGCAGCTCCCGACCACCACAGGCTGAAGTCACAGAGGTTGCTGCAAGTCACAGATTCCATGACTTCCGTGACCTACATGACTAAATCATGTTATAATGGGCAGTACCAGACAACCTTAATATGTATCACGCTACCACCCCACCTATAATATATTTTACCAACTCTGACTCCTATTCAGCAAAATACTTAAGCATTCCTTCTTTATGCACACCTTATGTCCATCCCTGTTTAGCAAAGCACCTGAGCAGCCACCTAACTTGATGTATCTGCTTAAGTGCTTTGTTGAATTGAGGCCTATAAATGTCCATCACTGTCAGAAGGCTTATGTACTAAAGTCAGTTTGCAGCAAGAAAAATAAGATTCTTATGGGAACATTTTAGCAAAACAAATATACATTTGAAGTCAGAATCATGACCCATCATGATGAGAGGTATCAAAATCAACCACTAGAATTTGGCAATACATCTTTACCACAAGCAATGCTTCCAGCAAAATCTAAAGAGCTTGCACATGTGAAACAGTTTGGAAAAACAAAACACATTCCTTAATTAGAATACTGCCATTATGGTTGGGATTTCTAACAATGGGTATGGGAGTTAGGTTACCAAATCCCATGGAAAAATCAGAGTTGGGTGTCCAACTCCCTTAGCTGCTTTAGAAAACCCTACCCTGGATAATCTCAAAGTATAAAAGAACAATCATTCCAAGTTTTATTTCTCTAAGGAAATAGTCACTTCCCTCATAACTGAAAATGATGCCATTTTATCACCACAGACTGGTATACTTACTTATCATACTCTTCTGTTTGAGATTGCCCTCTTCTGGATAAACCGATTTCTGAGTCGTTCAGCTGATTTCTGTCTCCTAAGAAGCCCATATTAAAGAAAGAAACAAAAATACAGATAAAAATGAAACAGGTGTACTGTATGTAGTTGGAAGCAGTAGAAAAAAAAGAGGCGTTAGCATGCATCCTGACTACAGAAAAATCTCTTAAAAACAGCTTGCTTATGAAACAAGGATCACGGTCCCACTAACAAACACACAAACTTTTTTTTTTTTTAATTTGTCACCTCAGTGGCTTCTGTAGCTTTTAGATGTAGACAATTTGGAAATACAGTGTCAGTGACTGGAATTTGGTATCATTCTGTCAGAAATTAGAAGATCAAAAACTGTTGAACATCTTGTTTAAGAATATTTTTCAAAATGCAGCATGTTGGAGAAAAATCTTTATCTATAAAGCACTTCTATGACTGAGAAGTAAAACCTCCACTTTCTTTAACAAAAAGAAAGCCTGTGCCTCTACCCTGAACCCCATCTTGTATGAGACTAAAAAGGAGACAGTGCAACTTCTTTCCAAATGCTCTGACATAGTACATTGATATTACAGTATTCAAGCCAAGTGCCTGTCACAGGACAGGATGTGAACAAGTCATATTTCTGTATTTCAATGTACAGATTCTTAGAGCATTTGCATGTTTCTGTCAGGAAATGGGATGAGTGAGGGAATCACCACAAAACTCCACTGCTGTAGTTTTGCTAATTAAACTTGAATTCAGATGTGGTGCAAAGAAAATAAAATGCCTTTTAGATAAGAAATCTGTATGGCCTACAGTGATTACAGCTGAGCAATTATAGATCACAAGCTTTAGATTGGTGTATATTCAGATCAATTTAATTGGAAAAAAGTTTTTCAGTTGAACAATCAAATGGACAAGAATTTAGAAAGCTATTGTAGTACTAAACTAAATCTACTGCTTCTTGAGTCATATCTGCTGGGGCTATTCTGATAGCCCTATATAAATGTCAAGAAACATACAGCATACTTATATTGAGGAACAAAAAAACAACCTTAATCAAATACTATATGTAAAGTTCCTTTCAGTGTATATTCATAATATATCTACCAATACTACTTTAGGAAAAAAATTACATTTGAACAAAATTAGGTACCCGCCTTATATCATATATCAATTTCTATATTGGCTTTCTAAGGAAATACAACACTAGCCTGAGCCCCAGGAATCACTGTAAAAGATATTTCCCGTGAGATTTTATTATAGCAATGGCAAAATATACAGTCCATCTTTACTGTGTTTAAACTTCACTTCCATGCACTTCAGGTGCGCAGCAAGCGAGGAGCTGTATGATTATTCTCTCCCCCTCAACAATGATTTATTCTGAAGATTTTACAGAAACCCACCATGATGCTTTCATAACAAAGAAATAATTGCATGAGGATCAAAAGTTCTCAAAGCCAGAAAGCTCTCCAATAACCACACCCAATATAGTGTTGTCTTTGAGTGAGAGTCCCTACAAAAATGAAATTCTATCCAGATAAAATAGTGATTGTTCTCTGACAGGTGATCGGGGGATAGTGCAATAGTGATTGTTCTCTGACAGGTGATGGGGGGATAGAGAAAAATTGTACTAAATGGCAACAGTAGGGTGACCAGATGTCCCGATTTTATAGGGATAGTTCCGATAATTGGGGCTTTTTTTAATATGGGCTCCTATTACCCCCCCACCTGTCCCGATTTTTCACACTTGCTATCTGGTCACCCTAGGCAACAGAGATCTCTCTTCCCCGCCATTCACGTTCTTATGTCAGCTGACCTGACTGCTCCGACAGTGAATACATTATTTAAAATATAAATATGGCTTAAAGCACATTTACAAAAGGCTAAAAAGTGAGACCTAGTTTTTTGTCATATCTTCAACCATATTAGTGACTATCATCACTATGAACCACAGAATTAACTTTTAGTTCAGAGATTTAGTTTTATTATTTACATAGTACCTTAGAAGTACACAGCATTTTACATATGTGCAGGAAAAAAGTCCCCACTCAAAGGATCTTATAGTGTAAAACAGATTGATACAACACAGATTATAAAAGGATTAGTATGAGGGTGGCAGCAGACAGCCCTGGAAAGGATACTAGTGATGAAAGAATAAGTGGAAGGATCAAGTTTTAAGGAAGGATCTGATGGAGGAGAGGAAAAAGCCATAAAAATTAGGGCTGTCAAGCAATTAAAAAGATTCATCGAGATTAATCGCACTGTAAAACAATAATAGAATACAATTTATTTAAATATTTTTGGAGGTTTTCTACATTTTCAAATATATTGATTTCAATTACAACACAGAATACAAAGTCTACAGTGCTCACATTATATTTATTTTTGATTACAACTATTTGCACTGTAAAAAAAAAACAAAAATAGTATTTTTCAATTCACCCAATACAAGTACTGTAGTGAAATCTCTTTATCATGAAAGTTGGACTTAAAAATGTAGAATTATGCACAAAAAAAACTGCATTCAAAAATAAAACAATGTAAAATTTTAGAGTCTGCAAGTACACTCAGTCCTACTTTTTGTTCAGCCAATCACTCAGACAAAAAAGTTTTTTTACATTTGCAGAAGATAATGCTGCCATCTTCTTGTTTATGTCACCTGAAAGTGAGAACAGGAGTTCTCATGGCACTGTTGTAGCCAGTGTCACAAGATATTTACGTGACAGATGCGCCAAAGATTCATGTGTCCTTTCATGCTTCATCCACCATTCCAGGGGACACGCGTCCATGCTGATGACGTATTCTGCTTGATAACAATCTGTGACAAAGTTCCTCCTCTGCCTTGGTGGGTCCTGCGCTTATTGGCGGATTTGCTTGCCTCAGAGATTCACGGCATCCCTCAGTTTGGCCACTTTTGCTAGTGGCTCAAACCTGCCATTCACTCAGCTAACCTCATCACTGGCCAGCATGGGGAAAAGGAAGGAGAACAATCCCCACAGTCTTGCTGGTCCACCTAGTGGGTTGGGGGACAGGCCAGGGACCTTCCCCTCTGGTGGGACCCACAGTCCAGGTCAACTCCTCCTGTATCTATTAGGGAGTTGGGGAGATGGGGGGAACCCAGGCCCACCCTCTACTCCGGGTTCCAGCCCAGGGTCCTGTGGATCACAGCTGTCTACAGTGTTTCGTGTAACACCTGTGTGACAGCTACAACTCCTTGAGCTACTTCCCCATGGCCTCCTCCCAACACCTTCTGTATCCTCACCACAGGACCTTCCTCCTGATGCCAGATAGCATTTGTACTCCTCAGTCCTCCAGCAGCACACCCTCTCACTCTCAGCTCCTTGTATGCCCCTCACTGACTGAAATGAGGTCCTTTTTAAACTAGGTGCCCTGATTAGCCTGTCTACCTTAATTGGTTCCAGCAAGTTCCTGACTGTTCTGGAACTGCCCCTGTTACTTTACCCAGAGAAAAGGGACCTGCTTAACCTGGGGCTAATATATCTGCCTTCTATCACTCTCCTGTAGCCATCTGGCCCAACCTGTCACAAATCCAAAGCAGTGCAGACCGATGTATGTTCATTTTCATTATCTGAGTCAGATGCCACCAGCACAAGGTTGATTTTCTCATTTGGTTGTTCGGGTTCTGTAGTTTCTGCATCAGAGTGTTGCTCTTTTAAGACTTCTGAAAGCATGCTCCACACCTCGTCCCTTCAGATTTTGGAAGGCACTTCAGATTCTTAAACCTTGGGTCAAGTGCTGTAGCTATCTTTAGAAATCTCACACCGGTACCTTCTTTGTGTTTTGTCAAATCTGCAGTAAAAGTGTTCTTAAAATGAACAACGTGCTGGGTCATCATCCGAGACTGCTATAACATAAAATATATGGCAGAATGTGGGTAAAACACAGAGCGGGGACATACAGTTCTCCCCCAAGGAGTTCAGTCACAAATTTAATTAACGCCTTATTTTGTTAACGAGCATCATCAGCATGGAAGCATGTCCTCTGGAATGGTGGCTGACGCATGACGGGACATACAAATGTTTGGCATATCTGGCACGTAAACACCTTGCAGTGCCGGCTACAAAAAGTGCCATGCAAATGCCTGTTCTCGCTTTCTGGTGACATTGTAAATAAGAAGAGGGCAGCATTATCTCCTGTAAATGTAATAATCTTGTTTATCTTAGCAATTGGCTGAACAAGCAGGAGGACTGAGTTGACTTGTAGGCTCTGAAGTTTTGCATTGTTTTGTTTTTGAGTGCAGTTATGTAACGAAAAAAATCTACATTTGTAAGATGCACTTTCATGACAAAGAGATTGCACTACAGTACTTGTATGAGCTAAACTGAAAAATACTATTTCTTTGGTTTGTTATTTTTATAGTGCAAACATTTATAATAAAAAATAATATACACTTTGATTTTAATTACCACACAGAATACTATATATATATATAAAACATATATTATATATAATATATAAAAACATCCAAAATATTTAATAAATTTCAATTGGTATTTTATTGTTTAAGAGTGTGATTAAAACTGCAATTAATTTTTTAATCATGATTAATTTTTTTAGTAAATCGCGTGAGTTAACTGTAATTAATCGACAGCCCTAATAAAAATATAAGAAAATTTAAGCTAGATTTAAGTTCAGGAAAAACAAGTTCAAATCCATATGACTTCAATAGGTTTTGCTTCATGTACAAATGCAGATCTTCTATTTATAGACTCAAATCCTCTCTTCTCTTTTTCTATTTGACTGGGTTTTTTTGTTTGTTTTTTCTGGGGGAAGAGGGAGGATAATAAGTTTACAGTGACTTGTGGCCCAAGAGCAAAGAGTTTTTTCTTAATGAATATAACAAGTCCATTCAGGCTCTCTTCTAATTATTGGACTTTCTTTTCCAAATCAGTTGGTCCCCTGATTAAATTATCCCTTGGATCTGCCATTTGTTATGAGGAGATGATGCAAGGGTGATGCATGGTATTGTTCTCCGATATAGGATAGCGGGTTTTTTTTAAATTTGGTTATGTCAATGGATGCCTTAGAAGCCCCTGTAATATGTAAGTCAAGTTTAGTGTCCACAGCACTTACAGGTCAGCAGACCCGATCAAATACAATGCCTAGTTCTTCTATTTCCAAAAATAGTAAAGGTCAGTATTATTTTACCAGAACAATTTCATACAGAAGCATTTTCACTTAGTTCTTAAAATACCTACCTCTACCTCAACACACACAGCTTCATTCCCCAAACATATTACAGTGTCTCATTGCCTCTGTAAGGTGGAATACATCCTAGGGCGGAGGGCTTGCAGCAAGCCGTGGGCCCTTATGTGGGGTTTAAGAGGTGCATAGCTACCAATGCAGGCCCACTGCACTGGGGTGGATTTCACCCTTAGCTATTATATATCACCTTTTTGACATGAGAAATGGCCCCACCTTCCCCTTGATTCAGTGTAAATGTTAAGTGCTTTCACTTCTTTTCACTGGCTTTTAAATTATTGCATGTAAGTATTAGCTCTGTAGGATGGATTAAGTTTTAATTTTAATGTTTTGTAAAGCGTTTTGAGATTCCTCAGCATGACAAAGTGCTATAAAAGTTTAAGTTGTTCCACAATAGCTGAGGGCCCTATCCCCAAGTTATTTAAAATTTAAATTTAAGTACTTGTAGCAAATTGGCTATCATTTATGAGACTGAAATTACCACGGGACTAGTGACGTACAAGAGCTGAACCGTAAGTGCATTTGAAAATTAGTAAATTAATTTAAAAATGAATCTTAAAAATATACTAGCCATTAAGGAAGAGGAACTGAAGAAGGGATCATATCATTTATTTAGAATGTAATAAATGGGCCATGCACTTCAAGGTAGTCTGCCAATGCACACGTATGTTATCATGCAGCCCAGCAGAGCATTGCAACAATGAATTCTTGACATCATAAATGTGTACTTACATCAGGGTGTTTAGATTCTGAAAAATACAGTATACTTTTAACCAACAGTAGCATGCTCTAGGCACTTAGACTTCTTGAGGGGCTTACTTAGTCACTCCTATTCAAAGGAAAAACAATATTTACAGTATTCTTAAATGGACAGCATTTATATATGGAACTTCTTATACTTTGTATAGTGTAAATAGGAAAGTCTTTAAAGCTAATAAAATACATTTTGTAATATAATTCTCTATTGTTGTATTCTTACATTACTTAGTAAAATCCTAAGACATTTAAAATAAAATTTAAAATGTCTTTAGGGAGAGATTTCAGAGTAGCAGCCGTGTTAGTTCGTATTCGCAAAAAGAAAAGGAGTACTTGTGGCACCTTAGAGACTAACAAATTTATTTGAGCATAAGCTTTAGTGAGCTAGAGATCAATCCGATGAAGTGAGCTGTAGCTCACGAAAGCTTATGCTCAAATAAATTTGTTAGTCTCTAAGGTGCCACAAGTACTCCTTTTCTTTTACGGAGAGAGAAGCACTCTGTTGAAAGGATGTGATGCAGCAGTCAGTCTTTGCCACCATTTTGTAGCAATATGAATGTAGAAAAAGGTAGTTAGTGCTCCATTACTGAATAATTATCCATCTAAATGTCAGCTGTGAACATGTGATCAGTCTTTTTATGAGCCAAAAGAATGTTCCCTTACGTCCATATTTAATTTCAGTATGGAAATACAGTACATGCTCACCTTTCCCATTGACATCTCAATACACAAGCATTTTAGTCCTCAAGGCATTTTTTCCTTTTTATTAAAAAAACCCATATAATGCAAACCTAGAGTTGTGCAGCTCTGCAGAAAATTGTTTAACACCTGCAGTACAGACACATTTATGTATGACTTGATGAAGGTATTTGCCAACATCCAAATGAAAGAGCTGTTCAAAAACGTACATGCATACACAATGGGCTAGTCACTAATATTGCATATTTTAAAAGCCCCAGCCTGTTAAATTTTTGAAAGATTTTAAAGCTGCATATAATGCTAACATCAGGTATAAAATGTATGTATTAACCTTCTGGGGTATAAATCCAACAAGGCTGAGGCACAGCTTCATTATCTGCAGGCACCCACAAAATCTGCAACTGCATTTCTGTGCTCACAAGAACAAATTCCTTTTTGTTAGTTGCTTTCTAAGACATTGCAACACCGGGAACAGATGAGTCCTCCTCATCTATCAGTCTGTCAAGATGTAGCCATTAGGACACAGGATTTCTAGCCCATTTCCTTTTCCTTCCAGGGTGCAGGCAAGTTTCCCATGTTAAGAACACCAAAGCTGGAGCACAATTATGGTTAGTATACACCACCCTAACTATCTAGTCATTTTGCCCAAGCCTGATTCCCGACTGGGTTACTGTACATACCAGTGCCGCCACATTATGGAAAACAATTACCAAGGTATGAGAAATCTGCATTTCCATGAAATGACTACTGCCATTATGGACAAACTAATCTGACTAGCAATGACCACATTCAGGGAGAGAAGGAGTAACTAACCTAGCCCAATTTAGCTTCGCCATAAAGTGGCAAGAAGGAAGAAACTGACAGAAGGAAGTGGGTAAAGAACACCAGACAGAGCCGGTTGGGGTGAGTAGACCTCCCAAGAGCTGCTTTGGAAGGACCCCTCTGAAAACTTGCCAATCAAAGGCCTAGTAAAATCCTAAAACATTTAAAATAAATGTAAAATGTCTAGGGAGAAAGAGAAGTGGTCGGTTGAAAGGATGGGATGTAGCAGTCAGTATTTGACAGCATTTTGTAGCTATATGAATGTAGAAAAAGGTTGTTACGGCTCCTTTTACACATCAGCTAAAACATACAAAACTTTTCATAGAACCATGTCAGTTTGGGAGAAACTTCATCAGGAAGGTTTCTCAGGTCCAGGATGGGATTTCTGGTCAAATAGAGAGAGACCCACCCTAGAATTGCCATAGCCTGGTGGTTAGGGTACTCATCTGGGCTGTGAGACACCCTTTGCTTGGTTCGAAGCAGGGGCTTGAACCTGGGTCTACCACCTGGGCTACTGGCGATTCAGGGGGGTGTCTGTGTCTCATTTTTTTGGTGAAATTTCAAAAGGTCTCAGTTTCATCCTGATGAATGGGAATGAGAAACATTTTCAAAATCTCAAAAACTTTCATGGGATGGGAAAAGATTTCCACTTAGCTCTAACATGGAGATTACAAACCAAGGCTGGGAACTCCCAAACTCTCTGGCCCAAGTGCTGGCCACTAGAAAGGCTACTTTCCACCACAGGGAAGAGAAAGAAGAATAGTGAGGGTGGATTCAAAAGGGTCCAAGCAGAGAGCATTTAAAAGTTTAGACTTCAAGGAGAATCAAGTAGTTAACAAAGGGACAAGGTAACTGCCTTGAGGAACCAATTGGGTTACAATGGAGTAGAACTCCACAGGAAAACCTCCTACAGACCCCCTGAGAGGGACCTGTATTTTACAGGGCTAGCAGATATTTTTCATAGGAATTTTGGAAGAACTGCAGAATGGAAGGGATAGTGGAGATTCTGTGGGATCTATATCAAGAAGACAGGAAATTCCCCATAGTAAGCAGAGAAGCATCTTTTCAGGTATTGAGATCCCTGACTTCGTTTTGACAGGAGGGAATGTTCATGAAATTAAGGAGGATAAAGGTCAAGGTGAAGGGCAGGGATCCTGATGTTGACAGCCTTTGTTTCTAGTAAGTGGAGGCCGAGACCTCAGGACAGCTAGAGGTCTATGAAATAGGCCCACCTTGGCTACTCAAGCTATGAGAGGTACTGATGCCTTTCTGTTTTCTTCAAAACCCACCACGTCAGGGGTGGGGAAAGAAGGCATAAGCTACATCCCTTTCCTAGGACATGGAGAAGTTATCCTGCGGCCTGGGGGTCTAGGTATTGACTCTCTGTACCTGAAAACTAGGGAGCTACATTTCGGCATGAAGTAGTTAGCTAAGGGAGGCCAACTGCTTTGTTGAAGACCTTCCAGTAATGAGCTCAGTCTCCCACAAAGAGAGGGCTCTGGCATAGACACTTTGCTTCAAGCATGACAACTCAGTACATGTGGACGTGGAGCTTTTATTCCCACAGGGACAGTGTTCCGTGTACAGACTGATGAATACTGGGCTCCACACCCCCAATCTGCAGATGGCATTTGTAGTTTTGTAGAGGTAGAGGGGTCCTGAAGTAGACCCTCATAGTGTGAGACCTGCACAGCCAATTGAGAGATGAATTCAGTCATTGAGGGGAAGGAATTGAGCACTCCGCCTGCTCCTCTGTTGAGTACAGGGAGGATAATAAAGGCTTCCTGCCTCATGCAGCTCACAGTTATTTTCAGGAAGTTCTTTAATGCCAATGACAGACTGATGGATAGAGTGCAGAGAACCTGTGGGTATGAAAATAGGGATGGGAGGGTTATCACCCTTCCAGTTCTTGAGCCACTACCATTGAGGGGAGAAAACCAGAGCACGGTCACCCAGTTAGGAGCTGCTCCTGCCATTGCTTAGACCTGTATTCAACACAAGCCTGTGGGGAGTGGGAGGACAAGATGGGTAGGAGGGAGAATATTTTTTCGCCATCCTTTGGCTTTTTCCGGGAGGACGTTTCCTTTAATTTCCTGTTCCATGTTGTTCTGGAGTTCCACTGAGACTTTAAAGAAAGATGGTACTTCATCACAAAAGCATCAGCGTTAGCTGCTTCCGTTAATCAGGAGGACAACTGGGGATGCCCAGCAGCAAGTTGAGAGGAAGACCTGGACACAAAAATCAAACAGCTGGACTGGCTTCTGCCTGCCTGATATTTCTGTGAGGAGGACTCAAACACTTGTCCATACTAATGGCAGCACATGAAGGGAAATAAACTCGGTCCAAATAGAGTAATTGTGCTTCTGTCTGATTTGCTATCAAAAAAGTTTAGAGGAACTAGTAACCACTTGTAAGCACAAAAAGGAGGCTGGCCTTCTGAAAATATACCTTAAGAGTATTTAACTCTACAAGAATCTTGGAAGTGAATGGCTATACCTTCTAGGGCTAATTGGTAATACTTATATACGCAAAATATAAAGTAAAGACAACTATTCTGATAGCTAATGATCTTTGGGTACTGTATTAGCATAATTAAAACACAGTTAGTTAATATGCCTGACTATGGAAACAATGATAAACATGAATAGATTCATAGATTCCAAGGCCAGAAGTGACCATTATGATCATCTAGTCTGACTTCCTGTATAACACAGACGATAGAACTTCTTCAAATAATTCCTAGAGCAGATCTTTAAGAAAAATATCCAATCTTCATTTAAAAATTGTCAGTGATGGAGACTCCAGGGAGGGTTAGACTAGATGACACCTTGTAGTCCCTGCTAACCCTTGTAGATTCATAGAATTCACAGAATCTACCAGGACCCTTGTAATGGCTAACAAAACAACAAGAAGGGGTTCTTCAAATATGTCAGACAAAAAAGAAAAATCAAGGCTGGTGTGGGTCCACTGCTCAATAGAGAAGGTGAGCTGGTAACGGAAGTTGATAGGAAGGCAAAGCTGCTTAATGCCTACTTTGCTTCAGTCTTCTGACAAAAAATAACATGTGATCGGACGACTAGCGAAGTTACCATAGACGATAAAGAGGAAGAGATGCAGATTGGGATAAGTACAGAATACGTCAGAGCTTCTGATCAATTTGAATGAATTCAAATCAGCGGCGCCCGATGCTATTCACCTAAGGGTACTGAAGGAATTAGCTGAAGAAATCTCTGAGCTACTGGCAATAATATTTGCAAACTCACGGATACGAGGAGAGGTCCCGGAAGACTGGAGAAGGTTAACGTAGCGCACATCTTTGAAAAGGGGGAAAAGGAGCTGGGGAACTATAGACCAGTCAGCCTGACTTCGATACCTGGGAAGCTACTAGAGCAGTGTATAAAACACTCAATTTGCGAATACCTGGAGGATGAAGGGGCAATCACTGGCAACCAGCATGGATTTATCAAGAACAAATCAGTATCATATACTGAGGTAAAAGAACCTCTCTTCTTCTCCTTGAGATTCCTGTTTATGCATCCCAGGATCACGTCAGCTCTTTTGGCCACAGCATCAAGTTGGGAACTCACGTTCCACTGATTATCCACCACAACGCCCAAATCTTTTTCAGAGTAGCAGCCGTGCTAATCTGTATCCACAAAAAGAAAAGGAGTACTTGTGGCACCTTAGAGACTAACAAATTTATTTGAGCATAAGCATAAGATGAAGTGAGCTGTAGCTCACGAAAGCTTATGCTCAAATAAATTTGTTAGTCTCTAAGGTGCCACAAGTACTCCTTTTCTTTTTGCAAATCTTTTTCGAGTCACTGCTCCCCAGAATAGCATCTCCCATCTTGTAAGGATGGTCTACATTCTTTGTTCCTAGACGTATACATTTACTTTTAGCAGTGTTAAAACGCATACAGTTTGCTTTTGTCCAGTTTACCAGGTGATCCAGATTGCTCTGAATCAGTGACCTGTCCTCTTCATTATTTACCATTCTCCCAATTTTGTGTCATCTGCAAACTTTATCAGTGATGATTTTCTTTTAACAATGTTAAATAGCATTGAGCCAAGAAGAGATTCCTGCAGGACCCCACTGGAAACACATCCACTTGATGACCCCACATTTACAATTACATTTTGAGATCTATCAGTTTGCCAGTTTTTAATCCATTTACTGTGTGCCATATTAATTTTATATCATTCTAATTTTTGAATCAAAATGTCACGTGGTACTAAGTCAAACACCTTACAGAGGTCTAAGTATATTATATCAACACTATTACCTTTATTGACCAAACTTGTAATCTCATGAAAAAAAGATATCAAATTATTTTGACAGGAACTATTTTCCATAAACCCATGTTGATTTGCATAAATTACATTAATCTCCTTTAATTCCTTCTTAATCAAGTCTCATATCAGCTGCTCCTTTATCTTGCTCAAATCAATGTCAGGCTGACAGCCCTATAATTATGTGGGTCATCCTGTTTATCCTTTTAAAAAACTGGCACAACATTAGCTTTCTTCCAGTCTTCTGGAACTTCCTCAGTGCTCCAAGACTTAAGGAAAATCAATGTTAATGGTCTGTGAGCTCCTCAGCCAGCTCTTTTAAAACTCTTGGATGCATGTTATCAGGACCTGCTGATTTAAAAATGTCTAACTTTAGTAGCTTCTGTTTAACATCCTCCAGAGATGCTAGTGGAATGGAAAGAGTATTATATCACCATATGATGAGACTACAAATATGGAACAGAAATATTGATTGAAAACTTCTGCCTTTTTTGCATTATTATTGTTAATTCTACCATTTGCATATAATAATGGACCAATTCCATTCTTTTTATTCCTAATATATTTTAAAAACTCCTTATTGTCCTTAACTCTGCTCGACATAGATTTTTCCATGTGTCCCTTTTCTTTCCTTAGGAATTTTCTACAATTCCTAACTTCTGATTTATATTCATTACTATCAACTTTCCCTTTCTTCCATTTCTGACGTACAGTGCCACTCCCCTTCCCCTTTTGCCTACTCGATCCTTCCAAAATGGGTGATAACCATTGATTTTAACTTTCCATTCATGCAAATAATCCACCAGGTTTCAGTAATACAAACTAGATCAAATTTATGCTAGTAAATGAGCAATTCCAGTTCCTCTTGTTGTTACCCATGGCTCTTAGCATAGGCAATTCAAGAATTTCTTCTCTTTATGTCTGAAGGCTCCTTGATTTTGTTCTGAGCATCTCAATTTTTTGCTGAGTGCTCACATCTTCTCTTTTTATCCTTCCCTTTTACTACTAGTTTAACACTCTCCTGAATACTCTAGTCTGCCTGCCCCCAAGGAGATTGGTCCCTGTTCTACTGAGGTGGAGGCCATCCAAACTATACAGCCCCTACTCCCCATAGAAGGTGGCCCAATCTACCACAAAACCAAAACCCTACACCACTTACCTAGCTAGCAGATACATGAAAGAAAGCACAGGAGTAGAGTTAACTAACTGTACTTCTATATCATCTTTGATCAGAGAATACCAAAGCACCTTTCAAATATTCATAAAGACTCAAAACCCCCACAAGAGAAGCACACACTACACCCATTTCACTGACAGGTAAACTGACATACAGAAAAGGTTAAATGACTTGCTCAAGGTCAGTGGTAGAACTGGGAATACAGCTCCTCTATTCTAATCACTAGATTACACTGCCTTCCAAATTATTAAAACATGATTTCTTTTATAACATTCTCAGGTAATATGCAGCAACTCCAAAATATATGCTCCCTTTCATTCACAAAAGTAGTACCCACTGTCACTGTAAATGAAAGCTGGGAGTTGGAGAGAGAGAGAATGTGCAAAAGTTCATTGTGAGCAAAAGTTGGTCTAATTCCAGGAAGGAATGGAGTTGCCCCCCACACATGCTAGTGGTTCTATACTGAACAAAGAAAAGAAAAGCCTACTACAGGATAGTCATCATAATTACCTCAAAAGCTTACATTTATGTGATGAGAGCCCTAAAAATATTGGATTTCACCATAAAGATCAAAACTCCTTAAGAGAAAAAAGAAATCAGACATACCAGATGAGACATAAATTACTAAATCAAGACCCTGATTTAACCAATAACAAGACATTTTTTGCAATAAGTAAAAGAGAATGTTCAACTAACCATTTGATAGACCATTTCCGAGCTTTTGTACATTATGACTTGTGGGAGATGAAAATGCACTGATTTGACATGTTCCCGTTGTTGGTGAATATGAGCTTAAATTTTTCTTTCTGGTCTTCAAAGGTGTTGCTTCATGTGGCTAAATAAAGTTTAAAAAAAGAATAAATAAATGTTGGTTCATAGGGAGGTCCTTCCATATCCCTTATGTAACCCTGACAATTCCAATCCCTCCCTCCAATTTCCATTCTCAGTGCTTCACAATTACAGCCTCCACACTTCCTGTTAAGGTGGACCATACAGTGCTCCCAGAACCAGTCAGCATACAGTCTCTTAAAATGGCCCAATTTACTAATGTTTAATCAAGCAGTATAGGCCAAGTTGTAACTGTATTTTCAAAGAGATTCCTAATTTTGAGTGTCCCTGTTCACGAACATCCCCAAATGTACACACAAACAGCACCGAAATATGCAAATTAAGCTGTTAGATGTCAACCTCTCAGCTTTCATACACAAATCCAACTTGCAAGGTACCTAGAGATACAGATGCCTAAACTGAGTGCCAAGTCCTCTTTTGAGCAGTTAGTCTAAAGGTTAATTCTTTTGGGAAAAATAAGTTAATTTGATGTTACTATGGCATGCACTTTCCTTTCTAATCAGAATTCGTTATGGTTAAAAATCATGGTCAGAATTTTTAGACTTTTTATTTCACTAAAGATTCATCTTATTTTTATCCGTTTTTATCAAGTGTTTGATTTCCTAAAAACAAAAGAAAAATCAGTGTTAAGACAGCGGAAGTCAATTAAAACCAAAAGTAAGTCTCTAGTTTAAAGTAATATGATTACTAACCGAAAGGGAAAGGAGTATTTGTGGCACCTTAGAGACTAAAAAATTTATTTGAGCATAAGCTTTCGTGAGCTGCAGCTCACTTCATCGGATGCATGCAGTGGAAAATACAGTGGGGAGATTTTATATACACAGAGAACATGACACAATGGCTGTTACCATACACACTGTAAGGAGAGTGATCAGGTAAGGTGAGCTATTACCAGCAGGAGAGAAAAAACATCTTTGTAGGGATAATCAAGGTGGGCCATTTCCAGCAGTTGACAAGAACATGTGAGGAACAGTAGGGCGGAAAAATAAACATGGGGAAATAGTTTTACTTTGTGTAATGACCTATCCACTCCCAGTCTTTATTCAAGCCTAATGTAATGATGTCCAGTTTGCAAATTAATTCCAATTCAGCAGTCTCTCGTTGGAATCTGTTTTTGAAGCTTTTTTGTTGAAGAATTGCCACTTTCAGGTCTGTAATCGAGTGACCAGAGAGATTGAAGTGTTCTCCGACTGGTTTTTGAATGTTATAATTCTTGACATCTGATTTGTGTCAATTTATTCTTTTACGTAGAGACTGTCCGGTTTGGCCAATGTACATGGCAGAGGGGCACTGCTGGCACACGATGGCATATATCACATTGGTGGATGTGCTGGTGAACAAGCCTCTGATAGTGTGTCTGATGTGATCAGGTCCTATGATGGTGTCCCCTGAATAGATATGTGGACACAGTTGGCAACGGGCTTTGTTGCAAAGATAGGTTCCTGAGTTAGTGGTTTTGTTGTGTGGTGTGTGGTTGCTGGTGAGTATTGCTTCAGGTTGGGGGGCTGTTTGTAAGCAAGGACTGGCCTGTCTCCCAAGATCTGTGAGAGTGATGGGTCATCCTTCGGGATAGCTTGTAGATCCTTGATGATGCGCTGGAGAGGTTTTAGTTGGGGGCTGAAGGTGATGGCTTATGGCATTTTGTTATTTTCTTTGTTGGGCCTGTCCTGTAGTAGGTAACTTTTGGGTACTCCTCTGGCTCTGTCAATCTGTTTCTTCACTTCAGCAGGTGGGTATTGTAGTTGTAAGAATGCTTGATAGAGATCTTGTAGGTGTTTGTCTCTGTCTGAGGTGTTGGAGTAAATGCGGTTGTATCGTAGAGCTTGGCTGTAAACAATGGGTCGTGTGGTGTGGTCTGGATGAAAGCTGGAGGCATGTAGGTAAGTATAGCGGTCAGTAGGTTTCCGGTATAGGGTGGTGTTTATGTGACCATCGCTTATTAGCACCGTAGTGTCCAGGAAGTGGATCTCTTGTGTGGACTGGTCCAGGCTGAGGTTGATGGTGGGATGGAAATTGTTGAAATCATGGTGGAATTCCACAAGGGCTTCTTTTCCTTGGGTCCAGATGATGAAGACGTCATCAATGTAGCGCAAGTAGAATAGGGGCATTGGGGGACGAGAGCTGAGGAAGCGTTGTTCTAAGTCAGCCATAAAAATGTTGTTGTTTACCAAACTAGTAGTCAATATTTTTACATGTGTTAGAAGAAAACACATTGACTGGAATTCACTGGTACAGTAGAATCTCAGAGTTACACACAGCTTGGGAATGGAGGTTCTACTGTATACATTTTGCTTCCTGGACCAGATGTTAAACTATAACCCTGAAAAAACTGAGCTCCACTGCATTACCACTACACAAGAAATTAGGAATCTGCCTGTACATCAAGGACCTAAGTTCTGATGATGACTTGCATCCTACTAAGGAAGAAAATAGCAGCTTCAAGTAACACCAGTAATGATTAGGTCAAAAACGAAACACACGAAGACACCATTAAACCCAAACAACACTAAAAAGAAAGCCTCCCACTTCACTGAAGCCAGAATTTCACCCTTATATCCTTAGGGGTGATATAAAGCCCCCAGACACTTTCAAATGGTATAGCGACCACCAGTTTTCACCTCTGACTGAATTTTAAGTATTAAGCAACATGTGTAACAGTCAACACACAATCATATATTGACGCTTCGAAGTAAAATAAGCAACCAGATGACCCAGCAATTGAACAAGGGGCCGTAAGAATGAAACACTGAACCAACTGGAAGGCCCAGCTTCAAGATTTGCATAATAATGTTTCCCTGATATCTAGCAGATATCTAGCAGCTATCATACCAAGGGACCTCAAGTCACCAGGCAGGATATCTCTACTATACACACTGCTGGCATAGAAGACGGAAACAGACTGGTGCACAACAGTTGCAGGCGCAGTGAAGAGAAAGGGACATTTTGGCTAATGACATTTTTTCTCTGAAGTTATTTTACTGAAAAAGTTTTTCCTATTAAATTTTTAAGCCATTAAATATACCACATCTAGGTATTTGACAACTTTTTCCTCTCCTTGGAAACAAGAGCTTTCAGAAAGAAACCCTCACAGAAAAGCAGAATAAAAACAAAAAGTGCTTTTTGTCATTTTTGTTGTTTTAATTGTTAAATTTGGTTTAGAAAGTTAGGCAGCAACTTGATTTAATTGTTAATCCATACTTTCACAAATATAAAAACAGCTCACAAAACAGGAAGCAGCCTTCTCTCCTGTCACTACAATGTACTGTATACCACAAAACTCAATATCTATAACCTGTGTTTTTTCTGTGTATTACTCATACCATTTCTTCAATTTCACACATTAGTTTACAGCAATGTTACTAATCGTGTTTATAATCTCTTCAGTTAAGCACCATACATTAATGATAGAAAAAATAATTACAGGGCTTTATGCATATTACCCAGTTTGATACCATGAATAAAATGTAAAATCACAGTCTTCCCCATTTTTGCTCATTAAAGATCCTCTGATACTTTACGCAGTATTCTAGCTGATTTCAATTTGATTATCTGTATTTTGCTTACCTAAGTTTCCCTGCGGTTTCAAATGAATATAGTATTCCTTACTTTTTATCCTGAATTTGTTCAACGTTGCTATGCACAAATGTTCTTCTGGGGCAAGAACCTCACCTCACCCTGACTCCTTGAAACAAAGAGCCAGAGCAGCGTAAAGGGCTCCAGAGATATGTCTACACTGCACCTGGGTGTGAGCCTCCCAGCCAAGGTAGACAGACTCGTGCTAGGGTGCTAAAAACAGCTGTATGGACATTGTGGCTCCAGCAGAGACTTGAGCTAGCCACCCAAACTAAAGCCCCCCCAATCCTCTAGACTTGAGCTCAGGTGGCTAGTTTGAGTCTCCACCAGAGCTTCAACATCCACATGACTATTTTAGCATGCTAGCTCAAGTCCCTCAAGTCTGTCTACCAGGGCTGTGAGTTTCTCTCCTAGCTGCAGTGTAGGCATACCCTGAAAGCCCATGACCCAGCCAAGGGAGAATTCCCCAGTGCAGGAACGTCTTGCATGCTCTGGCATAGGAGCACGGGCAAGGCTGGGAGCAGGAGGGTTGTGTTGGGGGCAGGGCTGCTACACAAAAGTCTAAGGAGAAAGTACTGAATCTAAGTTATGCATGGGGCCTCTTCAGCCTTCAAGTAGCCCAAGATCAGGAGGGCACAAAGGTGGCTTCAAGACACTTTTGCTGCTTCCTGCCTCCCCCGTGTGGGAATTCAGTGTTGCTACTTTTAAACAAGAGGCTACATTTCAGCAGTGGGTAGAATAACGTGTACTATAAACCAGTTAATATTTATTTATTTACAGGATTCTAAATGTTTTTCAGACAAGGATACGTTCTTATGGGGAGCATCCTTGTTGTCACAAGTCTACAGAGACGATAAACATGAAAAAAGGAGGATGGGTGTGTACCAAAATGCCTAATGGTCAATTATGTAACAACCTGCCCATAGGAGAAGTTTCTTCCTAACTCCAGGCAATCAGTGGTTGGTTTATGTCACATATGGGTTTATGTTCCTCTGTGTAGCTTTTTATGAGTATTCTCATTATGCATATTACTGTCTATTTATTTATTTATTTCTAAGTTCTTTGCCCGCAGCTGTTGGGGAGGCTAGGAGTTCCACAGGTTAATTATGTGTGGGGTAAGAAAAAAAAATCCTTTTCAGTTTTAAATATGCCACCTTTTAATTTCATTCACTGTCCTCATGTTCTTGTATTATAGAAAAGGATAAATAGGAACGCTCAATTTACCTTCCCAGTAACACTCATTATGTTTGTATACCTCTATCCTATCCCCTCTTCTTCATTTTCTTAAAATAAACAGTCCCAATCTTTTAATCTATCTCTATACAAAAGCCTTTCCATGCCTCTCATCATTTTCACTGTCTGGATCTGGAACCCTTCTCTTTCTGCAATTCCTTTTTTAACAGGGTGACTAGATGATGGAACATTGTTTTATAGAATAGCCTTATATTTTAAGTAGTGCTTTCTATCTCGGTCCTTGCGCATTATAACATTTTGTTTGCTTTTTTCTTTTTTGACCGCCTTTGCAGACTGAGCTGAAGTTTTCTCTGAACTACCCACAGTGATACACAGGGTTTCTGAGCAGTTACTGTGGGTTTATAATAAAGCAATGTTTATGAGTTGATCTAATTCATTCTTCCAATTTGCATTATCTTGTATATATTAACATTGAATTTTGATTTGGTGCTCATTCATCTAGCTTCCCTATATATCTCTGAATTACTCAATCTTCTCCATTGTTTTGAGTAGCCTAAATAATTTTGTATCATCTGCAGATTTAATAATTTTATATCATCTTTGCATCCTTTTTTTCCAGTTCATTAATATTTTAAACAACCCCTGTCCTAGCAGGAAACCTTGGGCTACCCTACTGCTAACCTTTTGCCACATTAAGATGAACTGAGCCCATCACTGCCAGTAAAGACAGTTTTTCAGAGAAATATTAGTTACAAAATGCTATCAATGGTACATTAGGCATTTAACCTACATCCACCCTGTTTTGCAAGATGGAGATCCTGTGCGGCCCCACTGAAGCTTCAAGGAGCCCTCTCTGTTTAACCTTGAATGCCTGACATTGCAGCCACCATATTTCTGGACATGAAGGAAGTCTCCTTTGAGCATCTACCTTGGAACAGAGTTACTGCAGCACACAACCTCTGTGGCAATCAGAGTTTCTCTTCAGGGAAAGAGAGTCCAGATCTGTTGCACAGCTGGGCAAATCCTTACGATGTCATACCAAAATTACACAGTTTTAACCACTCATTCCTGACTTTTTAAATACAGGAGCAGAGGTCACATCAGGTGAGGGCATAGCGGGAGAAGTTTGGCATTTTGTGGCCATGGAGATGGTCCTGGGAGACAAAGGAGAAGCAGCAGTATGGGATGGGGATGCAATCTGTGCAAGAGGAGAGGTGCCATATAAATTAAAACTTTATTGTAGTCACGTTACAGTTCATAGCCCCCCAATATACAAACAACTTCAAGTGAATATTTTAACCCATCATATTCTGAAAAGCTGATGTAAACAAGGGCTTTTATTATAGTCATTTTACTGCAGAAGGAAAGTCTAGTCTGAAATGCAATTCTTCTCTGTTAAACCACTTTTGTTGCCATCTCAGAAAAATAACAGCTTTAGGGTAGGAAAAAACTGTGTTTAATTTCAGGCTGGACCACTCATCCACAACAATGCTACTCCGACCCAAGAAACAGATGCAAAATTACAGTCACAGCTGCATTCTCCGCAGAACAAGTTGGGTAATGGTACACTAAACTGCTAATTAAATTGCTAATGATTTTTTTTTAGTGCCACTGCGGTATTTTGCCACCTTTATTTAAATAAAAAAGTATCCAGCAAATTTTTAAAATTGCAAGTTTCTATTTTGCAAAATACCAATGAGACTTCTAAATATGTATCACATATAAACAAATCTCTCTAAAATGACATAGCCATGTGGAGATTTACCAAAAGCTCATTTACGGACCAGCTATTTTTTCCAATATACTTTTCCACTAATTTTCCTTCCCTTTAAGGCTACCATTCTCAGGAACTCCTCCGTGATAGCGTTTGTAGCAACACCCACTGTTGGTACAGGTAGATAATAAACCGACATATGTCATGACATGCTGGCACTGGGAATATACAATGGCTGCATTTACAAAAAATAATAGCAACAGTACAATTTTATTTTTATTGTGATAACTGTGGTGAAATTTATTGCAGCGTTAGTATTTTATTGTTTCATTATGCCAGATTAGCTGAGGGATGTAATTATATCCTTGACATAAAAATGCTTTTAATGTTTTCATTTCAATTTTGCAGCTTATAATATGAAGATTATAGCATTATCATAATTCCATATTGTTACATGTACAATTAGATGGCAGAACATTTGCTACCATAATTATGGAGCTAATTTCTAATAAATGCTTTCAACAAGGTTCCTAATTCATTCAGCTCTCGGACAAGTAGCGAAGATAACCAAAAATATGCCTATTTCTCCAGTTATAGCCAATTTCTTCATGCAGATAAATACTTCACTTATTGACAGGCAATGTATACAAAAACAATAATTTCATGCCAAAGATTTTTAGTAATCACTTCTCCTTAGTGAGACTTTTGTAGACTGTCAGCCAATCCACTATAACATAACCCTAATGAAATGCTGTGTATTTATGTAAATTCCATATAATTCCAATCATAAAAGTGAATACAGTACTTACGTTATCTTTCGCAAGGGTCTCCAACTTCAGTGCTCTCTTAACTCTGCAAGCAAAAGACAGACAAGATTTACACTCCTTCAAATACAAAATGTCTAGTAATAAGATCAATCATCTGTGGTCTTAAAATAATTATTTTTTCTTAGTTATGAATGCATTAAATCTTCTATGCATTAAATGCTACTTGAGGGAAAGTAATCTCAGATACAGCAAATTCATTAACTGATTCAAAGAACGTGTCAAAAAGGTTGCTTTTTTGGAAGCTGGAACACAAGTGTTTGTACTAAAAAACATCCACCTCTCCATTATTTACCAGTTTAAACCAAGAGACTGAATTATATATTAAAAAACAGGCATTTGTCTCTTTCAGACAAAATGCCAATTATTAAAATAACTGTACACAAGTGCACTCCAACTTACATACCTTCTGGGTAGGTGTTATAATTATTTTGCCATTAGTAGAAATAATGTATTAAGTATTTAAACATGGATACAGCAAGGTGAAAAAAGTAGTTCTTCCCATCATTTTAGCTCTTAACATGATTCAATGCTACCAGACTATGACTTAACTGGGGAACAGATGCTCTATGTCTTTACAAGTCCCCAAACCATAAGAAACTATTTTCCAGTCTTCTTCACTATACTGATTCAGGAACATGCCAAGCTCTCTCTGCAAAATTTGCTCTGCTGAACTGGATGCCCAGCTGTTAATGGCAACACTAGGAAAGGAAAGCTGAATATTTATAATTCTTATATCGTACAGCTGTCTTCTAAAGAGCAGTCATCAAAATTTTATTGAATGCAGGCTAAATACTCAAAGGAAAGAAAGGTCAACATAAATTAAGACTATTTTACCCAGAGACAACCGCAACTTAAGTACTTTCTTAAATCTTAAACAAAGCTTAAAGCATTATATAAAGTAACTAAAAAATTATGAAAATCTTTTTAAAGTCATTCTATAAGAATTTTACACATTCATTTCAGATTAAACAAGCTTTGGAAAATGCACTTTACTTCAAAATGTAAATGCACTGATTTCATCTTGGAAAAGATTGTTTTGACTCATTAACAAGTAAGATGACCTCATTTAAAATATACCGTTGTTTAGAGTGTGCCACTATTTCTGTGTTTCAAATGTGAAGGCATTCAAAAATGAATTAAAAATGCATCTTTGAAATATTATTCATGTAATATGACTGTATGAGATAACACTGGTTTAGAATTATCTGTATTTTAAAAAGATAATAGGAAAAAATACTATATTAAAAAAGCCAAACATGTAAGATTTACATTTTCTATATTAAAAAACCCCACAAACTCTTGCCAAGGGACAGTCAAAGGTGTAACAGTTTGATGGAATTCTTTACAATGTGTGTGGGTTGTTTTTTTTTGTTTTAATATAGTGACCCATGTTGCTTAAGGAATGCAGACTCCATTATATCTTCCACCCCAATGGCAGCAGAAAAACATTATATACATTAATACATTCTCTCGGTTAGGGTGCTCTGGGAGCCAATGCATTTGCATGTTATACAAAGGTATCCCTTCCAGCCCTACATTTCTGATTCTATGTTATGATGGAAGTTTTTATGATGGACTTCAAAAGGAGCTGGAAGCCAAAGTACAGCAGAATCTGGACTTGAGATAGCTTTATGATGAGGACAAATGAAAAACTGCATGAAAATCCTAAATACGGATTTGGGAAATTTCTCGGAGAAAAAGTTGTAGAGTGGTCAGCCCCACGTTATTTAAAATCTGTCAGATATCGTGTAGAGCAAGAGTTCCAGTTGGCCCAAATTTGCCTCTGTTGGCCTGTGGAACCTCTATATGCCCCTTGAGCTATGCAGCTGTAGAGGCAGATTCTCAGGTAAGTACTTCTACATCAGAAGGGGCTGCGTAATAATAATTTTGGCCTTGCTCTTTCCAGTGAAAGCATTAGATTCTATCTCACCTGACAGTATTCCCTCTGATGCCCTAATGAGGGGTAAGTAAATCACTAGTCAACTATCATTCAGTTAGGATCATGTAAGACTAGAGGTGTTAAAGTCCAAACCACTGTCCTTGGCTAAAAGCTCTGAAAAAAGTTTATTCGGAAAATTAACAAGGAGCCCCATTGGGCCACAGGTATCTCCCTCCCTCCAATGTACATGCAAAAAGATGCATATGGGGGAGAGGAGAAAAAGCTCACACAATCTAAACTGTGGAAATGAGAACCCCACACTACTTTACGATATAGAGGGCAGTGGGATCACCTCTGTTAGTTCCCACTCTCTTCCTCCCATGGCTGGACAAAGTTACTACAATACCAGGACAGTAGTAAATGTCACAGTCTGCACAAGTAGCGAAGAGGAAGGAAAAACCAAGCACATTAAGGTGCAGCGTACAAGAGCTCATTTACCTGAGTCCCCTACCCTCAAGTGATCTAAAATCTCCAGGGACAGAGCTCATTTTGTTTTCTTAATTGTGCATAGTAGATGGTGGTGTATGTATATGTAAGTATATGCATTTTGGTAATTGGTACTTTACACATAATATTTACCCATCTAAAAAAAAAGTCATAACTATCGTTTGTTATAACATATTGGAAAATCCCTTTAGGCCAGATTGAGAGTCTCTTGTTAACACTGGTGAGCATTTACTTACAAAAGTACTCCTATTTACCTCAGTGAAACTATTCATGTGAGTAATTGCTCATCAGAGAGAGTATGGGTTTCACCATCTAGCCCTTGATAAGGAGTGAGATTTTACAGTCTCCCGGTACACTATGATTTTTTTTTTAACTTTCCATGTATTTAAGCAAATTATATAAGAAATAAATTGAAGATGAGTGGGGAAAGGTATTTTCAAGAGGCGCTAATAAATAAAGAAGGAGTATATGGCATGATGAAGTGGCTGTATCGCTTAATGGAAAATTTATTCTGAAGAAATCACAATGCATTTTTGGGTGTTATATAGACTTTCAACCTTACTATTTTCTAACTCACTTTGTAGACAGACATTAAATTTTAGAAAAACCTGGTATGGTAAGTGATTAATATTGCAAGGAACTAACTATACAGAAGTCACTCAGGAGGTCACTGATTGAATCACAAGCCTCAAGTCCCACTATACCAGTGGTTCTCAACTTATTTATCATTGTGGGCTGCATATGCGGCACACAATGTATTACCTGGGCTGCAGGGGCTGGATGGCAGGGCAGCAACAGCCCAGACCCTGACCCCGACCCCGGGCCCCTGCCATGCAGGGCCGGGTGGCTGCCTGACCTCAACCCCGGAGCTTGCGGGGCCAGGCAACTGCCCGGATGCCACTGTGCTGGGCAGCCGGGAACCCCACGGGCCAGTCTTTAGTGCACAGCTGAGGTGGGCCACAGCTGAGTGCTAACTGGGCTATGGGTTGAGAACCTCTGCACTATACCATAATCCTATTCTAAGTAATGACAGCATGAAGACTTTAATAAGGAAGGTACATTTTTAGTCTAAATACACCTCTCTCATTATTAGTGGAAATAAATAAAAAATATTTTGGGGGAATGTTTTTGTATTTAGTTTCCACCCTGAGTACCAGTGTGAAAACAGCATTTAAACTGAGGAAATCTGTATGTCATATTTTTCTTACAATGTGGGTTATAAAATTTTCAGCCCAATGCATTCTAGTGTAACAGTAAGACAACATAATAAGACTTCACAAAGTTTTTAGTTGTAATTGACTTTTCAACTGGCCACATTGTTAAAATCTATTTGGCTCTTAGTAGAGAAATAATTAGATAGTATTTACATATATTAGTGAAACAGGAAGAACTAAAGGAAAAAATGGCGTAACAGCTGGGAAAGCTTGAAGAAAAAACATTACTATTTTCCAGGTTCAAAGTGAAATGTAAAAGACAACGTGCAAGAAATAAAATGAGGAATGCACTCAAGTACTGCAATCCAAGGTTAGTACATTTCGTAAAAAGTTTAGAATGATTATTGTCTGAGATCACAAATTATTTAAGCCACACTTGTCTATCTATAGTTGCTACGATAACTATCTGTGAACAGACTGTGAATGGATGCAGTGTTGCCTGCCCCAGTCTGCAGGCAGACTGCTGCAGAGCCTCTATTGCTACTCACAGCCTTGCTAAGCAGCAAAATGAAATTATGAAGACTTGATTCACTTTCTCCACTGGTATTCAGAAGCCTCTGCTGTTGGTTGGGAAGTTACCAACAACAGGAGAGGTAGGAACTATAGCTACTCAAAAAGAAAGGATTTAGAAAAAAGTCTGTGAAAGCATAGTATAGTGAAGATCAACCCTTATAATGGCAGCCAGGAAGAGCCCAGAGCAGCTGTCCACTAGAATCTGAAGAACCAATAGTGGATGTCACAGCCCAACAGCTACCACTATTACATCTCAAGCAGCTGCTGTCAGTTTCTCACTTTCATGGGCATGAAAAAGTCACACACACTCTACCACCATGTTCTTCTACATCACCATTTATCCAAGGATTAATCATGCAACAGAACACATTTTGGAGGTAGATAAGTAGTAGCTTCATCTGGGGTACAAAGAAGTTAACTGACTCAAGGTGACTTGGTGAGAAGACTGGTAATAAAACCCACGAGTCCTCTCTTTCATTCCAACTACTAAAATACCCTTGCCTTAAAAAATAAATCTTGCCTTTGGGCTAACATTATATACAAAACTGATATTTGTAGGAAAACATTAGTCAAATAAAAATTCAGAGATTCCTGTTTGTTGTGGCAGAATTGTTTAACTATGTTTTAAAACTGTTCCACATTGACGTGAAATATCCCACACGCTTTCCAAGTAAGGGATTTGCTCTAGTGTTCTGAATCAAAATCTCCTCTTCTACCCCTGCTACTGTGGAGTGAGATGTGGGCTGGTTAGCAGTCCTCGTGGCTGAATTTCAGGGGCACTCTATGTAGAAACACTAACATTTTCAAATTAGGGTAGCTTAACTTTAAGCACTTCAGTAAGTGGCCTGCTTCTCAGAGGCGCTGAGGACTCACTTCACCGCCGTGGGTGCTACAGGGAATAACCATTTGTTTAGGTGCTGAACTTTAAGGCACCCACAACTGAAAGTGTTGTCTACACACAGGTTTCAGAGTAACAGCCATGTTAGTCTGTATTCGCAAAAAGAAAAGGAGTACTTGTGGCACCTTAGAGACTAACCAATTTATTTGAGCATGAGCATGCTCAAATAAATTGGTTAGTCTCTATGGTGCCACAAGTACTCCTTTTCTGTCTACACACACACACACACTGGCATCTGTGTGGGGCTCAGAGACGCCAGGAGAACCCGACCCTCACCCCTCCAAAGGAGCAACTTATTTAGCTGGTAACTTTAAGCAGCCAAGTTTGAAAGTTTTGGCCGCAGCCTGTACAGCCCTTTCCAAGCTGACGTGGAGATGGGAGGGAGACGGGGCTTGATTTCAGGGCAGTGTTCGTGTCTCCCAGCTTCCCCCCCACCCCCCCCCCCCCAGCTCTAGTCCCCTGGCCCCCAGACCCTGTCCCCAGCCCTTGTCCCCTCCGACCCCCAAATCCTGCTGTCCCCTCCCGCCCCTCAGCTCCTGTCCTCGCGCCCCCCCCCACATCTGCCCCCTTTCTCACCGCCCATGCCCGCTACCTACGGCATGATGGCAGCGCCGGCAGCCGCTCCGGCACCCCCGAGCTTGCTCGGTTCCCGCCCGCCGTGTACCACCCAAACCTCACCGGCTAGAAACACCGTCCAGAGGAGGCGGCCGGTTCCGTTCAGGCCGGGGCGGCCCGTAACCGACGCACCGAGGCGGAGGGCGCACGGCGGCGGCGACAGACCCGGGCCGAGGCCAGGACAAGGTCCAGGTCCGAAACAAGGAGTCCCCAAGGTCAGCACAGGAGGGGTCACTCCATCCCCTCCCCATTGCCTTCTGCTCTCTGCCCCTTCCCATGCGCAGTCTCTGGGGCAGCCCCCGGCCCTTCTCCCTCCCTCCGTTTAGGGCCTGGGCACGTTCGTTTACAAATTAAACCGGGAGAAAGGAGAAAAATCCCCCCAGCTGGAAAGAGACTGCGTCCGCCACTGCCCCTTGGCAACAGCCTCGGGACCCCGGGTGCTGCCTAGAGCTAGTCAGTGAAACATTGGGAGGGGGGTTAAATTGCCCCAAACTAGGCTTGAAATCTCACTGAAACACACAGAACCAGGATTCCGTGGGCAGAAGGGGAGATGTTTCGGAAGTGGCTTAACATAATGTCGTAAGAGAGAGCTTCTTGCTTCCCAATGAGTGAGATCTGGTAGGTTTGCCTTTCCTGGGATGAAATGGTAGACACTAGAATTTTCATCAGAGAACTCATCATAGAAATGTAGGGCTGGAAAGGGCTTGGAGAGGTCATGTAGTCCAGCCCCCTGCCCTGAGGCAGGAAAAAGTAAACCTACACCATCCCTGATAGGTGTTTGGCCGGGGGCATGCCACAACCTCCCTTGGAAGCCTATTTCAATGCTTAACTACCCTTGTAATTAGAAAGTTTATCCTAATATCCAACCTACATCTCCCTTACTGCAGATTAAACTGATTATTTCTTGTCCAACCTTTGGTGGACCCGGAGGACAACTGATCACAGGTTTTAGCCTCCGAAAGCTTATGCCCAAATAAATTTGTTAGTCTCTAAAGTGCCACAAGGACTCCTCATTGTTTTTGCTGATACAGACTAACACGGCTACCACTCTGAAACCAATCCTCTTTGTAACAGCCCTTAACATAGTTGAAGGCTGTTATCAGCTCCCACATCAGTCTTCTTTTCTCAAGAAGCTTGGGGAGAGCTGTTAGGTCATCTAGTCCCTCTCCTTTCCTCTGATGCACAGTTATTCCTTACTATATATATATTTTAGTGCTTCATCATCTGTCCAGTTGAGATTTTAATGACCCAAGCCGTGGAGCTTCCACCAGTTCCCTTGGAAAACTATTGCACACTAGACTTCAAATAACATTGGCAGCACCTTTGTGCTGCACAAATTGGCAGCACCACCTGCTGCACAAATAATAAATCGGTTGGTAATGAGTGGGCTGAGGAGCATAAACAACAGTTCATATTTTATAAAGCTAGTTACTGGAAAATTAACATTTATTCTCCTTTTCCTCCTTGACTTTAACCCACTTCCATTTTGTGAGTGTAACACTGGTGCTTAATTATAGTGACACCCGTTTACAGGACCAGACTGAATCACTCTGTCCCTGTGGGGTCTTTCTAATGCCAGTGTAATATGAAAGTGTCAGGCAGGCGGTCTGTGTATTATAAATAGGGTACTTCATCCATGATAAGCGATTATTATCTTTCTTTCCCAAGTGAAAAAGACCTATATAACTCAGGAAAGTGCGAGTGATTTAGCCCTCTTGAGTAAGAATCCAATGAGTCCTGAAGGGGACCCTACCTATGCCGTTATCTTGTTGTTGAACTTGAGATATTCAATTTATTATACGGGAATATATTTTCAGAAGTCAAAGCTGGGTAAAATAATGTTAGAGGCTGTTAGGCCAACAGTACAGCACAATTTAGTGTACCTCTGTGATGGCCTTCTAAAAACCTTAATCACCTTTGGTAAAGAAGAAAACCACTGTTAAAGTTCACTGCTGTTTATGAGCAAAAGGTGTTATTGTCTTGATTTATTTCAATTATTGAAAAAAAATCCAGATTTTTCCCCACTCTGTTCTGTGTAGTTTTATGGTGGTATGTTGTAGTTTAAGGTCCTAAATGCTGCAAACGCTTATGCCATGCTTAAATTTTAAGCATCCGAATAGTTCCATCAGTTTGAATGGATATGCTTAACTTTACGTGTTTGAAGGATAGGTGTGTAAAATTTTGACAGTGTTTCCACTGTTAGACATGCTTTTAACGAAATTACAGCTAGGAAAATTTTTTTTCTAAATATGGGCTTTAAACCAGATAAATTACTTTATTAACTTAATTTTTTTTATCTTGAATGGAAAAAAGATTTTTTTCCAGTAGGTTTTCCCTGCTGAAACAATGTGGAACTGATCAGCCTAATGGTTTCTAAATCTGCTGGATTTTTAGATTTGGGAGGATGAATAAAACCCAATAGTAAAAGCAACAAAGTATAATCTTTCAGTGCACAGTTACTCTTACCAAATATATCTCCAGATACAGCAAGTCTCTAGTAATAAGAAGCTTGCAAAAAAGCCAACATATATGCCATACATGAGGACTTTTAACACGTACATTTAATTACAATGCTTATCTTGTTATCACTGTTCTCCTTTTCCTGCGTCCCCCAACCTTTCCAAATATGTGTTACACCTACATGTTGCATTTTGTTCTAAATCAGTAAGCTTCTTGAGTTTGAGACTATCTTACTCTGTTTGTATGGAACCTAACATAATTGTGGGGGTTCATCCCTGACTGGGGCCTCTTGATGTTACCCTTATAGCTGTGCAGTGTCACTCAGGTCAGTCAGACTCTGGGCATAAAGACTGCCCTGATCACTTTGTATGAGCTCTGTATCTCTGTGGCTAAAATTCTGATCAGCTCTGAAAACTCAGGTTTCAGAGTAACAGCCGTGTTAGTCTGTATTCGCAAAAAGAAAAGGAGTACTTGTGGCACCTTAGAGACTAACCAGTTTATTTGAGCATGAGCTTTCGTTAGCTCATGCTCAAATAAATTGGTTAGTCTCTAAGGTGCCACAAGTACTCCTTTTCTTTTTTCTGAAAACTCAGACTCCCAAAATTCTGTTTTTCCTCAGGACACTAGTATTTGGGTACCTATTTGTTCAGAATAGTTGAGCAAATACTCCATGCTGGATCTCTATATCAGTCGATCTCTGGAAATATGTTGCCTGTTTCTTTATGTTTTAAGCAGTCATTTACAGAGTGGTGAAAAACCACATTCCACACACTTTCCACTTCCACTAGGGTGTGTCCACATGAGCATCTTTCCCCAAAAGTATTCCATCTTTACTACTACCGACTAAGTTCAACCAGTAGCACTAATAATGAGAGTGCCAGTGTGGACGAGGTGGCTGCTGGCCTCCCGGTGGTTTTTTTTTTACCACTGTTCTGAATAACTCTGCCCACAGCAAGCCTAGACAACAGTGGTTAAAACACCAGAGGACACTAGTACCTTGTCCATACAAGTGCTCCCACTGTTGCTATTCACAGATGAGTTGAGCCAGTGATAGCAACAGTAGGACATTTTAGGAAAAAAGTGTAGTGTAGACAATCCCTAGAGGCTTAATTCTAATTTTGGCTAAGGTATGCATCACCTCGTATGGTATCTTGGAAAATTTGCTACAGTGTAGATAAATAAATAATAATGAATAATACTTAGCACCTACATAGTTTAAATTCATGGATTTCAAAGCACTTTACAAAGGCAGTTAAGTAGCATTACCCCCATTTTACAGCAGAGAAACAGATTCATAGAGAGTTTAAGTGAATCTGTTCGTGAGGGGACAGAGCAGAGACATACTTACACACTATGAAAGCAAAAGACTTTAAATATGTTTGTATTATTCACAGAATGGCCAGCAGTCCTGGAAGTAATGCATCCCTCTCCCGTGAGAAAACAGTACTCTCAGAAAGTTCTCAAGCAAAGAAATCACAGTATTCTGAAGAGGAGTCCTTTTATATGAACTGTAGAGCGGCCTACCTAGCTGTTTTTAAAAGCAGCTTAGAAAATATTAAATCAAAAGAACAACTATGTTTAGGTAATGAGTAGGAGATAATTTTCTTTACTTGAATTTTGTGTGTGAAGATTACAGTGGTTGATTTTCAAACCAACAGCCAGCATTTCACTGGTGGAAATAACCCAGCACATAATGGAGCTTGGTCACAATAGCTTCTTTTAAGGATTCAGGCAGTTCTTGGTGGGGTTTGGGTTTTCAAGCATCAGTGGCTGTATCTATAAAGACACTTCCAAGGTTTATACCTATTATAAAATATATCATCGTTTTTCAAATAGTTTACTGAAAGTATTTTTTCTCAATATTTTTCATTTTCCTTAAATTCTTAATCTCTATTACTAGGTATTGGATAGTTCGTGGAAGTGGGAATGATATACAGAGCCTTTCACCTCTAAATCACCACTCTGAATGAGCAAAAGTCAATACCACCTAACAATTATTGGGGGGCCTAAGTGAGTTATTTAACAGCACCACATTTGATGGTGGCATCGTTGCCTACTTGAGGTGGGCCTGGATACTGCTTTGTGGTGGTGACATTTTTCAGTAAAGTGTTTCCCTCTCTCTGACAAGTGATAAATTACAATGAGTTATTCTCAGTTCAGTTTCTAGTGGACAAGTGTCCCTAGCACAGAAAATCGCCATGGCAACCGGCATTAATTGTCACAGGGGTTTGCAGTCTCATCAGAAAAGTTGTTAAATGAGAAATGGAGATTGACCGACCCTTTCAACCCAAGACATGGTCCCCCAGAACAGGGCTGAGAAACACTGACTATGTGGTACATGAAAATCTTTCCCTGCCTATGAATGTGTTTTGTGCATAAATGGACGACTTCAGTGTTTCATAAGAACTGCATTAATTTGTAAAAAATGTAAATGTACCTTAAGTTAAAGCACTTCTCAGTTTCCTAAATTTCAAGCCAGATGTTTTATTCTTTTATCAGTATTATTTTGGGCTGTCGATTAATCGCAGTTAACTCATGCGATTAACTCAAAAAAATTAAACGCGATTAAAAAAATTAATTGTGATTAATCGCAGATTTAATTGCACAGTTAAACAATAGAATACCAATTGAAATTTATTAAATATTTTGGATGTTTTTCTACATTTTCATATACATTGTATTCTGTGTTGTAATTGAAATCAAAGTGTATATTATTTTTGATTACAAATATTTGCACTGTAAAAATAACAAACTAAAGAAATAGTACTTTTCAATTCACCTCATACAAGTACTGTAGTGCAATCTTTGTCGTGAAAGTGCAATTTACAAATGTAGATTTTTTTCGTTACATAACTGCACTCAAAAACAAAACAATGTAAAACTTCAGAGCCTACAAGTCCACTCAGTCCTATTTCTTGTTCAGCCAGTTGCTAAGACAAACAAGTTTGTTTACATTTACAGGAGATAATGCTGCCCGCTTCTTATTTATAATGCCACCAGAAAGTCAGAACAGGTATTTGCATGGCACTTTTGTAGCCAGCATTGCACGGTATTTATGTGCCAGATATGCTAAACATTTTTGTGCCCCTTAATGCTTTGGCCACCATTTCAGAGGACATGCTTCCATGCTGATGATGCTCGTTACAAAAATAAGGCGTTAATTAAATTTGTGACTGAACTCCTTGGGGGAGATTTGTATGTCCCTGTTCTGTGTTTTACCCACATTCTGCCATATATTTTATGTTTTAGCAGTCTCGGATGATGACCCAGCACATGTTGTTCATTTTAAGAACACTTTCACTGCAGATTTGACAAAACGCAAAGAGGGTACCAGTGTGAGATTTCTAAAGATAGCTACAGCACTCGATCCAAGGTTTAAGAATCTGAAGTACCTTCCAAAATCTGGAGGGACGAGGTGTGGAGCATGCTTTCAGAAGTCTTAAAAGAGCAACATTCCGATGCGGAAACTACAGAACCCGAACCACCAAAAAAGAAAATCAACCTTGTGCTGGTGGCATCTGACTCAGATAATGAAATTGAACATGTCAGTCTGCACTGGTTTGGATTGTTATTGAGCAGAACCTGTCATCAGCATGGAAGCTTGTCCTCTGGAATGGTAGTTGAAACATGAAGGGATATATGAATGTTTAGCACATCTGGCATGTAAATACCTTGCAACATCAGCTACAACAGTCGGTTACAAATACCTGTTCTCACTTTCTGGTGACATTGTAAATAAGAAGATGGCAGCATTATCTCCTGTAAATGTGAACAAACATGTGTGTCTAAGCGATTGTCTGAACAAGAAGTAGGACTGAGTGGACCTGTAGGCTCTGAAGTTTTGCATATTTTTGTATTTGAGTGCCGTTACGTAACAAAAAAAAATTTGTAAATTGCACTTTCACGACAAAGAGATTGCACTACAGTACTTGTATGATGTGAATTGAAAAATACTGGTTCTTTTGTTTATCAGTTTTACAGGTCTCACTTTCAGGTGACATTGTAAACAAGTAGCGGGCAGCATTATTTCCTGCAAATGTAAACAAACTTGTTTTGTCTGAGCAATTGGCTGAACACGAAGTAGGAATGGATTGAGCAGACTTGCAGGCTCTAAAATTTTACATTGTTTTATTTTTGAATGCAGGGGTTTGTTTTTTTTACATAATTCTACATTTGTAAGTTCAACTTTCTTGATAAAGAGATTGCACTACAGTACTTCCATTAGGTGAATTGAAAAATACAATTTCTTTTGCTTTTTTACAGTGCAAATACTTGTAATCAAAAATAAATATAAAGTGAGTGCTGTACGCTTTGTATTCTGTGTTGTAATTGAAATCAATATATTCGAAAATGTAGAAAGCATCCAAATATATTTAAATGTATTCTCTTATTGTTTGACAGTGCGATTAATCACGATTAATTTTTTTAAACACTTGACAGCCCTAGTATTATTCTACTTCATTGTGTGATTAGGTGACATCCGCAACGGTCCAACAATGTATCTTTTTTGTTTGGTAAATGCAGTTAGTAGTAGTAAGTATAAATACTTGATTGAAAATTATGATGCTTAGAAAAAGTACAAAAATAACTCGAAGTTCCACAGCTAATTGGTTGGAACTATGAAAACGACCAATTTACACAGTAAGTTAGTGAAAAAAAATGGTTTCTAAATTGGGCTAGGGACTGGGTATTGGTTTACTTAAAATGTTTTAATTAGTTATTCTGTTAAATGGATATTTGGAATAGGTTTCATAGTTCCATCTAGAAATCTGTACAGCTTCAGTGTTGCCAACTCTTGCAAGTTTATCATGTATCACAGTATTTGGTGTTTTTCTTAAAGCTGCAGCACCTGGAGTCCTATGATTAAGAGAAAAATTTAGCTTACTTTTTAAAAAAAATAGAAGTTTCTAGGCCTCATGGTTGCAGAGAAAAGCTTGAAAACATGAACTGTAAAAAGGCTAAATACCAGAAGGCATATAAAAAGAACACAAATCTATGTTTTTTAAAAAAACCCTCATGATTTTGAAGCTAATATGATTTTTGAACACTTGGAATTGTCAGTGCTGCAGTGTTGCTTGCTAAGGGTTTATCAGTAGTAGATTATGGTGTCAGGGAATAGCATCTTTGTAGAAGACTGTAGAGGTTATGTAATCACAGAACAAACAAAAAGTAAATAGAAAAGCATTCTGACACTATGGTCAGTCATAATATTTAGGGGCACTGTATTCCTTTTCCTCAGCTTAAAATTCATTACCTCCAGACTTTCATTCTCTTTAATCGTAGTCCATACCTACAACATGTGAGCTTTTTACCAGGAAGCCAGTTAGCATGTAAATCTGATGGTTTTAGATTGACAGCTTCTCTCCAAATACCAGTACTTGAAATACCATTCTCTAACAAGCATACTCTTTCAGCATATGACTCAGTCTTCTGCAGACTGACAGAGTTAAGATAGAAGCCCCTTATAACATCGTAATTATGGTTTTAAAATAAGAGTGGTGTGAACAAATGTCTTCTCTTTTATATATGTGCTGTGCCTTTCATCTCTATCCATATGCCACTTGGGCACATAGCAAGTGTTTAGGCATTTTGGTTTCAAGGTCAGCTAATAAAGGGCAATTACTGGTTCAGGCTCCCAGTCTTCTCAGAGCTGCGTGTGAACTTTTTTTCCCTTTTAAACTTGTAAGTGTTAAGAGTCATTATAGGCTTGTGTAAAAGCTTAGCATAAATCCTGGCAAAGAATCAAATCAGTGGTGTTGAAGCATCTGTAGTTACATGATGTTTGGTTAATAACACAAACTGTGCTATTAATTTAGAGCCTGCTCCGACAAAACCTTAGAGGAGTCATAGTTGCTCACTGAATGTACGATAATATAATGTTCTATCTTGTAACTCAGGTATTTAGCAGAATCCAGTTAAAGAAACAAAAATAAAAGATGCGATTTAAACAATCTTTCAAAAATATAGTCTTGGGAGATATGTTTGTAGCAATCACTGATCTCCCTGGAATGATAAATGATACGGGTAGCAGAATCTTGCAGTATATTTATCAAAAAACATTTATTTAAATACAAGTGAATAATCAGCTCATGAAGGGTGCTAGATTGACAGCCCGCGAGACTGGGTTATCCACATAACAACACACATTGAGAATGATTGCCCTTTCTTAGCTGACCTTGAAACAGAAATGCCAAACAAGTGGCTATGTGCCCAAGAGGTACATGAATAAAGACGCAAGCTATCCCATATTCACCAGCCTCCACTCTGTGCCCATTTGGTCCTGGGGGGGAGGGGGGAACTCACACATTAGATTGGGAATAAAGGTGCCAATTATGAAAAGGGGTTCTTTAGAGATTCTTTCTTTATACTGCCCACCTACTAAGAATTGTGATGATACCACCAGTTTATTTCAGACAGGCTACTGAACAGCTCTGAGCTGGTAAAGACTTAGTTATTACAGATCTGGATAAAAATCAAACTACTGACCTACCTAGAGAGTTTTCCTAAACCATCTAATTCTCTGAAGTGGGTGGGGGTTATGACATCGTATTAACTAGACAGCATATTTGAGTTTAGCTTGAATTTAAGATAATACCGTCTTCACATTATAAACTGATGAAAGCCTAATGTAAGTGAAGATTTTTCAGAAGCTAGCTAGAAGTAGCAAATCCAACTTCTGCAACTACCATGTACAGGAGCAGTGGGACTTGTTGCAGACATGTTATCGGCTTTATTTTATTATTAATTTTACTATCTAACAGTTTACTGGGAATTATTTTTTTTCTTTTTACATTTGAAATTCATGTTGTATAATCTGAACTATTTGATTGATACAGAAATAATTCTACAGCTCATTTATGGTAGGCTGTGCACTGAGAGCCTGACCCAATTTCTATTAAAGTAAACGGAAAGACTCTCATTGACCTCAGTACATGGATCTGGCCCAGAATTTGTGGCTTTACAAATAACAGGTTGTTATATTAAATCCTGCGGATTACACACAGTGGGCCAAATCCTACATTTACTACTGGGGGTGGGGGGTTAGGGAGGAATTTCCCTTTCAGGTCAGTGGGTATTTTACCTGATTGAGTGTCTGATCTTGCAGGTCTTACTTTTGTGAATAGTCCCATTGAGTTCAGTGGTTCTACGTACACAAGTAAGAGACAGCTGCTGACCAGATCCTATGGGCTAAATTGTGGCTTTGCCACACCCTTGTGTATGAGGCAGCACATAGTTCTAGTAGCACTTACACCCAGCCTGTGACTCTTTAGGTGGGAGGAGGAGTACTCTGTGCTAACCCTGTACCTGGCACAGTGTACTTCCTCAGTATGCCAATGAGTGCATTGGGAGGGAAAGAAACCAAGGCACTACCTATTCTCACCAACATGTACAGTGGGGATGTAGTACCCCATCAGAGGCTTAAGCTTCTCTTGCACCCTCTTCCTTCCCAGTGCGGGTGTGCAGAATGGTCCACCGTGTAGCATTAAATCAGGAACACAGGATTGAGTCTACATCCATGTCACAGCTACTGCAGTTAAGCAAAGGTTTATCATTCATGCCTACTTTTGCCTTTGATTGATTGGATTAAAAAAACCTGTCTTAACCTATGAACTGATTAAAGGATAGTTTGAAAAAATCATATATATTTTGGCTGTCAGTGTCAATGAAGAGTTGATATTATATTTTATTATGCAGTGCTTCAACAGGCTGGAAGAAATCCATCTCAGAAGACGGTTAATCAGTACTGGACTCCCCAGACCACCACACTGAATTTTGATGATTTTTGCAATATCTTAAAAAAAGAAAAACCAGCTACAAAAACAGAACTGCTCAAAGCATTTTTAAAAGTGGATACAAATAATGATGGATATATTTTGCACACTGAACTTTATAAAATTCTTACAATGGTAAGTATCTTGGAAAGTAAATTACAAATTTTGATATAGAGCTATAATTTACAGAAAATTGGTATAGTAGAAGAACCAATCTTTTTAAATTTTAAAAATCATAGAAACAATCCTGAATATTCAAAAATTGATTTTTTAGGGGGAAACAATCTATATCTGAAATATTTTAATGATTTCTTTTTAAGTGTCATACTCCCTTGGCTATCTTTCTCTCCCTCTTTCTTATTTTTTTCCCCTTACAGTCCTGAAATTGTATGGTCAACCCAACTGCTTCTCTCAGTTCCAGCCCATAATGAATGAAGATCAACTGAAAAATAATTAAATTACTTTTTTATAAGAAAACACTACCTATCTGTCCCGCACTGATGCAGCAGGATTGGAAGCATATAGCCCTTGCTAAGTTCAGTGCCTAGTTCTGTTTTGTTCCAGCAACTTCTATGCAAATCCCTTGCTTTTGAAAGGGCCTTTTGCAGTCCTATGGGACAGTTTCATTAGCTTAGTAAAGTTTATTCAGTTATTATCCTCCCTTCACACATATTGTCTCATTCCTGCATGCTCAGAAATAACTTCCCCCGCCCCCTAAACATAATGATGGGGTCCATGATCCCTTTACAGCCATGACAAAAATACCACATTACTGCAGCCATACCTCTGAGCTCAGGCTCTTACCTCATCAAGTTGCACAATGTAAACTGTGATAGGGCTAGAAGCATAGTGCATAGCAAGGTTGTGTGTGAATTACAGTGAAATAGCTTGTTGCATACTAAGTGGCCAGGCCATGTGGACCGGGCTGCTGCTCACTAAAAGTTCCATAGTATACTTCGATGTGTGCACTATGGAGCATTTAGTGCGAAGCAGCAGGGTCCAGTTGGACAGATGGCAGGACCCTTAACAATCAGGTGCTGTATGGGTACAAATATCGATAGTAGCAACAACAGGGAAATGATCTTTGTGTAGTACAAGGTGAAAGGAGCAGGTCTTGAATGTAGCTATAGCCAACACCAAGAAGTGCTATAAAATCAGTAGGTCTAATTTAAAGTAAATCCACCATTTTATAAGGAACCGGTGTAAAAGAACTCAGCATGGGCTAAATAAGTGACTAAAATGTAAAATATTTTTAAATTAGCTCTTGGTTGTAATACATTAATTAGAGTATATGTAACAGTGGGATTGAACCTAGGACCTCTGGAGCTAAATGCATGAGCCAAAAGCCACCTGTCTGTTAGTTAAGATGGTAGCAGACTCATTAATCTCTAAATGGTCTAGTTGCCACTAGTGGGGGACAGAGCACCACCCAACAGGCATGGGTTACATATAAATATTAATTTAATTGACTGGGAATTGCTATGCTACAAATCCTCAGTGCCTGGTACACCAACTAAAGTCAACGTTAGTTCCACACATGGAGGGCTTGTAGAATGGGACCTTGAAATTGCATGAGCTTAGTTATTCATCTTCCAAGTATTTAGTAGTGTTTCAAATACATTAAAATATCATTTACAATGCTGATCACTATTTTGGGGATTTAAACTCAGACCAATGTAAATGTGCTGCAGATAAGATTTCTGGAAAGAATGTTAAAGTATTCCTATTTCCTTTGTATAATCTTCAAACCAGTGATGTCGGTGAACAATGTTCTTTAGTAGGAACTGATATTTAAACTGTTTATCACAGAGAGGTGAGAAGATGACTGTAGAGGAAGTGAATGCCATCACTAAATTGGCTGATGTAAACAGCAATGGCAAGCTTGATTATAACCAGGTATGGTAAACAAGGTGACAATATTTTTGTATATGATGTTGGATTAATCAAATTCTATAGCTACTTCCTAAGACACACTAATAGGTTTTAGTGCAGATATTTTAAGGTTTGCAGATTACCAAGTGCTGGGGGGAGGGCTAGTTTAGGTGATATGGTTCCCAAAGGACTTAATATTGTTATTATTTATTTTATTTATTTATTATTAGTATTGCCATAGTGCCTAGGAACCCTTGTCATAGACCAGGACCCCATTGTGCTAGGAGCTGTACAGATAATATGGGAGCACCATTTCCCTGGCGTACAATGCGCTTCCTTTGATAATATCCTCCAACAAAGGTCACTTTGTACTGGTGAACCGAGCTATGCTCAAGGATGCAACCTGGTTCCAGGGATGGGACTGGCAGCAGTAGCAGGTCAAGAGTGGCAAATGAGAGCAAACCTGAATATTCAGCATGGATTAGCACTGTAATGCCTTTTTAATCTATATTATAAGTACGTTCTTGGATAATATGCAATTTCTTTTGTGGGTGAGGTTATCGCATGTACTCGGCATCTATTTTTCAAAGTAAAATATCTCTTCAGTTTTATGTTATTTCAGACTGCACCTCTAAGCAATGTCTAAATTTTAAACAGTCAAAGTCCACAAAAGACTTGCACCATAAAAACAGTTTCACAGAAAAACAGCAACCCTCCATTAAAAATTAGACATAAAAACAAGTCCGCAAATGTCTAGCAGATAATATAAATCATCTGTTGGGGTGAAATTCATATTTCATTTTCACTTTATAGTGTGACCTCTCTACTGAATCATGGCTCCATTTTTACTATGTCACTTGAGAGTGGTCATTCTGATTCATGAAAATAAAATGAGCATTGTTCTTCAAGAGAAACTAGATTCCATCTATTGATTTATCCTGTGCTTACTAATGTGTGTGTTTTCCCCTAAAACTGTATTAAAGAATGTTTCACATTTTCATTGTGCAAAGTTTTGTAAATTATACGTGACAACCAATGAGCAATGTCGTAAGACTGCACTAGAGAAACTAGAAGTTGACAGTAGACTGAGGCGTCAGCAGTTTGGAAGTCAAGTTGAAACCTCCTCTGAAAGGGCAACATCACCAATATCAAAACCATCATCAAGGACCACGAGGAAAACGGATCACAAGCCAGCACCAAAGAGAGGTATTACTTTTTATGCAGGGAGGCTCCATTCCAGGAGACAGGGCCCATTCTCCCAAGTGAATCAGCAGATTAAGTAACTTTTTTTTTTTACTTTTCTCATACTAGCACAGACTTGACTAATAATCATTTTGACTGTGGCAACCACAGAAAATCCCCACTTGGATTTCAGAGCCCCTTGCTCAAACGGACTTTGGCTGCATCTCTTATCTAAGACCATCAAATTTTTCTTAGGACTAAAATCAGTTGATTCTTGTGTGACACGGTCCAGAGCAAAGAGAGAAAATGAGCCTACAGATGTTGCAGTATGTCAGGGTATTTATCTCATATCCTGATAAGAAGTGAATCCTAAAACATTTATCAACAGGAAAGATATTAGCTTTCATTTATAAAGTAAGGTATTTAAACATGTGAGTAGTCTTATTAACTTCAATATGTCTACTCGTGCTTAAAGTTACACAAAGGCTTAAGTACCTTACCGAAGCAGGGCCAAGATTACAGGAATATAATGACAGTATATGAAATATCTACATTTGTACATAGAGTATATCGGTCACTTTTGGTTTCAATTCAAGGAAAAATCATGCTGAAATTGAAAAAATGCAAAGAAATGTGACGAGAGGAAATGAAAAGACTGGGATTGTGTGGTCTAGAAGGTTAAGAATACTTGCTTGACGTGTACAAGGAGGGAGATGGTGGTAGTGGGACTAGCCCGTGGTCATGTGATTAAAAAATCATAAGGGAATTCTGTTCATTAACATAAAGTTTTGTCATGTAGTTCTTTGTGTGTGACTTTGAATGCAAAGATATACAAATAAATACCATTTGTAACGTTCTGAAACAATGGAAAACAGCCAGTGTAAATAAATAAATATCTATGTTATAGGTGACAACAGAACTTCTTCAAGGCCATCATCAGCCCAAAGTTGCAAAGCATCCATTTCTTCCACTATCAGCATGGGCACCAGCAGTAACACAAATTCAGAGCTAATTGAGCCAAACACAGTAAAGGTACTCTGTATGTTAGTTAGTTCTGTTTAAATTATGCTGTTTTAGTTTAAGCACACACACTGTTGCATTTTAAATAGTTTTGCTCTGAATTTTGTCTCTTATGTTAGTAGTTTGTCAAGGACAGCTATACACTACAGAGATTTCATGATGCAAAATATTATTAATATTTTTATATATTGTTGGTTTTGCTGACATCCAGTTACTGAAAATAATTTTTCAGGTGTGAAGGTTTAATAGAACAAAGTATGTTTTTATAAATGAAACCACTGTTGGATAAAACATATAATGACTTTCTGAGAAATTTAAAATTGAATAATTTATTAGATTGGTGAGAACTTTAAATGCTTAAGTAGTCTGAAAGATTTGTATCATAAACCTTTATAAGAATGGTAATTGGAAATAAATAACAGATCTCCAAACATACTCAGTTCAATGAACATTAATTTGTAAATATATCCAGTAGCCTGGAAATATTGATTTTATATTTAGACTAATATGTTCTATAAGTATTTTTGTTTAAATAAATCACTCATTCAATATAAATTCCTGTGGGAGAAGGACAACAAAGTCACTTTGTTAAGTCAATATTTGTAGAGTGTTAATATTGATCTTTTTCCTTTGTTTTCCCTTTCTTGACTCAACCTTTACTAGTTTTCTTTCAACAGAAAATAATAGCTACAGAAATATAAAACATTACCTGGAAACTGCTAGGGTACATTAAAAATGTGCACCTTGAGACCTCTGTGTAAAAGGGAAAAAATGGTTATGACCACATAGTATAACTACTGCTGGAAAACGCAACTGATTGTTCTCATGAGGTACATTTTGTTTCAAATAACAACTCTGTATTTGTTATTGAACTCTGAAGTCCTTTATATCTTTAACATTGCTGGATAGTGACATTTGTTCTATATTAAAATTTAAAAACATGATCTCTGAGGAATTTTTTTCAATCTGTTTAGGTACCTGCACCCCCATGCAATTTAACCTCACTTCCAGCATGTTCAAACGTGATCTGTAGTGTGCGAAATCATATAGTTTTCTGATATTGGATCCCTCTTTATTTTCACAAGCAAATAAAGTTTTAGAAAGTGACCATTAGTGATTACCAGCATATCTTTCCTCAGAAATTAAACCAAATATTGGTCAATAAAAATAAACAGATGTCAATGGTACTGCTAATTTGTTGCATCCATACTACCTAAGGGCCCTAGCCAAAGCCCAGTGAAATGAATAGACAGACACCCAATGATTTCTTGGGCCTTGTATCAGGACCTAAGAGCATACATTGTTCTCATTCATTTTATATTCACATTTATTTTTCTCCAGAGTTCATCTGTTTTCTGGGACAATTAGAAAGTGTTGTTTTGGTGGACTTGGACCAACACTGGTGTTACTGGTCTGATAGCTGAACATAGTGTAATTAGAACATTTTGAACCTTTATACATTAAAATTGCCATGTAGCATATTATACCCTATGCACAGTATAACCCTTCCAACTATTCTTTATTCAGTGGAGCTGTGAGACAAATTCAAAGAAAGGCACGTCCAGTATTTTAAGGATCTAACAAACTATTTTAAGGAACACCACAGACTCCCAGCCATTTATCGTCTGTGTCCACAAAAAACTTTAAAAGGAGCCTCTTTTATCAAAAGCAAACTGTATAGATAATCTTCTCCTCCCTGCAGTCTGCACAGATCATGTTCTATGTGACTCCCACTCAGGAAAGAATAACAAGAATCAGGCATCAAGTATATCCAGGTAAAAACAGTTTGCAAAAAATTAAATATTGTTAAGTCTTATGAGGGCTGAGGATGGTCACTTGGGTCAATTCAGGCACAAGTTTGGAGTCAGGAGATCTGTGTTCTGTTCTCAGCTCTTCCAAAGACTACCTGTGTGACCTTGGGCAACTCACTTCAGCTCTGTATGTCTTAGCTTCTCAACTGTAAAACAAGGATAAAGATGCTACTAATTCACAGGGGTGTTGTGAAGCTGGTCACATTAAGGTTCCATTTCTAAATAGCTTGTAAAGGGTACATTCATAATCTGTCATGAGCATGTTCCAGACATGAATAGTATTATATATGGTTATGATTGTAGTAGTGGAAGGTGTATAGATGGTAATAAACAACCTGTTGGACTCTATCTGTACGTGTACACTGCCTGTGGGAAGTGTGATTCCCAGTGCGGGTAGACAGACTTGAGCTAGTGCACTACAAAGAGCAGTGTGGACTTTGCGGCACTGACGGTGGTTCAGGCTAGCCACCCGACCTCAAAGCTCGGGGGACTGGGCAGGCTTGTATTTAGGTGGCTAGCCCAAGCCAAGAGTAATGCCATGACATCTGCACTGCTATTTTTAGTGCACTAGCTCCAGCTGAGCTAGCACAAATCTGTCTACCCGCGGTGGGAATCACACCTCCCAACGGCAGTGTAGACACACAACAACAATCTGTAACGACAACAATGTAAAACATTTCTTTATTTCTACGGGCCATTATTAGTTAGTTAGTTCTCTATGCAGATTTAAAGCAAGACTAAATAAAAATCCCTTTTTTTAAAAAAATGAAAGCATTGTATCCTGTTTTCATATTGTACTGGTGTATCTGGCAAGTGAATCACTGAGAACAAGCTTCTCCCGCCAAGAATGCTCACCTTCAACATTCTGCTCTCTGTGTACGTGAGAAGCTCTCCACTGACATCAACAGGAGACTTGGGCACAGAGCAGAATGCTGAAAAAGAGATCTGAGAGAAGCCTTCTGCCCCAAAGCAACATAGTTATATACTTTTTTTATGCAGTTCATGTCCTGCATTGAAATGTAATGGAGAAAACAAAAAATAAGGACAACCAACTCAATTCTTAGTGAAGTGTGTGCCAAGATACTTCTGTGACCTATTTCTGAAGGGATAAATCCTACTTCCTCCGTGTGGCAGGGCCTCTTGCAGTGGAACTAGTCAGATTCTGTTTTGCAAGAGGACAGTAGGAATAGGATAGGTGTTGGCAGATCAGGACCGGGCACTGATCTAAAGATTTGGCTTGAAGTGTATGAATAGTCCCTTGCACTAAAGATGGCTTTTATTTGCATTTATGTGTAAGTAACTAGACATTTCCTATAATCCCCATAATGCTTTAGAATTGGAATGCCAATATATAAGATTTACATAAAATTAAGTATTCTACATTGATGGATATTGAAAGCAATAAACACTTTTCTGATGTCTTCTCACTGATTAAAGTAAACATAAGTGTATGTTTTCCAGTTTACCTTATATTTTGTGCTTTTCCATTTCACATTCTCCATTATGAATTGAAATAAAATACACTGTATGTAGGCTGAAAATCAAGCCGGGAAGGTATTCTTTAAGCGTTTATAATGCACATGTTTTTGCAATGTGATATTATTGATAAGTTAAAGAGAGTATAGCACCACCTCATGCTCTGTTTAAGCATAACAAGCCAGTATTTGAATTCTCAAAGGCTCTCAAACTATTTCATAGTGTTGACTGCATCTGAATGGAGAAAAATTGTCTCAAGACCCACTTAATTCCTACATTTTGGGATTATAGCACATCCTTGTGATAACTACCTAAATTACTTAACATGAAAAAGTAATGGTAGGAAAGTAGTAGCTGCCTTCCATGTGATGTTACAGTTGGAAACAAGGAGAACCACCAGATATGTAGTGAGGTGGCTTCCCACAGATCAGCAATGGTCTATGGATCAGTTTGGGAACCTCTGTCCTAGTAAGAAAGGGGAGGTAGGAAATTATTTTTAAAGAGGCATTTTTGTACGTGATAATTTATTGTATCATTTTGAAAAGATACAACACATTTGGGCTGCTCTTTAAACAATTTACTGTGTACCTTGAAATCTCTTAAAACCCAGTCCTACTATTTCATTAGTTTAACCCTTGAATTTCATCTCGCCTGAAATGTTGATTGTTTGTTTTTCAAACATTTGTGTAAGCTATTAAGTTTAGAGACTTAAGTGAGTTAACCGAAGGCTTTTGTTGCATTTCCTCAGCTGTGTCAAATTTCAAGGACAAATCTCATTTTGCGGCATAAGGATTTTAGGGTAAATAGAAGTTATGTGCGTACAACAGTTCACCTGGGAGGAATATTCTCCTCAGTAATGATATAGGGGGCTAACTTGCACATTCTTCCTTTAGCACTGATTTATGTTAATACTAATCTTAGTAAAAAAAACAAAAAAAACCAAAAACGAGGAGTACTTCTGGCACCTTAGAGACTAACACATTTATTTGGGCATAAGCTTTTGTGGGTTAAAACCCCACTTCATCGGATGCAAGTGGGTTTTAGCCCTTGAAAGGTTATGCCAAAATAAATGTGTTAGTCTCTAAAGTGCCACAAGTACTCTTCGTTTGTTTTTGGTTTTTTTGCTGATACAGACTAACAAGGCTACCACTCTGAAACCTGTCACTAATCTTAGTATAATTTTAAAATGTTGACCCAAACTTCTTTTATAGGTTTATGGAACTCCATCTTCCACTCAACCTCAGCCCCTTTACTGTTGATCTCCAATTGTTTTTCACCGCTCTTTCTCTCTCTGTCCCTCTCTCTCTTTCTGCCATTTGTTCTTCCCCATCACATTTCTAGGGGGCAGGGTTTGTTTGGCAAAGGTCAGTGTAAAACGTTGAACAGACTCTATTCAGGGGTCTCATTAAGATCAGGTCTTTTTCTTTCTACAGGTAAAAACCAAATAATTAACTACCTCTGTTAAAATGATTTTAAAAATATGAAGAACTCTAGAATGTTAGTCTTTTATATGGGTAGAACTTTGCAGTAAAGATGGTAGGTAAGAGAAGGGACTTGGATACCTAGTTCCCATTAGGGATTGCATGTCCAGATACCTATGGAACTTTGCATATCTGAGCTTAGAGGTTTTGGTACAGTGTAGGTTGAGGAATTCTGTTTAAATGAAAAAAGGATCTAAAAGAATTCTAAAACATACAGTTTGTTAGCTTCTTTTCAAGGGCTAAAAAAAAAAGTGAATTGAGCATAGTCTCAGTTACCACTAAAAAGTGATCTACGTTACAAACTGTAAGTTAGCAGAATTTGGCATGATTGGCAGGCTGAAATGAAGATAATGTATATGCTACCAAAGACTCTGCATGCTGAGGCTGAAATAATTGTCACTAGGGGTCAAGTTTGAGGTCATTGACATGGCAGTGTCAACATGCTTGCATCACAGATGTACAATAATAAAGTACTTAGAGTTTACAATAGTTTCCAGATGCAGTTTCCACGGTATGCATCTGATGAAGTGAGCTGTAGCTCACGAAAGCTCATGCTCAAATAAATTGGTTAGTCTCTAAGGTGCCACAAGGACTCCTTTTCTTTTTGCAGATGCTTCCAGTATCATAAGATTCAGAATGATCAGTATTCACCCATATTAGCTTATAAAAATAAAGCTGTTTCCAAAATTTTGTTAAGAATATTTTTCTTCCTATAGTTTTAAGTTATTGTTTCAGTTGGATTTGTTTCTCTGGTTTCTTTTTGGGGTGGTTCTATTATTTTGTATAATTATTTCTTAAAAAATGAATGATTCAGAGACTGTATGTGGAAGCAGAAAAAGTATTTTTGATAGGATCTGCAGAACTTTTTTTCTCCCAATAGCTGTGATGGAAATTTTACTTCTCTGTACTTTTATATTCTTTTTACAGATAATTAAAGCAAATGTACTTATCTCAAAGTGATATTGTGAGTCTTAATTTGTTTGTAACATACTGTTAGATCCTCAAATGAAAGATGCTAGCTATAAAAGAGCTTGATCCTGCTTCCATTGTCATTGTGGGTCCCAAAGGAAGACTTATGTTACTCAGTGACTGATTAGAGATATGCAGTTATGAATGGGCAGATCTACATATAGGGCCCAATCCTGCAAACACTTCCAAGTGTTGTACTTGGTGCTATGAGTCTAACTTAGGGTAGCAAATGCTATGGGCCCAATTCTGTGTTGCCCCTCACTTCGTGTAGTCATTACATCAGTGCAAAACACTATCTAGTCAGAATGGCTATAAATGGGTATGAAATACTATCTAGTCAGAATGGCTGCATTTTACACTCACTTTTCACTGATTGTAAATAGTTACATAAGGTGCAAATAATTTACTGAGAGAAAAGCATTAAAGACCAAGATGAACTTCTAATATACATATTTGGTTTTGTTTCCAGGATTGGCAATGTGCACAGTCCAAAGGATGCTTCTTCTTAGAGGAAGATGGTGAAATCATTACTCATAAATATAGGTTCTACTTACCTCAAAGGTCAACAGTATATATCACCATTAAACCTTTAAACCTTAGCCAGTTAGAAGGTAAGCATATTTATATTTTGTTTGGAGAATCACCAGGGAGGTCTGAGAAACTGACATGTCCTGCAGAATACCCTATGGAACTGGAATTGCTCTGAGACAAGGTGGATGAGGTAATATCTTTTAGTGGACCAGCTTAAAGCTCAAAAGCTTGTCTCTCTCACCAACAGAAGTTGGTCCAATAAAAGATATTACCTCACCCACCTTGTCTCTCTAATATCCTGGGACGAACACAGCTACAACAACACTGCATAAAGGGCCAGATCTCCCTACAAAAGATCTAGTATCTCCAGTAATGCAGTAGTGGACACCAGTGGTTGATGGTCATGGTCTAGCCTCGGATTTACAGTAATGTTATTACCTTTTTACCTAGCATCATGGAAAAATGTGGGTGGCATCTGGTCATGGGTGAGTTGAGTCCTCCACTGTCCCTCTGTCAAGTTATGAAGTTAGGACTTCTGCCCCTGAGTTTATAGTCTCCTGTTTAATCAATAAGGATATGATCTGAAGTCACTGGGTAGGCACCTGTTTCTTCAGTGTGCTTTGGATCAGGCCCTAAATTTGTAGCTTTTTCTGATCTGTCCCTGTTGCCTGTGTCTTTTTCATACACTGAATAAGGAAAGGTTTGTGTGTGTTTATATATATCACCCATATATATCTATAGCTAATGTGGGTGATCAATTTGAGGCATCTTAAAGTAACCTAATTTTCAGAAAGTGCTGAACACCCATCCTCTGAAAATCAGGCTCCTTTAAAGTGTCTCAATTTGGGCACCCAAAATCACTAGTTACTTCTGAGTTTCCCACAAGTTGTAAGCAAGCACATTTATTTACCTAGGTTGTTAATAACACATTAAGAATATTAAAAACACATGAGATGAACACCATCAACTTGAAGTCTCATCAATTTCAAAATATGAGTTTATGGTAGCTTCAATTACTGCATCTATCCCCTCCCAATTTCTTGTGCTTTTACAACCACACTTTTCTGTTTACATTTTTTCTCTCCCCTCTGTTGTTGTATGAAGAGCTCCAATATAAACTGACTATCATGAAACTGATTATATGCTGACAGATGCACAAAATAAACAGGAAAAAAATAGAGAAAAATATTTTTCTCTGATCTCTTTCAGTAATAGCTGTCTTAGGTGTTACTTGTAACAATAGTTGGCTAAAACTTTTCAGACAGGTGTGATCTTTGTGTTGACCATGTCCCTTTAAAATACAGTTTGCTTGTCACTATTTATGCTCTTTGTTTACTGTGTGCATTTTTCTTTGTTTAGTCAGCGAACATCACTGAAGTTAGGTATACTTCTGTTCATAGTCACCTTCACTCTTAGGTTCTTAGTATTGCAGTGTTGCTGTCCCAGATACTTGAGCAGTGTGTTTATTTGCTTAAAATTTGCTTTCAGTGGAATTTAAAAAAAATTCTGTAGACCTCAGATTTGATAAAAGCTTGTTATTTTAAAATTTAACTATTAGCAACAAATTTGATAATGTCCCTTTAATTGTTTTTTATTTTATTTTGCATGTTTTCTGGGAAACAAAGATACAAAACTCAGTTAGTGCTTCTTGTTTGTGCAGAGTGTCTTGTATTCCTAAATGACTGTGGTAAGAGCTAAAATGTATGATAGCATTTTATGATATTAAGGGTCTCTTCATGTTTCTATTATAAACCTTGTCTGAAGGGTTTGTAGCTTGTCCATTTAAATTTTCATCTGTCTGAAGGTAAGGGCCAGAACTGGGCAAAGCTGGAATATTTGACCCCTCTACAAGCACTCTGCACTCTATTCCTCCTACTAGCTCACCCAGCAGTGCATCCAGTCCCCTGGCTTGGACATTTTTCTCCAAAAAGCTGTCACTTTTTCCTGCTCTGTCATTTGTAACGGATGCTATTGCATCCCAAACATGCCTGAGAAACTTCTGTAGTGGCAGCTGCTATGCTGCAAATGATTCTGAGACGTAGCTGAGAATCAAAAGCTTCTATTGCATCTGACAGAGAAAAAGGAGGTGGTGTATTGACTACATTTGAAGCAGGAATATGTCTAGTAGCACAGCAATTCCTTTTTTATGAGAACTTCAAAAAAATCTTTGAGGTTTTAACAAAGGAGAGGGCAGTGCTTGTGGTATGTAGCAACAACCTAACATTAACTCACACAGAATTGCTAGGTGGGAGGGAAACTAAAGCCTGTACTGTGGTTTTGCTTTTGTTGTTAATTTGAAGACCACTAAGTAGCTAATTTGTTTGAGTGCACCAGGGCTTGAGAAATTGCACAAAATCAGATGGAATAAAATGGAATTATGCATAGTAGCATATGTAGGATCAGACCTCCATTCAAACTGGACCCAGTACAAATCAAATAGAAGTTTTGACTGTGTGCGTGTTAGGTGCTTGCAAGGTAAATCTCAACAATTATTGTGTCATATCCTTCAGAGACTTCTGCATCCCCAGAATGGTAACTCCAGGTATGTGATCCATTGTACAGTAGCTGAGTATATGTTGCAATTGTGAGTTATTTGAGGACAATCATGCTGATTTGGCATTCCACTACACAGGGATCTTCACTGACAGTGTATAGTATGAATACACATTGTGCTGTTTATTAAGATATTTTCTGCTCTATTAAATAAACAAAAGCTAGATTTCTAATCAAGGTAAATTGTAACAACATTTACAGACCCTCAGAAGATGGACTCTCAATTGCTGACATAACTTTAATTGCAAATGCTAGGAATGTCTTGTTCAATAACAAAAGTAATAAACTGTGTTATTATTTATTGGTAGAAAGGAACTAGTGTAACTTCTATAGCTACCAAAACACTTGGCGTTTGAGACCTTTTAACAGTAATCACTATGTGTCAAAAACTAAGGGCAGATTCTCTACTCTGATATACCTTGGGGATCTCAAAAGCATATTATAAACTCATTCTGTGTGCAGCTCTTCCATTGAGGTCAACAGGAGTTCTGCATGTGAAAGGAACACAGAATATATAATAGAAAGGTCCACAGTGTAGAACAGAAGTAACAATTATGCCCAAAATTTATGCAGTTATCAAATATTTGGCTTTTTTGGGAAGGAGAGGGGTGTTAGGTTTTGGGGGCAGGACACGGGGAGGTTGGCTGGTTGGTTAAGGGTTTTCTGTTTTGTAGGAAAAACTTCTCCATGGTTATCAGTGGACACGGCTTTGTATGTTCTCAAGGAAAATGAAAGCCAAGAAAACCTACAGCTCATGAGCTTTACTGAAGAACGAAATAAAGAGGTCAGACATTTTCCTTACTTTTCTCTTGTTGATTTAAAAAAAAATCTTTATGTATGTGTCAACACAGCACAGTTTGGGGCTGCACAGGTTTGGGAGGGCGACATGCTGGGGTGTGAGAAGGCAGAAATGAGGAGCAACTGCTCTGTGCATCTTCCTGTGCAAAACTGTCAGGACTGTTGCCACGGAAGTCAGCAGAAGCTAATGTTACTCCTAGCAATATTACCTTCAAACCCCAACATCTGAATTGCAGGGAATTGCAGTGCACAGGTAAAGAAGAGTTGAGGTTTCTCCTGGAAGAGCAGTGTTCCCATGGGGTAGGCCAGGGAGAAATGTTGAGTTGCCGGTTTTCTGTACAGATGTTCCAAGATTCAAGGGATTTGCCTGGGGAAGCTCAGTTTCACCCTCAAAAGCCACCTTCCCTCTGTCTGCAAGAGGTCAAAACGCCACAAGGTCAGCTCAAGGACTTTCCCTTCACTCCTCTTTCCCTCTGCCATGGGTATGAGTCCAGCCATAGTTATGCACTGGTACGTGCTCTTCTCCTGTGGTAAAACCAACAGAGGGAGAAATGATAGTGTGAAATCATCTCCTCAGGTATCAAGCCACAGGGAAATGAGTTTGGGGCAGGGTTGTGCTAGGGGGTGTACAGTAACAGGCATATACCAAGCAACACTCTCTGGCCTGGAGAATTTACGATCTAATAAAGAAGAGAGAACCATTATGTCCACTTTACAAATGGGGAGCTGAGCCAGAGAAAGACTAAGTGACTTGCACAAGGTCACCCTGGGAGACTTTAGCGGAACTAGGAATTGAACCTAGGTCTCCTGAATCCCAGCCTTGATTCTTAATCACGTGGCAAGCCTGTCTCTTGCACCCCTTGTCGCTTGTGAACATTTACAAGGAACCACGCAAAACTTGTGTTGCAAATTTGATGCAGGTTGATGAATCAGGGCCAGATTGTGAGCCAGTCTGCAGCTGATTTACGCTCTCAGGGGGAAACAGTGAGAAAGTCGGTGGGGTTTTGTCAACCTGCCTCCACTGGCAGGAAAAGTGTTTTGTTTTGTTTTTGTTTTATTTTCAAGCTTAAAATTTTAAATGGGTTAAAAATCTGTGGGGCAGCAGAAATGTTGAACAGTTCCAGTCAGGCTGCTTGTAGGCCTACACATCTGTGTAAATATTACTACAACTAGCAGATCCACCAGTTCTCATGTCTATATATTGGCATGAAATGCATCTTGTTGGGATTTGCCATCTCTAAGGAAAGAAAATATAGGGGCTCTAACAGTGAGTACCTTCTGTTAATTGATCATTATTGTGGGAATATTAATAATGAAGGCAGTCTTTGGATAAACAATGGCTCACAGATTTCTCCATTTTCCATTGAGAATAGATGTTTAGGTGGAAAGGTGAACTGGGATCTGGTATTTATTGGCTAATTCCATTCACAACTGGCTGTAGGCTCAAGAAGATAAAAAAGCAAATTACTGGAGAAGCCAAACTGGTTTATAGAGATGAAGATGGAGAGCTGGCCCTTACCAAAGAGTTCAAGTGAGTCATGTTTGCAAGGAGGCGTGCTAGCTGTCATAAAAGTATATATTCTCAGTATCCTTTATCCTGCTGAATTCATTTCTGTCTGGATGCCATTGCTTTGGAAAAGCATTTTTCAACGTATTAGATCATTCACTGCAGTGGTGTGGGGAAGGAAGCTGAAGCATTTCAAAACTGTCTTGTCTTCTCCGTCTTTTAGAGCAGCTTTATCCGACATATTTGAAATGATTGATTTAGATGGAAATGGCCTTCTGAGCCTGGAAGAATACAATTTCTTTGAACTGAGGACAAGTGGTGAGAAATGTGATGAGGAAGCGTGGGACGTATGCAAGGGTAAGCTTGTTACTCTGCTTAATTAAACTGACCAGGAATGTTGAATTTTTGGTGAGAAGTTACCTACATTCATATACAACATTATTCTTAATATAGATTCATGCATAGATATATATATGTACACTAATTACTGGGAAGCCCAAAGCAAGATAGTGTGATAAGATACTGTTCCCTTTCCCCATTGTTTTCTATCCACCACCACCTGTCTTCTCTCCGTGTTTTCCTTTCCTCCAGTCTCCTATCACTTTATTCTTCTTCTGTCCTGTTTGCTTGC